>NC_080418.1:68905080-69215961 GCF_029873635.1 Malania oleifera | reverse complement strand
GGCATGACTCTGTGTAAAAGTATGCATGGATGCAAGTAACCTAAAATAACTACTTTGTCAGATTCTAGAAAAAATTTCCCACTATGAGAGATTTTAGGATTAACATGACCATTGATGGGCCACGATTTCATTTCAAATCTTCCCTCAACCATTCATTTCCTTGTTGATGGTCCATGTACCTTAGATACTATGAAGAGTCAAATTATGATATAAATTTCGGGTTGACCCAGGGTAGTCAACCTGTGGAATTTGTTCAATGCGGACTTGTGGACTTTAATGTATACTTGGACCTCGAGTATTTTAAAATATGGACTTCAATGTATTTTATGATGGGATCAGACCCTATTTTTAAAAGGAGTTGGGCTTGGATTACTTGAAAAATGTTGGGCCAAATTTTTAGGTAATAAGGCCGACACCCACTTTTGAAATCTGGGTTTGACCCTTTTTGAAAATCAGCTCGGACATTGTTTTTCTTAGGAAAAGTCGGGCTATGCTTGTTTTTTTTTTTTCTGAAAAAAAATTGGCCCGACTTTTTGAAAAAGGGTTTAGAATGAACCGTATTTTAATGCGGGACCAAGAGTACTTTGTTTTTTTTTTTTTTAAAGGATGGACATGGTCTCATATGGGGTTTCAGAATATGGCTAAAGTAGTATATAAGTCGAAAATGGATGCAAAATGCATGATATAATACAAGGTGTATTCTCTAAACATATATACAACAGGAACGGTATTTATGGGAGGACGATGTACGACCCAGGTAGGTAATGATATACAGGGTGTTCATTGATCATACTGATTAAGGAAAACTATAACAAAACATGTGTGGGTAGGCTCTACCCTATTGCAAAGGTCCCCAGTTTGGAATCCATACTCCCCATAAGGGTCCAAATAAACCACGCACTGAGCCAGAGTGGTTAGCGAGTCCCATCGAACCTACCACGGAAGGACTGACGCTATTACACTCACTATTTAATCTTAGCAGGAAAACTGGTATAGAGCGTGAAAGTATTGTGAACCTAAATTTAGTCAATCCCGCTACCCCCACATGCATGGCACATGCTATTCAAAAATAAATCACCTTGCTTATTCATAATCATTAGCAATAAAGTAATTACAGGCAATCAATGCTTGGAACATCATGGAAAACAAATAGTCACATTGATGAAACACGGGATATCACATGTATGGGGAAAGAAATGTTCACAATCTACCTATATGGAAGTAATAGCTCAATTAATTGAAAGTATCTCTATATGGGAACATTAATTAAGGTATCTATGATTATGGGAAGTATTATTCACATTAATGAAGGTATCTACCTATATGGGAAGTAATATTCACATTAATGAAAGTATCTCTATATATGGAAACATTAATTAAGGTATCTATGAATATTAACTATAATCTATCTACAACTATGGAAACATATTTACTAAGTCAAACAAATTAATTATTTTATTCAAATATAGGGGTATTTTATTTACAAAACTGGAGTAATTAAAAGACTTAATAGATTTAAATTGGGACAACTCCTAATTAATTATTGGTTCGACTCTCAAATGTCCCCAGCGGAGTCACCAAGCTATCGCAACGTCTCGGAGCGCGTGTGCCCCGAGTGGCGAAATAAAAATCAATTTTAATTTTTCAGAAAAAATAAGAATAGCGGAGTCGCCAAGCTGTCGTGACATCCCGGAGCGCGAGTGCTCCGGGACGTCGCGACACCCTTAATTCCAAGAGGGAAACCCACATCTGCTACGAGTTAAAAAGATAAAGACAAGTAGGGTATCCCAAAAGAGGTAAAAACAACAGCCAGAACAAGAAAGAAAGGAAGAAAGAACAACAGACTAACTAAAAGGAAAAGGAAACTAAACATTTAGGACATACTACATCGAACACTTTACTTGTATTAAGATTCTTATTTTAGAAACAAAATTGATATTGTATTATACATATTTTGAACACAATAACGTATTTTTAATTTGATAATTAAATCTGAGTCTAATTTTTAAAAATAAAAAACATAGAATATGTTTGATTAAAAAATGTCATCTGTGCACAAACCGCACAACATTAGGCAGCTAAGTTCCACAAAGACATTTTTGCAACTACCTCCTTTCTATTGGAACCAAAATAAAAAAAAAAAATTTAAACAACAAAAACAATTAAAAAAAAAAAAATAGAAGCTAGAACAGTATATGTGCCCCGCAAGATAGAGAAGAAGAAGAAGAAGAAGACAAACTTGATGGAATGACCTCAGGCAAGCGGCGGGAAGCAACGACAGCGGCGGGAATGGCTGGAGAGGGGTTCGACTCAGGAGATTGGGTATCGTGGGAGATTGGGAAAGGAGGGAGGAGGGAGAGATCGGAGGGAAAATGGAGAAGCATATTTAGAGATTGTCGAGGGACTGCGACAATTTGCGAACTGCGGTGGGCGAGGGGCTGCGACAAGCAACGACGGCGAGGGGCTACGATGAACTTGACAACGAGGGGTTGTAGCTGCAATGGAGAGAGGAGGATTGGGAGGGGAGGAGGGAAAGGGAAAGGAGGGAAATAAGGGAATTTTGGGAAACCCAAGCCGCGTGGGTAAGTATACTTATGCGTATTAGTGACGAATCTAAACCATCACTATACCGCAAAAATGCGGCAATAATAATTAGGTAACAAATTAATTTATATTTTTTAATAAAAATAATTAGTGACGGAATCAAACCATCCCTATACCAAATTATTAGAAGAATATTCCAGAACCATAACTAATATTGTTAACTAAATTATTTTAAATTTTTTAATAAAAAGACTAGTAGTGATGAATCTTAACTGTCACCAATACCCTGTTATTAGTGATGAATTTTCCCAAACTGTCACTACTATTGTTCACAAAATTATTTTTAAATTTTTTAAATAAAAATACTATTAGTAACGACTATAAATCGTCACTAATACATGTTATTAGTGACAGTTTTGAAAATTTGTTACTAAAAGTGTTAACTATATTATTTTTATATATTAATACAATAATAGTAGTGACGGCGACCTAATCGTCACTAATAACGACTTTTAGTGACGGATATTATTCGTCGCTAACACCCATAGAATCGTCACTAATATTTTCTCGGGATAATTTCTGCACGAAAAATAGTTTCCCATGATAGTTTGGGTGGGAAAATCGGTTTGTAGTGACAAAGTTATTAGTGACGGTTTTAAAACCGTCACTAATAGGGCCATATTAGTGACGAGTGCTAAAACCGTCACTAATGCTTATACTATTAGTAATGGTTATTAAAAACTGTCACTAATATCCACTTTTAGTGACGAAATTGAATCCGTTACTAATAAATTCGTCACTAAAAATCAATTTTTTTGTAGTGAAGTCTTCAGCGGAATTACCAAAATTGCCAACACTAGGCTCAGATAACCTATTTGGTTGCCAACAAGTTTGATAACCGTTTGAAAATCAAGCAAGTATAGATAACTAATCCATTGGTTATCTCACTTACCTTTTGTTTTAGAAAATCAAGTCGCCACTTCTCATATGAACGGGGAAGGTAATTCTTTTAATTTTTTTAAATAAAATTTAAAGAATTAACACCCTACGATGCCCATTATATGAATTTTTATTGTACTTACCTTATCTGTGTACGTATTCCTTTCTTAGAAAGTAACTTTTTGAAAAAAAAAATGATAATTTTAAACAAGGAATATAGATTACAGTAATGTCCAGTCAAACGCCCGCAAAGGTCGGTCAACCATCTACTATAGCCTAGGGGGCGGTCGACTGCACCTACAAGCCAATCAACCATCTGCAAATCACCTCATTTAGAAAGTGCAAATTTGATGCAATTTAATGCGATTTTTTCATGAATTAAACTATGAATTTGTTCTAGAAAAATCCTAGATGAAATCTCTCATTATGAAATTCATAATTTCATGCAAGAACAACAATTTAAACAACCAACAATACATCATATATGATTTTAGGAGAAAAAAAATCTTGAAGATGCGCTTGAAAACACAAGAGAAGAATGAGTGGACTAACCTTATGTTGTTACAACAAGTGTAGATCGAGTAGGAATACACTCTAGAATTCCCACTCACCCCAAAGGTTTCACAAATAAGAAGAGACAATATTTAGTTATTTTCAAATGCCAAAACACTAGTTCCCTGTCAAACCACCAAATACACTTCGAATCCTCTTCATATCTCTCTATAACTTTCTTCCTTACCTCCACCTGGACATGCCAAAAAACATCTTCCTCATGATCAATTAATAGACCACTCAAATATGGAGGGGAACAACCAATATCAACTATTGCACTAGCCATTTCTTAACAAATGGCAATAATCAAGACACTTGACATGCTAAATTCATTAGCCAATAAAATGCAAACAACTCAAAATTTTGAAATTTCACTGGGCCAGTGGATTGCCTGCAAAGGGTTGGTTGACCACTGTTGTGTGGCGCCAAAGCAAAGAAGGGAAAAGGATTGATCGACCGCCGTTAAGTGGCCAGTCAATTGCCTTATGCAATATTTTTTTTCTCGAGTTTTACCTTAATTTTCACACATCTAGTTAGGTTATGTTATTATTTTTATGTTAAAAAATGACTATCAATAGGCACTAAGACTGCGTCTACAAGGAATTCAACTAGAGTTCAATTAAAGGAGTACTAAAGAAAAATACAACAAAAAAGTTATCATTCCTCTCCATATGATTTTGAAAATCTACAATCGTTTCCTAGCCTAAGAAAAGAAATGTGCAAGAGGAAGAACCTAAGGTGAAACCCATCACAAACTCATCGCAAAATTGATAATTTTCTTACGAAGCAGTGGCATCCTTGAACTTATTTACACAGTTCACTAGAGCATGTCACAAGGGAGTAGCCTCCCCATTAATATAAGGTAAGATATAATAAGGGGTGCAACTCCCTTTAAAGGAGAGGAGTAAACTCTCCATCCAGATTTGGAAATATAAAACTCAAAATTTATGCTCCCAGATGTAAAAAAGTAGGTCTATAAAAAAGAAATATGGAGAAAAAGTAAGATAAGAAAGAGTGAATGGGTCATAATCATCCTATTTCCTCATTTCCTACATTTAAACAACAAAGAAGGCATCTAAAAGTCAGGTTACAAATTTATTTTTTTTGGATTGCAGTTGAAGGCCAAAAGGCTATGGCCGTTAATATCAAAAGGTGTTTAATTAACACCAACACCAGTCTCCCTGACGGCTCCAATTAGCCTTAATATTTGTAGAAGCATCCTAATTTTTTACAGTTTTTTCCCGTTTATCCTTTTTTTAAAAATATATATTAAATAATACCCTATTATAGGAAGTATTTTTCAAAATTACTTTAACGTAATCTCGCTACTTGGAGGAGCGAGATTTGCCACTTGTCACACCCAAGATAAACATAGGCGAATCTCGCTACTTGGAGTAGCGAGATTTTCTTGTCACTCGTCTAGACCAGATTAGGGCTGCCATTTAAATCTCACTACTTCGTGTAGCGAGTTTTTCTGTGCATAAGAAATTTTTTGTTTTCCCTTTTTTTATTTATTTATTATGATAATGATTAATTAAATTATTGGAGGGAAGAATCATTTATTAATTTAAATTTTCACATAGAATAAATTACATTTTGTAATTTAGTTAAAAATATTTTTTTTATCATAAATTAATATAACAGTCATACATTATAAATATACACTAATTATATTTAATTAAATAGGAAAATCTTCTAGTATTTTATTGAGTAGGAAATATTTAAATATTAATTTAAAATATTTATTATTGAAATTTTTAATCAATTAGAGAGACTAATTAATTGATAACACTAAACCCCTCCTGTTTAGGCCCCCTATTTAGAAAATAAAAAAGGGGGGGGAAAAAAAGTAAAAAAAAAAAATATAATAGAATTCATTTTAATATTTCATATCAAGAAAATTAAGGAAAAAAAAAAGTTATAGCAAAAGGACTGCATAAAATACAATTTAGAAAATGATCAACATTTGAGTTTTTTGAATTATTAATCGATAAAAATAAGTTATAATTTTTTAATCTTAATGATGAAGACAAAAAAACAAAAATGAACATACTTTTTCTTAAATTTTTTTCTATGCTTTCCTTTCTTTTTTAATACAAAATCTTTCATTGAAATGAATCTTAAAAACATACCGTGTACTGGAGAGCAAGAGTCAATCCGAAAAAAAAAGGAAAAACCCGATTCCACAGTAAAGACAATGTAATTAGGGCGATTTGATAGTCCAAATAGGCATAGAGAGCTTTCTTGAATACTCCTTCAACAACCTCTTGGGGAGGGAATCTTCTTGCAAGCCATTTCACCACCTCTTTCCACCAAAAAAAAAAAAATCCCACCAAGAAATGAACCCCAATACACACCGATTCGCATTACAAAACAGGTCTATCAAGTTCCCCAAAATAATAAAACAAAAAGAATAGAGCCAATGCAGACACCAATCAGAACAGAAATCAGAACCACAAAACCCTCCCAACACAACGAAAAGGCAAAGGTCGAAGCTTGAAAGAAATCGGCAGATGGAGAAATGAAATTACTGGCAAAAGAGAGAGAGTGAGAAGTGATGTAGAGGCCTTCAAGGAGAGATTGAGAAGTGAGATTGAATTCAAGAATGGAGAAGATGGGCTTTTCTATTGTCCTATTTATAGGCGGGCTTTGTTAGTGTTACGAGGAGGGTACCTATCCCAAACCTCTATGGCATAGTTCAATCTATAACCATGGTCGCGGCCTCGACAAGCCGCTCTCTATTCTTAGAAAATGCCCAAAAGGTTTCGGCATTCTGTCTGAAGTCAAGCCGTATGAAGTGCTTTAATCTAGTACGCCATGGAAATTGCTTCCAGTCCTCGAACTGTAGAAGAGATCTTCAAGGATTACGGCGTAGACGAGCTGGCTTGTTCGTGCATTAACCTATGATGTGATGATTTGTTATGGCCTGCTATCTAGATAAGGAGAACACTGTCTTATTACCAGCCAAATGAAACTTGGAAGTACTCTTCTGGCAGAGGAAGTGTCCACTCCTGAACTGCACTTGGATTAATGATGGACAAAGTTAAAGGCAACCCGAGGGAACTGCATATGAAAGTTAACGGGGGGGCCCGGGGGCACGGGTGGAGATGAAGATGATATAGTGAAACCCTTTGTGGAAGATACGAATGGAAATTACAATGCTGATGCGTTTTTGATGGTTGCGACATTTGTGAGAAGTGGTGGTTCATGTAAAATGTGCTCTTATTGTGAAGATTACCCTCGTTAAGGCTGAGAGGATTAAGCATATTACAAATGCCCATCTTGAAGGATCTTTTTTCACGGATTTATCTTTTTTTTATAAATATATTTAATTTTATAATACCTTTTGTAGGGCAAAAATAATTCGGAATGACCTGAACCATAATATCGCTACTTGGTCCAACGAGGTTTGTCCTGTCCCGAAACGGACATCTCTCATTTTGATGTGGTCTCTCTAGATTTGTACGTCTTGGTATAAGATATTTTTGGCCGCTACAGTATGTTCAAACCCCCCCAAAAAAAATCCTTTTGTTGCTTGAATCATTCGCCTAAATGGAAACTAAAATATGGCTTTTAATTAGGGCTGACTCTTCCTTTAGGCAACTGAGGTGTTCGCCTTTGGGGCCCCCAAATTTTTTTTAATATAATAATATATTTTTGAAGTTCTAATTTTTTTTTAATTAAATAATGTTAACGTTATTTATTATACTCTCTTCACATACATTGACTTCCCAACTAACAAATAAATGAAATTATATTTTAAAATATAAAATAAATGCGATTTAATTTTTTTTCCAAATTCATTGAACCTATGTTAGCTTACGTGATCACCAAGCGGGGGGGGGGTGAATTGGTTATTTGTAAATTTTTACCTTCTAAGTATTCCTCTAGCAGCAGTATGTTCACAAGCCCTAGGGTCAATTAGTGCAAATGATTTGTAAATGTTGCCTAGAAGATCAAATGAAGCAGTTAAACCATCACAACAAGTGTATCAAAAAAAGCAGTTAAGAGAAGATGGACACGCGATATGTTATCGAGGTCGGCCAACCGCATACGTCCCGCCTTGGCTAACCAGCACAAGGGATTATCACAATACCTTGTACTTAAACGGGTGGAGCGTCACCTATACAAACCAGGTCAATTACCACAGGGCTGACCTCAACATTAAACCAGGTCAATTAGCGGGGCTGACCTCAACCTTTACACCAAATCCTTACGGGCTGGATTACCCCCCTCAGGCCACGCCTGGGAATCTCTCAGATATACAATCAAACGGTACAATACAATTGCTGCTTTCAAGTGTAAAGCAGATAGTACACACATGCGCAACCAAACACAAACACAACAAATGATTTTAAATGTAAGCTCTGTGTGGTTTAAAATGCATCTCTCAACTATGTTTTCGCTAAGGGTAACACGTACGTGAGAGTGTCATAATAATCTGGCACTCAAAATATCAGTTCACGAAGTGTTTCACACAGAAATACCAAGCAAGCCTCAATATACCAATCAATAGAATGCGTATGTGCTTGAATTGCAAAGTAGATTAATCTTGTTTTCGTAAAATGTGATATCGATTTATAAAATTGTAACAAACAAATACCACAAAGATTTATATATACACACACACAGAATATCCTTTCCTAAATATATCAATAGAACACCAAAAGATATTCAAATATGTTTGAAAGTATTTTGCAATTCCCAACAAAAAGAAACTTCTAGATATTGCAACTAGAGTGCCATACTGGGATGATCACAAAGAGGTCTTTATTAGGGCAGTTATTGGCAGCCTCCTAATAAAACTTAGGTTATGCTCTCAAAAAATAGATTCTTCAAATACACAGGAATATGAAGAGCTAACCAAAAATAAAAGACTCAATACAAGTACAAATGATTGGATAGATGAGAGTGTGGAAGCTTGAGTAGGATTTTCAAAGTAATGTAAGTAGTAGGAGGAAAATATGAGTATTTGCTGAGAGAAAATTTTGCTTAATGTATTTGACTAATCCGTGCTTAATCCCCCAAAGTGAAGGAGATAGATAGACATACCAAGAATTTTGACCGTTGGGGGATTATTAGGAATTTTTCAGAAAAGATTAATGACACTTAAGAAAATTTAACACCCTATTTAAACAATTTAATCGCGTTTAAAAAAAGCAGGGCAATCCCGAAAAGGTCCGGTCGACCAAAAGTAGCTCGGTCGACCGGGGATCAAGTAGCTCGGTCGACCGGGAGGGCATTTTGAACTAAGGGGTCGGTAGAAGGTGTGGGGGGTAGGTGGTTAAGGGCGATTTTTGAAATCTCCGCGTTTCGGTCGACCGAGGGCCTTTTGGAACTGCACGGCTCGGTCGACCGAGTGTTGGGATTCTACCGAGGCGCTTCGGTCGACCGAGTTGTGGAGTACAAAAGTGGTAGGTTCGACGAGGGGTCAATAGTTGGACTAAAAGGTGTCGGTCGACCGAGGTTCAAATGACCTGTAAAGAAGGGTCGGTCGGAACGGGGACCGGGTCAAATTAGTGACCCGGACCGCGTGGTTTCGTCGGACGGGCCAATTGGAAGTGTTGGCATCGGTCGACCGAAAGCGCACAAGTTGTGAATTCGGTCAACGAATTGACCCAAACTCATCAATTTTTTTTAAATGGCCTAATAGACAGATGTGCATATGTGTGGTCCTAAGCCACTGTGAGGTCCAATTTGCAGACCCTGAAAAAAGTCCGGTTCGGTCGACCTAGGTCGCCCGAAAGGTACCCCTTAAGTCATTTCATGATCGGTTGGAGCTTCCACGTAAATCATTCATGTGATGTGTGTGAGTTTATTACAACCAGTACCCTAATTACTATGACAGACAGCCTAAATACTATCTAAAGGACAAAAATACTTAGAGATGATACAATGGGAATATGAAATGTATTAAGCTTAACGTGCCCTTGAATGTATGTAGTATAACCTGAAATGAACTGGGATATTTATTAAATACAATTGAGTTTGTCATTATCAAAACCAGGGCGTGACCTATAAGGTCAACAACCTCCCAACTAACAACTTTATTATATTTCTAACTGTCTATTACTCTCATCTCTCTCTTAGCCTCTCTAAAAAAATCTTTCCATCTCTCACACTCTCTCACTCTCATCTCTCGATCTCTCTATGATTTTTTGCTCCGACTCTTGTGTTCATCATCTTCGAGCATCCGATTCCCTGTAATTTTCATCAACCCTAATTTTGATTTCAATGTTTGTACATTATTTTTTTATTATTTTCACTCTAAATTTTTTTTTTTCTTATATTTTGGAAATTTTGAGGTTAGAGTATTGTATCCGGTAAGAATCCGATATCTCTAAACCCTCGCTCGCTGATCGATTTGCAATAATAATAATAATTAGGTTATATTGTTTCAATCTATCATTTTTATAAATTTATTAAATTTATTTTTATTTGTTTACATAATTTTTCAATTTATAGTTAGTGTTAATTTTGATAATTATGTCAACAAATCCAGATATGAAAAACAAAGAACAAAAAAAAAATATTAAACAAAATATTAAGGGTCCTGATTAAATCTTGCCTAGGGCCCCATATTATGAACAGCCGGCCCTGCTTTTAATATTTGATAACATCAAGTATTCATATTCTTTGGATCCATTAGTTAATTAACTTAAAATAATCTTCACTCATTAGTTACTTAACTGTTTGATTTAGGGATGGGGTTAGCAAGTCTCAGTTCAACTAGGTTTTGAACATTGAGCTGGATCAAATTATAGAGGTGTTTGTACTTATCCAAGTCCTTTTTTTACACTTGTTACTCACGTTATTTCGTTTGATTAATTTGAAGTAGATATGTGATCATAAATTTTTTTTAACAATGTTTCATATGTGTAGGCATGTTGGCTAACAAAGATAGCCTTCTGGTTTGAAATTTGACTTCCTTTGGTACATGCTTGAGCATGCATGTTGAGTTTAGTTTTTCTCGCACGCACGCCGGGGGTGGGGGGGGAGGGAGGGAGATATAGGATTCAAATTTCAGAAACAAAGTTCAACCCTCTAATTATTGTCAACCTTCATGTATGCAGTTGTGCTCATTTGGCAGCAACTTTCATTCACAATTCATGAAGTTTGATGTCATTTTCTTTTTTCTTTTGTGGTAAGTATGCAATTATTGACCAACTTTGCAGGCATGAATTGTTTTCACATAAACCATGATATATGTCCAATGAGTTAGTGTATATTTATAATGCAACTACACTAATTATCTATTATTCAGATTTCATCATCTGATCAGTGCAATATTCTCTATACATTCATGAGCATGTAATCTTCCCTATATGTTTCACTCATCCTTTCAAAAACATTTTTGCATGTATTTAATTGTTTTCATCTTAGTTCATGAGAACTTTTCTGAAAAAAGTTGTACCGAAATTTCAGCAGCATGTCGTTTATGACATTTTTCTATTTTTACCAAATGTCCCTGAAACGTTTGCAAGCAATGTAATAATTCATTCCGAGCATGCGAGAACCTATAATATCTACCAGCATGCAATTTACATCACTGCATTAGCCATGTAAAAGGCATTCAAGAGATTTGTTTTTTTTTTCTTTTCTTTTTTTGGTAAATCTTATGTTTTAAAAGAAAAATTATATAAATCCTTCCTGGAGATTAACCAAAAACACGTTTAGTCATCCTATAACTCTATTATGATCATTAAACTCTCTTTATAAATTTTTATGTGCTATAAAATCTTATCATATCTAATCCCACCCATCTCTCCTAAACATGCCACGTCACTAGATACTGTGATTATGAAATATGAGATAAATTATAATATCTATGATCCAGTAATAAAAATTTATTAGAACAATAAATAGAGTAATTGCAATCCAAACCACACCTAAATTTACTTTTAAATTATTTTTCTGCCCCATTGGGGTTGTTGACTTTCACTATGCAATAATGCGACCACTATTAGGTTTACGTTCACATGCGCGGCTTCTGCTCGCCACATATCAACCAATTAATATTACCCCCAAAAAAAATTCATTAAGGAATAACAATTTTTAAATTTTTGTATGGAATAAAACAAATTCTTGTATGAACATAAGAAACATAAATTAAATTTTTATTTATTAATTTACATACAATTCATTTTAGCTTTTAAGATTAAAAAAAAAAGGAAAATTTTAGTAAACTTTTTTGGGATTTGACTTTAAAAAAAAAGTACTTTATAGTTTTATTATGACCACTAGATTCTTGTGTTTTCTAAAATTATGCAAAATTATTTTTTGGCTAACAAAACATCTTAAAAGGACCGAAATATCCAAATAAAATAATTAATCAAATTAAAATATTAATAAATTGGATTAATATTTATACAAATTTCAAGACTTAATACCCCATACTCATCTTGGAGTGCATCCCTATCATAATAGTTTGACTACTAATGGTCTTTTAATCAGTTGATTGTCTGCCATTCAATCAACAAGTACTTCGTTTTTATATGGAATAAAACAAATTATTGTGGGCCCTAATGTAAATTTTTAAAAATCATCACAAAACCCTACTGAAGTTTAATTTTATTGATAACATGAACTTTTAAGATAATGTTTAGTTTCATATTTCAATTAGTAAATCGATAAATGCTATACAAAATATAGTTTTTGTTATGCGAAATACAATAACACATATGATTAAATCATCATTTTAAAGGAAATTGGTTTTTTTTTAAATTAAAAATAAACATCCATATTTAATATTGATGATTCTACTAAAAATGAATGTTACCAAAATGTAATATTAGAATTCGAATTCAAAATTAAAGAGTCTTTTACGGCATTAAAGCTAACCGAGCTCTTTAATAAATGTTCTTTAATTTCTTTATAAGAGTTCAAAAAACTGCATGCATTAATCAATATGTATAAACTGAAATTATTTGATAGTTTTTATACTACTAATCCAAATATATTTTAATCCATATATTTTTAATTAGTAAATTAAGGATTTCTATTTACTGATTTTATTCAATTATTTAGTTAAATCTAAAAGTATTAGAGAATCCCTATATTATATATATATATATATCAAAATAATGTGTGTAAGCAATGGAATTACATACATATAATATTAAAAGAGAGATAAGGGAAAGTAAAATAAATTTAATTTGTAGTGATTTGATTATGTGAGATTAGTTTGGCTAATAAGCAAGTTCAATTGGTTGCTAATTACACTTCAGCATAAAAAATAATTTGAAATTAGTATGCTACTAAATTTAAAATACTTAACACAAAATCGAATCACAACACCCTACTGAAGTTTAATTTTATTGATAGCATGAACTTTCCATTGAAATACAAAATGATTATATAATCCAAACAAATAAATTTCATGCATCTCGTTTTTGTTAGGGCATAGTGCATCATAAAAAATAAAGTTCAAAAAAAAAAAAAAAAAAAAAACCCTAACCTTAAACTTGGATGTTTCCAAACGAAGCCTTCAAACAGAAAATTAAAAGGCATACTAAACTCTTTTATTAATCAAACAAACTCTTTAATTAAAAAAATTAATTTCAAATTTATGAACAAAGCAAATGGTGGATTTGTGTCTTACCCCATCTCCTTGAGTTTATATAGCTACTCCTCAACGGTTAGGCAGCCTCCCAACGAACAACGATCACCTGCAACCTGCAACACGTCTAGCCTCTGCCTCAGCAAGGGTAACCTGTTCTGCTCCTCCCTGTCTCTCTGTTCGCGAACAAAATGGAAGGAGGAAGAGCTCTGTAAGGGATGAAGCGAATCTCGTTGGATGAACCAACGAAATTTGTCACGCATCCAACACCAGCTGGATGGGCAATTAGTATTCCGAAACAAATCTCGCTGGACAAACCAGCGAGATTTGCTACGCGTCCACAGTAGCATCCTTCATCCATAATAAATCTCGCTACTCCAAGTTGCGAGATTACGTCAAAGTCATTCTGGGAAATACTTCCCTCAATATGGTATTATTTAATATATTTTTAAAAAAAAGTTAACTGGGAAAAAACTCAATTTTTTATGTTGCATTTAAAAAATACTTTTAAAAAAATATCATACAAATTACAAATTTTCCTAGAGAGAGAGAGAGCATGATTTTCTTCATCAATTCTTTAACCAAAGCAAAAGTAAAAATATTTTTTTGGGACCCAAAGCTCGGGCTGGTGCAAGAGTTCTTAACTAGCCAATAAATATCAGTTTATTTGTTATCAAATAAATTAAATTGACCAATCAAGTGCTGGTGATTAACTCATACATCAATCCCTCTTTACTTGTGATAATAATCAATAAATAAATAGTGAGCAAGTAAATAAATTACTATGTAATTAAAGTTTTTTCTCTTTTAAGTTTAAACGACGATCATTTAATTCTAAAAACTATATCATATTGGCTATACTTCAAATTCCTCTAATTTCAACATAATTAAATTTAAACTTTTACAAAATTTAAAAGGGATGAAAATGCACCGCAATGTAATTTTAAAATCACCAATAAATATGTCAACATGAGATGGGACTCCCATTTCCCAACAAGGAACTCGGGCAAGCGATGCATGATCATCAAAAACCACAGCTTCAAAATTGCAAGGCAAATGGTTTGATTTATACAATCATTCTAAAAAGGATTTAATAAACATATTTGATACTAAATCAGCGCTCACAAAACAAAATATCTAATACTGGGAGTAGGTGTGCTTTATTCCCAACCAGCTTGCTGGAATTAGATGCTGCCACACAATTGAGTTATATTATGAAATATTAATAGATGGCATGGTGGGAAATAGTTCCATAAACAAAATTAAAATAAAATAAGAAACTGCTAGATATTCCTTCTTAGAGGGGGCCATCATTCTTGTAAAAGCACAATAATGGAAGAGTCCAATTCAGTTCAGTTCAGTTCAGTAGAAGCTCTTTCATCATCCTCAGATGTCCCTGCCCCCTGCTCATATCTATACATCTACACCCATTTAGAGTACATTACAATCTCTAAATCTCTGAACTGGTAACTATCCAGCCAAGACCATCAAAACCACAGTGACACTGCAAGTCACAGGCATAAGCTGTGCCATAAGCAAAGCAGATCACCAAGTCGTGTAGCTCCTCAATCTTCTATGCTGGAAGTCGAAACTGCTCACAGCCTTCTGATCCATTTTTAGTGAAAGCTGTAATGAGCAAATTCATCATCTTGGCCACCGTTGTCTTGAATTCACTCCAGTGACCCTTATCAGCCCCTTCAACATTCTGAACTCCTTTGACCATTGAACCAACCTCAGCACCATCAATATATGCCTTGCATGCCGCAAGGATATCATGCGCTCGACAACGGAAATGACCAGCAACAAAGTCCTCAAAATTCTGCATTAAAACTCTTCATCAGGTCTTTGCATTCAGAACCAAACAGCCCGCATGTTAACAGAAACAAGCAAACAAAAGAAAAGTGCAGAACAAAACAAAATAAAATAAAAGCAACAAATTTTGTTAAAAATTTATTGGCAGTCCACACAGTGCAGAACAACTGCATGCTCGAGTCTCATTTGGTAAAGCTTGAAGTACACCAAATAAAAACTTGCCTCACTACTCAGTTTTTCATGCAAACAATATGCCATGGAGGTTTTGAAAAGCATATTAACCAATATTTTAAACGCTCAATCGAAGCTTGCCTCGAGATGAGGCATGCCCAAAACCTTGAAGCTCAATCTAAAATAACAAATTAAAAAAAAAAAAAAAATCATTTATTATACACTGATATTGGCATATCTGTACAAAAGGCCCACATTGCCTGTGCTTACGCATTTTGGGTGTGTGGATCTCAAGTTAGAATAGGCCAGATAATTTTAACATGTTTTATTAAAGCAATGTCATAATACAACCAAAGTCTTGAACCTCAACCTTCCCAAAATAATTGAGGCGCATCTTACATCTTCAAAATAATATGAACTTTACAAAGTCATACATATCTCTAGGTATGATTTACTCTCTAGTATTTTCTTACTTTCATTTTTTTTTAAATGATCAAAAAATACATTACAAATTATATGTTACTTTTTTTCATTTTATTTGTAATTTTATTATTTATTTATTTATTCTAAATATATGTAATTTATTCACATATTTTAACTAGAAATAAAATTCTCAAAAGCCTATGCCTCAAACACACAAGGCTTATGCCTAACTACTTAAGGTTAAAACACCTTGCCTTTTCAAGTATAGGCATTAACAAATGGCTAGCCTACAATACTAACATGCAAGTGGTAAAGTCTAAGTTGAAGTCTAATAGGTTTCTACTAGACATTGAAATAGATTCTCTCGGTACTACTAGTTTTCTTCCACCTAGTGTGCCTTTTGGGTATAATCCAAGATCTTAATCTTGGACCCTGCAACAGAAGGGGTAGTTAAGGATAAAATTAGTGCAAATAGGAATATTTCTCACTGGGAATCATATCATTCACATTTAGTCATGTCTTCAGAGTATTCCTACTTGGGATCTCCATGAGCAATGGTGAGAGAATTGAGGAGATTGGAATTTTCCCTGGTCAAAGATAATAAGGGGATGACAAGAGAGGTGTGCTAGTTAGTTGGAAAGCAGCTGTGATTGCTTACAACTTCTGAAGTGACGAAACACAAGAATATTATGTGCGTATCTAGTTTGTGAATAGGTTTACACTACAGCACACACATGAGAGTGGATTTATGGAAGTCTGAGGAACTTAAAGATCATACTCCTAGCATATTCAATGGAAAAATGAAGAGTAAAAGAAGAAGACTTGTTTGTGCTTCATTTGTAAATGCATTTATTATATTTGGGTCTGTAATAATTTATATCGGTCTGTAATAATTAATGCATGACATGCATGATAGGAATATAAGCTCAACATGACCGTAGATTGACCATCGATAAACAAATGACCATAGACAGATTTCGGTCGACCGATGCCAGGTTTTTAAGCTTAATTAAAATGCCTAAATCGTAGACTAACCTTAGGTCTTTGCACAAACACTTTGATAAATCCCCTCAATCTTACAAATCATAATGATGCAATCAGGGGTAAAAATATGACTTAGACTTTAAAATTGAAGGGGTTTCGGGCGACCGAACTTGTGCATTCAAAATGCCTCGATCGACCAAACGTATGAAAAGTCAAAATTTGTTGATCGGGCTCGGGCGACCGAACCAAAATGAACTAAACGTTCTCGGTCGACCGAACATTTAATGCTGACTTTTTCACCTTCCCCGGGCGCCCGAGCTTCACATTCATTTTTGCCTCAGGCGACCAAAAGTTGAAATTCGGCAGACCGAACTTAGGATTAGGCAACCGAACCTCAAACAGGTTGGAAAATCGTCTAGACCAGCCAACCCAAATTGTCACCGAGCACCCAAACATCAAAAATACACTTTTTCTCAGGCGTTTGTTTGGGCAACCGAACCCAAGTTTAGTCGACCGAAACTCTCGGGTTGAAATAATTTTAACCACGATAACATGGGGTTATTTGAGTTCAACTAGTTTAAAACTTTTTTAATTATTTCCACCATATCCCAACGGTCAAAATTTTATGTGAGGCTATATATATGAGCTCATTTGCAAAAATTAAGATAAGATTAGAGATTTGATAAAGAAAATTTTCATCTAAATTTTTAAAAAGCTCTTTCTTCACATACAAGTCAAAACTCTCATCCTTTGTTCATTCCTTGGCAAAATAATATTGAGTGAGTATTCTAAACTATCCTACACTTCCTATTTTAGCACAAACTCTTAAACTTGTGATTGTTGATTTTTATTGAGTTAAGCCCAAAAGTCATCCCCCTTGATTTAATCAATAAATTCATTTTGTGGGGAAACTTTTTACTAGCTTGTGAGTCTTTGCATTTCTTATTGCAAGACTCTTGAGTTTGTCTTGGTTTTTTGAAGAAAATATTTTTAACAAACTTGTTCTCTAAATATCTCTTGCGCTTGAGTTTCTGAAAATCTTTTTGAGATATATGTTTAGTCACTTGAAATCTTTGAAACTATATTTGTGACTGATATATTTATATATTTTGTTTCAAAGAAAGCTTGATATCACACTCTCACACTCTGATTGCCTATTGACATTATCTTGAGAGTTGTAGATTTATATATCTTCATTGAGCTTATAGTTCTGATTTTTTGGAAGTGCATTGATTATTGCTTGTGCGTATTGGTACAAATCTGCTTGTATTAGAAGCATCTTTATTTGTACGCAATTTTATATTGATTATTGTATTCCAGGCATAGCCTGAAGTGGGAATTCTCCACCCCATAAGGAGTGTGTAAAGGTTGAGGTCGGCCCTGGTGTAATTTGACCTGATTGTAACCGATGCCGCTCCACACGTTAAGTGAGTAGTAGTGAAATCCTCGGACTTGCGAGCTGAGGCGAGGACGTAGGCAGTATTGATCGAACCCCGATAACATATCGTGTGTGCACTTTATAATTCCGTAATTTATTTACAGCACATGTATGTTATTTTCATTAGACTGTGAATGTTGCGCATGAATTAATTTCCGTATATTATATTTATCTGCACATTTGGAATTGCATAGACAGACCCTAAGTTGTGTTATACTGTTGCTAGACATTGAACCTAGGACAATTTTTAATACCCAATTCACCCTCCTCTTAGGAATACACTAATTCCAACAAGTTCTCTAGTAAGGAAACTATTAAGAGCCCAAATCCCTTCAGGACATGATAAATGAACGTATGGTTTGCAGCAAAATGAGTTAAAGTCTAAAAATAATGGTCAAATGAATAACTGAGAAAGACTTGCAGCAGAATTGAGCTAGACACTAAAGCCAAAACTAATGTAACTTGTGCAAGGTCATGGAAATTCATCTCACAAATCTACTATTCATTTCTTCTTTCTAGTAGCAATGGATGCTAAGAATTAAGCTTTGCAATGGATGCTAAGAAACATTTTTGTGAGATTTCAGGAAACATTATTGCCTTTTAGAATCACCCTGCCTTCATCGCCTTTCCCTCCTTCACTTTGCGTCTATTTCTAGTTTTTATAGTTTGATAAGGATTTCAATTTCTTGGAACTGTTTTTTTTTTTTTTATGTAAACTAAATGATAGGGATGCAAGGGGATCAAGTTTGTTTGAGTAGCATAATTCATTTCTGATGTTTTTCTCTTGCAAGTCTTTCTTCACTTATTTGCCACAAACTCATGATCCTCATCCTCATCATCTTCCCCTTGCCAATTCCAAAAAATCAGAAGTAACAATTATTTGCATGTGAAAAAACCTGGTGCGATTTTGTCTCTTACTATGTGTTATGCACGAACAGGGTAATGAGAGAAGATAGTCATCCTTTTCTCAGTTGCTGTTATGTTACTTATATGGAACTTCTTGACCAGTGTCTGTAAGTAGGGTTGGATTAGCCTGGGTTACAAGAAGATTTACTCTCTAAGTTTCAGCATTTCAGCAGAGGTACGCATTGTAAATTTTTAAGGCAAACTGCTATGGTTGTGAATTGAGATAGTTTGGGGTGTTCTGTTAGGAAGGGATGCGGGAATTTTGAAGAATAAGCATTTTATGTTAATTGGATTGGGAGAGTGGTACATTATGCTCCTTTGTCTTCTGTCCCAAGAGATTTTAAAGGAGGCATTAGAGGACAGCAGGACTAGAAGAACTGTCTTTATATATATATATAGTTTCCTTTTACCTTCTCATTAGGTGGACTTCTTGTTCTCATTAGGTGAACTTCCAAGTATATTTTCTTTCAACCCCTCCCCCAGTCCCAAGAAAAACGAAAAAGAAAAAGGAGAACAAATTGATGCCTAACATAATCATTTTGCAAAATTCTCATTTTAAACAAGCCCAGGAAATTGAAGATTAACATGATTTTTTTGTTGCTCATTTTTCCTAGTCTAAGTTTTCAATCTGCAGACATGATCATAGCACTACTTCAAGACATTTTTTAACTGAACAAATTGATAGCTAACATGGTCATTTCACAAAATTCTCATTTTAAAAGGGCCCAGGGAATTGAAGTCAACATGATTTTTTTGTTGCTCATTTTTCCTTGTCTAAGTTTTAATCTACAGGCATGACCATAGCATTAGATAGTATTACTTTAAGACATTTTTTTAACTGCCATTCTGGTTTTATTTAGTCCAAATCCTAGGTGATCTTCTACCTATATGAGGATTCCAAGCATGCTATTCCCCCAAGATTTTCAGTAGGTTCCCATGTACATGGAAATTTTTAAATCACTGTTTCCATAATGATAAAAAAATATATAAAAAAAATTAAATACAACTCTGCCAATCACACATTTTTTAAATCCAACGATGGTCCTTAAAAAAAAAAACAAAACAGTAGACAAGCACCATTCAGTTTGCATTGAAAGTTGATATATATGATCTGTTTGATTTTCGGACTCTTAATTGACTGACACAAAAAAAAATTTTGGTTATGTGATGAATGCAAGTGATCAGTTCACTTATTGTAGATAATATATCTTTTTCAAAATAAAAGAAAAATATCTCAAAATTTGATAATATTACAACATGGCCTTAAGTTTTCTGTTATTTAATGTCATGCAAGTGTCAAGAGTATGTTACCTAGATCATGGAGCTTTCTAATTTGTGGAATGGGAACAGGAAGAGTATCACGGTACATCACATGCTCTAAAATATGGAACATTAGGAGTATACATGATACACTTGTGGAAAAAAAGTACAATGGCACTTATGTATTTTGGACGGGATGTTGAGATGTTTCTAAAGCTAGAAGAGATTTTTCTGTTGAGAAATAGATTAATGACAGAAATAGAATTAAAATGGGATGATTGCCCACTTTTAACTAATAAAAGTTATGTGAAAAGTATTGAATTAAAACTTTGGATCATTAGATCTATCATTCCAGAACAAAAATGTACCATGTTCTCAAACGTTCATACCAATACGTGGTTCGCTAGGGTTAGCATTTTCTGGTAACTATGTGTTGAACACTTTAAAGCTGCCATGTCCAACTCATGTTAAAGAAATAAAAATAAGTCTTACATGTTTGAGAAGTATCCGATGCATGTTAGGGCTGTGTTGGAGGAGTGTTAGTGTCCGATACTTGTCGGTCACTGATACTTCCCCCTTGTGGAGGTGTCGATGCTTTAGATGTAACTAAGCCTCTTAAGTAGCTCATCTAAGAATCCAAATTACCAAGACCGTGCACTAAGAATTCTGGGTGTGTTTTCCAGGCTTTTTTTGTGTTTCCCTGTCACTTCATCTTCCCACAATAAAGTTCACAAGTTCCTGAACAATTTTTTTTTGGATAGCAAATTTTACCCTCAGCGGAATTCCAAAACCATACCAAAAATATCACGGCCTTTTTGTCTCCCAAATTTTAAGCCGAATTATAGCTCATAAAGAGATTGATGCCGAATCAGTTTGTTTTATGAATATTTGACCATAGCCAGGGCTTTTCAAGACTAATATTTCAACCTCGGACTCAGAAAACCAAATTAGCTCCATACATACTTTCACCATCCCGGGAATTGATTTTATTGGAAAGTTGTATCATTATCTTGTGCAGCCAAATAGGTAGCAAAGCAGGCTAATATCAAGCTCAGAAATTAAAATTCAACACAAGGGATGCACGGAAGAAAGATCATGGACATAATTTTTGTTACTCGTACCTTTGGCGGTCTCCGAAGTGTATACATCATCGTCTTCAAGGATAGAATAAAAACATCTGCGTTGTATTGCTTGGATCTCATGACCCCATCATTTCCCTTGTAAGTACTTTCAAACCCAGGCTCATTAAAAAATGGATTTTCATTCAGGATTAAAGCTTGTATAGACACCAAAACTTGCAGCATGGTTGACTTCCGTGGGATCCACTTCTCTGTCTTCTGACCATTCCAAGTGTTGAGGAGGCTGAGGCAGACTTTCCCACATTCATACAAGTTAGGATTTAAGCGAAGACCACCAGAATAGTAATAAACCATCTGAGAAGAAAGTCCCAAAAAATAATACATATTCATCATAATAGGTTATATTTTCTTTTATTTCATGCATGGCATAATATGAGGTTATGTTAAAATATGAAACTAGGATGCATTATCAATTACATACCGGCGGTACAATAGGATAGGAAGATGGGAAGAAAATGTCGAAGAAGAAAAGACCATCATGGTATGGAGTGCCCCCAGGTCCTATAATTGCAGCCCTCAGAAGATCCATCCTCGATTCACAAACTCTTACAAATATTGTATCTAGATAGAGAGGGGAGGGAGAGAGATTACTGGCTCAACCAAAATGCAAATGATAAAAAATCAAAATAAAGAGAAATATATTTATTATAAAAATAAAAAATGAAGGTAAAGAAGAGTTTTGGGAGAGGGGGCTCAGCAACTCAAAATAATAATAATAATTATTATTATTATTATTATTATAATAAACCAAATGCAACAACTTTCCCACTCTAGCCTTACATACTGAGCACACATATCAGAGAGTAAGCAATACTAAAGTCAGTATTGACATCCAAATACACAACACTACATAAATGCAATGGTGAAAAAGAAAAAAAGTCAGTGATGATGGCCCTAAGTGATTATTCTTAACTAGTCAATATCTGAATGCAACATGAAGTGCAGAGTTGAAACTCACCTGGCAAGTCCTTCTCCAGAATTTTCCATTCCTCTTGAATTTTCTTTGCCCAGTTCTTGTTGGCCTAACAAAAACAGAGCCCGGACTAGATTATATAAACATGTGCACACATAAAAAAAACACACAATCACATGCACACATAAAGTAAAAATGAGAGACACATCTTTGGGCAACACAATTCACCTGCTCCTCCACTCCAAAGTTGGCATCGTTGAAGTGATGGTCCGAAAAATCTTCAACAGTATCAAAACATTTAAAGTCTTCAAACTTTCTAACAACTTCATCCTTACCTTCATCTTTCCCATCAAAAGTCGACTTTCCACGAACTTCAAAACTGCTTGAACCCGCCTCACCCTTTTTGCTTTCAGCAAGACCTGAAAATAAGGATACAGAAGTCTCTCCCCCCACAGGGACAACCCCACCATCAGAACAGGCCTGCGAAGTAGGAAAAGTCGAAGTGCTTGTAAAATCTGGCATATTTTCAGTTGGCACAGGGGCCTTCAACCATGGAACTGATGCCTCTACACCAGGCGGAAAATCCACTTTATCAAATTGGGCTTGCAAATTTGGATAAACTTCATCATCATAATAATAATAATCATCACTGGCATCATCGTCAGAAATATCATCAATATCACCACCAGCATCATTATCATCATCATTATTTTCATTGTCATTGTGTGAAGAAAAGTCAGAACTGGAACCAGGGACATTGATGGAATTTATTGATTCTGATGCAGAGCTCTTAAGTGGAACAACACCATCCACTGATCCAGATAAACTAGTAGGGTTGATGAGATTGTTGGCCAAAGCGTCCTGGAGAAAGAAACAAATTAACAAACAATACATTGGCACAAGCAATGTTGAGCAGAAAGACTTTTCATCAACTAGAGAAAAGTTTATACAGATCATTTACCTTAACCTGGTT
This sequence comes from Malania oleifera, assembly GCF_029873635.1. Taxonomy (NCBI): domain Eukaryota; kingdom Viridiplantae; phylum Streptophyta; class Magnoliopsida; order Santalales; family Ximeniaceae; genus Malania; species Malania oleifera. The sequence continues at coordinate 69,192,348 of NC_080418.1, read as the reverse complement.
TTCCCAAGACATGTCACAAACAATTTCTTTCCCCATACCCTTGTTAGGCATGTTAACATTCTCATCACTAACCAAAGCGCCTGGTTGATTTTCTTCACTGCCGGCCTTGGCTATGTCATAGAGAACCTAAATGAATAAAGAAAAATAACAAGGAGATAGGAGATAATTTAGAATCCAAAGAATCCAATCCTCAATGCACAAGACAAAGGAAGAGAATAACACAAGCCTAATATAGCTACAAGATAATGGGGGTGGAGGAGCATTAATATAAAAAGTGCATTTACGCCATTAGCTTCTCAATAAAATGTGGATGTCCAAAAAATGACTGTAGGAATACAGGAGCTCCAGCAAATTTCTCCCCTTGGTTAATCTTAAAACTGTAAAAAGAAAATTGGTGATTGTGAATGAAAAAAAAAAAGGCCCCAAAAACCACCACTCAACCAATAAAAAACAGGACTCAGCAGTCCACTCAAAATATTGCATACATGTGAGGTGGGTTTCTTTGACTAGCCATCCACTAAAGCAATGCTCATATTGTCCCTATTTCATTCTTAACTCTTTCATGAAGGGAGATAAAAGTAATAATACTCTCAGAAAATACCCAATCCTCGTCTCCTTGTTCTCCAATCCAGTGCCTGTAACGCAAGTCATACAGAAAGCTCTAAACAGATTTAACTCCCATGTTCTCACTAGAATATCCTTCATGAGATGTTGTGAACATGGTGCTCCACCAAGAAACACAACACTTAACACTTTCAACACTCAAGTCTTGCCAAATTACCAAATCCTAAAAAGTCGCACAAAATTATATGATACTGCCATTGCCAACAGAAAGATAATCAAACCAAATACCCCAATTGTCTTAGACTTACTCCAAATTTAATAGCAATGTCAAATTGCAGTACGTGTTTCCCTTTTCAAGATAAGGGATGGACCCAGGAACAACACAAGCACTAAAATTGAACTTGCATTTTTAAGAACTTAACAGAAAGCTTGCTTGATCCTGAACCCCTTACAAAATTGCTCCTACTTTACTGAGACAGCTCTAAAAGCACCTTCACCTTACATGTTGTATGACTAGTAGCCGTAATCCCTAGAAGGGACAACTAGAGGGGCAATGACACAACATCATGAACCAAAAAGTTAGAAGGTGATAAAAACAAATAGGATTTTGAAAGGCGTAACACACACCAAGAACATCTAACGGTATCACAGACCTGCCTCAAACTTCCATGGCCTCATTGGCCATAGTCTCTCTAAGAAATTAGTTGTGAAAGATCACCTCACATAGCTAGTTAGCTGACTCAGGTATCATTCCCAATGGAATTAACTAGGCAAATCACTCCACCAACCAAAAACAGCCACACACACACCACCACCCATAAAATGAAGAAAGAGCTCAAAAAAGCAAACCAACAAAATTTGAGTAAAAATAACAAGTGTAGGATTTTACAAATCAAGTGACGGGCAGCATAGTATTCTTTTCCCCTACTAGCAAACCTCGTACACTGTGTTTCATGCATCTTAAGACGAACTAAGCTTGTTCAGGGCATTATGTTTGCCTGTGACCGCTTATCTCATGTGCTTGGGATGGGTTTCCATCATGTAAATACTAGTGTAGGGTTATTTTCTGCTAATAGTGTCTTTGTATGCCAAATAAGGCAGTATGACTCCTCAATCACTTTGATGTTTCCTGTTTGCTTGCCACGGCTTTCATGAATTGATTACTGTTTCCGCTGCTATTTGAATGAATGCTAATGAAAGTACTTTGTGGATGAATGTTGGTAAACGATAGGCTGGCTAGTTAAACAAGAGTGCTTTAGCTAGCTCCGCACGGCCCTTCACAACGGTGTGAAAATAGTCGGACTGTGACACTTGGTATCAGAGCCAAGGCTCAGTTGCTACAAGAATTCAGTTACCTTCGTTGTGGGATTTGGGAAGCTTTGGTAATTGACCATAGCACCAAACAATGCTGAAAGAGTTAGTGCACTGAAAGCACAGGTTGAAGAGACAACCAACAATATGGCCAATGAGATGGCCCAACTGAGGGGACTTTTGATGAAGTGATGGGATCACAGCAGCATCAAGCAAGTTTGACAAGTGAAATGTCGGAGGACTTTCACCACACTGTGGAAACTTTGCAGGCCCGGATGGCAGATCTAGATGCAAATATGAATGTGATGGTTCTTGCTATGGGGAACTCCAACACTCCGGGAGTTAGCAAGACCAAGGTGCCAAAGCCCACGACGTATGGGGGTGCCCGAAATGCCAAGGAGTTAGAGAACTTTTGTTTGATGTGGAGCAGTACTTTGGCGTTATGAGGATGGCCTCAAAACAGACAAAGGTGGATACTGCGACCATGTACTTGATTGGTGATGCCAAACTGTGGTGGCGTACCAAGTACAGAGAAATTGAAAATGGAAGCTGTGTAATTGATAGTTGGGCAGACTTGAAGAGAGAACTCAAGGCCCAATTCTTTCCTGAGAATGTTGAGTATGATGCAAGAAGAAAACTGAAAGATCTCAAGCATACGGGGTCGATCAGGAAATATGTGAAACAATTTTCTGCTTTGATGTTGGATATTCGGGATATGTCGGAGAAGGACAAGTTGTTCTATTTTCTAGAGGGGATGAAACCATGGACAAGAACTGAATTTCATAGGCAAAGGGTTCATGACTTGTCAACTGCACAAATTGCTGTAGAACGCTTGACGGACTACACTGGTGATGAGACCGCTTCGTCCAAACGGTTTCGAGAAAAGGGAAATAGTGGAAAGTCTTTCAAGAATGGCAAACCCAAGAGTGGGGGAGCCGATTCTAAATCATCCTTCGTCGTCTCAAGGGTTCAACACACCCAATGGAAAGGAGAAGAGTAAAATTTCGTGCTACTTGTGTAGTAAGCCTTATAGAGTTTTCAAGTGCCCTTACAAAGCATCATTTAATGCTTTATAGGCTCCCATTGCAAAACAGACAGTGGAAGACGATGAGAAAGAGGATGATGCCCCGAGGGTGGGTTCAATGCGGCTAGTGAGCGCATTGGAAAAGCAGGAAAAAATACCAAAAATTACACGAGCGAAAGGGTTAATGTTTGTGGACTTGAGGATAAATGGGAAAAGTACTCACATTATGGTGGATACGGGGGGCTACTCATAATTTTGTTTCGCAGTTGGAAGCATAGAGACTCAACTTATCCTTAGAGAATGATACAAGACGCATGAAAGCAGTTAACTCTGTAGCCCAGCCTACTCTGGGAGTAGCCAAGCAAGTGGCTGTAAAGCTTGGGCAGTGAGAAGGTCATGCGAATTTCACAGCGATCCATTGGATGACTTTCCAGCCATTCTAGGAATAGAGTTCCTAAGGGGGACGAGGGCAGTGCTGATGCCTTTGGCTGGTTCCCTGTGTCTGATGGGAGATCACTCGTGCATGGTGCAAGTCGTTGCAACGAAAGGAGACGACGGGAAGTCCCTTTCAGCCATACTACTCAATGATGGATTGGGTCAGGGTGAGCAGACACGTCTAGCCACGGTGGTGGTAGACAAAGAAGTAGGTCAAGAGCTAGAGCCTACGACCATCCAAACGGTGTTGGATGAGGATAATGAGGTGCTACCGGATAAGCTACCTCACAATTTACCTTCACGACGGACTGTAGAGCATAAGATCGAGTTGTTATCAGGAATGAAACCACCTGCTACAGGGTCATGTCGGATTGCGCCTCTTGAGATAGTAGAGTTGGGGAAACAGCTTGATGAATTGGAAGCAAGATGTATTCGCACTTCCAAAACACCGTTGGGAGCATCGGTGTTGTTTCAGAGGAAACATGAAGAGCATCTACGGAAGGTGTTCAACAGGTTGAGGGGAAACAATCTGGATGTGAGAAGGAGAATTTCTCTTTCGCTCGGCGAAGCAACAAATTCCTTGGTCAAGTGGTTTAACAAGGTTGTATCCGGAGGGGTATGGAGAAGGTAAGGATGATTCAAGGACGGAAGATCCCCACGACATTGAAGGAGTTGCGTTCTTTTCTTGGCCTTACTAAATACTGCAGGAAGTTCGTTGAGGGGTATTCGCGGAGAATGACGACAGGACTACTGGGAAGGTATTATTGGCCGCACACGCAGGATGATGTGGTTGATTATACCAAAACTTGTCTCACTTGCCAAAAAGACAAGGGGGAGCAGAAGAAGTATGGTACTTTCAGGGCCGCACCAAAGTATTGTTTGGCAGAGGAGACGACACAATTGTTTCTTGTGACTATTGTGAAACATTGGGGTGTTCCCCAAGTTATTATTTGTGACCAAGATTTAATGTTCACTGACAACTTCTTGACAGAGTTTTTCAGGATATTCAAGTTACATCTAGACATCTCTTCGAGTTATCACCGACAGATAGACGGACAGATAAAGAGATTTAGAGAGCTGCTAGATGAGTACTTGTGCCATTTTGTCAATGACAACCAAAAAAATGGCGTGCAACTACTTGATGTGGCTCCGTTTTGTGGCAACGCCCAAAGGCGCTCAACAACCAACAAGAGCCCTTTTGAGCTTGTTACAGGTCAGCTGCCGCTATTACCTCACACAGTGGGCGAGCCGTACAAACGAAAGAGTCCCAGGGCGTATATCTTCACCAGTGAAGGGAAACAGAATGCAGAGTTTGCCCAAACCTATCTGGAGAAAGTTTCTGAGCAGATGAAGAAGTGGGCAGATAAGGGGAGAAGACCGCAGTTTCATGTCAGCTGTCTCAAGCCGTTCAACACCAACATCAATGACCTGAGCAAAAGTCAGTTCAACAGAGCATAGTTGAAGATAGTGCAACCTGACAGACATGACGTTGAAGAGATCCTTGTAAACAGAAAGTTCATATCCTCAAGGAGGAAGTGGCAGAAGTTCCTAGTAAAGTGGAAATGCCTTAATGACAAAGAAATCAGCTGGATTCCTGCGGAAGATATTCAACCATTCGTGGACAAATTTGAAGTGTACCTACCGCCAACAGTCTACGAGGACGTCGACCACATAAGTGGGGGAGAATGTCACGAGCTAAGCTTGTTCACAGCATTATGCTTGCCTGTGACCGCTTATCTCGTGTGCTTGGGATGGGTTTCCATCATGTAAATACTAGTGTAGGGTTATTTTCTCCTAGTAGTGTCTTTGTATGCCAAATAAGGCAGAATGACTCCTCGATCACTTTGATGTTTCCTAGTGTCAGGATGATAATTACATAAAAACCTCTTTAGGGGAGGGTGAGTGTTCATCAGTCATTGTAAAACTCACTAGCAATTGTCAACGTGCTTAGCCTACTTGCTTCCCTCACTAAGTACACAATGTCAACGGAGGATTTGTTAATGAATTACGTTTGCTTCAATGTTTACTGCTTGCTTGCCACGGCTTTCATAAATTGATTACTGTTTCCGCTGCTATTTGAATGAATGCTAATAAAAGTACTTTGCGGATGAATGTTGGTAAATGATAGGCTAGCTAGGTAAACAAGAGTGTTTTAGCTAGCGCCGCACAGTGTCACGAGCTAAGCTTGTTCAGGGCATTATGCTTGCTTATGATCGCTTATCTCGTGTGCTTGGGATGGGTTTCCATCATGTAAATACTAGTGTAGGGTTATTTTCTGCTAGTAGAGTCTTTATAAGCCAAATAAGGCAGTATGCTCCTCGGTCACTTTGATGTTTCCTAGTGTCAGGATGATAATTACATAAAAACCTCTTTAGGGGAGGGTGAGTGTTCATCAATCATTATAAAACTCACTAGCAATTGTCAACGTGCTTAGTCTACTTGCCTCCCTCGCTAAGTACACCATGTCAACGGAGGATTTGTTAATGAATTACGTTTGCTTCAATGTTTACTGCTTGCTTGCCACGACTTTCATGAATTGATTACTGCTTCTGCTGCTATCCGAATGAATGTTAATGAAAGTGTTTTGTGGATGAATGTTGGTAAACGATAGGCTGGCTAGTTAAACAAGAATGCTTTAACTAGCGCCGCACGGCCCTTCACAAGAGTGAAAATAGTCAGACCGTGACATTTGGTATTAGAGCCAAGTCGGTGACACTTGGTGAGAGCCCAAGGTTGAGTTGCTACGTGAATTCGATTGCCTTCGTTGTTGGATTTGGGAAGCTTTGGTAAGTGACCATGGCACCAAACACTGCTGAGAGGATCAGCATGCTAGAAGCACAGGTTGAGACAACAACCAACACTATGGCCGCGGAGGTGGCCTAAATGAGAGAACTTGTTGATGAGGTGATGGGATCACAAAAACGTCAAGCAGGTTTGATAGGCGACATGTTAGAGGAGTTTCGCCACACAGTTGAAACTTTACAGTCGCGGATGGCAGATTTGGATGCAAAGATGAATGTGATGGTTCTTGCTATGGGGAACTCCAACACTCCGGGAGTTAGCAAGACCAAGGTGCCAGAACCCAGGACATATGGGGGTGCCCGAGATGCCAAGGAGTTAGAGAACTTCTTGTTTGATGTGGAACAATACTTTCGTGTTGTGAGGATGGCCTCAGAACAGGCAAAGGTGGATACTGCGACCATGTACTTGATTGGTGATGTCAAACTGTGGTGGCGTACCAAGTACAGAGAAATTGAAAATGGAAGCTGTGTAACTGATAGTTGGGCAGACTTGAAGAAAGAACTCTAGGCCCAATTCTTTCCTGAGAATGTTGAGTATAATGCAAGGAGAAAACTAAGAGATCTCAAGCATACGGGGTCGATCAGCGACTATGTGAAACAATTTTATGCTTTAATGTTGGATATTCGGGATATGTCGGAGAAGGACAAGTTGTTCTATTTTCTTAAGGGGATGAAACCATGGGCAAGAACTGAACTTCATAGGCAAAGGGTTCAAGACTTGTCAACTGCACAAGCGGCTGCAGAACGCTTGACTGACTACGCTAGTAATGATACCGCTTCGTCCAAACGGTTTGGCGGAGAGGGAAACAGTGGAAAGTCTTTCAAGAATGGCAAACCCAAGAGTGGGGGAGCCAACTCTAAATCATCAACCTCAAAGGAAGTTTCGTCGTCTCAAGGGTTCAACACACCCAATGGAAAGGGGAAGAGTAAAATTTCGTGCTACTTGTGTAGTGGGCCTGATAGAGTTTTTGAATGCCCTCACAAAGCATCACTTGTTGGGCTTTTGTGGAGCCTAGTTGTGTTAAATTTGTAGGATGACCCGACCTTTATTTAATGAGAGATTTCTATCCTAAGGCTTAGTCCATGGAGCGAAGAATTGCGCAACATATAAAAGGATTGCTTTTGGGTGATTAGGGTTTGTGGTTGTACTTGCAAGAGAGCGAGAGGAAGAGCATTGTATCACCGCACTCTCTGTGTTTTTCTTCCTGATAATATTGAAATCCCTGCAACTCCGTGGACGTAGGCAAAATTGCTGAACCACGTAAATATTGTCTTGTGCGTGTGATTGATTTTTCTTTGGCATGTATTCTTTCTCTATTTTGTTTCTCACGGGTTTCGGGAATTTGTTCTTAATTCCCAACAACTGGTATCAGAGCCTAAGGTTAGGTTCGAGTGGGAGCAATGGCTAAGGAAGCAGGAAAGGCGTCTGGAATAGAAAAGTTTGATGGCAGAGACTTTGGATTCTGGAGGATGCATCTCGAGGATTATCTCTATGGGAAGAAGTTACATCTGCCGCTACTAGTAGAAAAACCTGCTACTATGAAGGACGAGGAATGGACTCTCCTTGACAGACAGGTACTGGGAGTTATAAGATTAACTCTGTCTAGGTCTGTTGCACACAACGTCATGAAGGAGAAGACTACAACAGATCTGATGAAGGCTTTGTCTGGTATGTATGAAAAACCGTCAACAAATAACAAAGTACATCTGATGAAGAAATTATTTAATTTAAAATGGCAGAAAATGCATCTGTAGCACAACATTTGAATGAGTTTAATGCTATCACAAATCAATTATCATCGGTAGAAATTGATTTTGATGATGAAATTCGTGCACTGATCGTTTTGGCTTCGTTGCCAAACAGTTGGGAGGTAATGAGGATGGCAGTAAGCAACTCACTGGAAAGGAAAAATTGAAGTATAATGATATACGGGATTTAATTCTGGCTGAGGAGATTCACAGAAGAGATGCGAGTGAAATCTCAGAATCTGGTTTTGCCCTAAACCTTGAGACAAGAGGCAAAGGTAATGACTGAAATTCAGATCGGGATAGATCAAAATCCAGAAACTATAATCGAAGCAGAAGTAAATCTAGATCTGGCCAAAAGGGACAATGCTGGAACTGCGGGAAAACGGGTCATTTTAAGAGACAATGAAAAATTCTTAAGAAAAAGAATGAGGATGATTCTACTAATACTGTAATAGAAGAGGTACAGGATGCACTACTTCTTGCAGTAGACAGTCCACTTGATGATTGGGTTTTGGACTCAGGAGCTTCGTTTCATACCACTTCACACCATGAAATCATACATAACTATGTAGCAGGAGATTTTGGTAAGGTGTATTTGGCTGATGATACAGCCTTGGATGTTGTGGGTATGGGAAACGTCCGGATGTCACTACCCAATGGGTCTGTTTGGTTACTGGAGAAGGTACGACATATTCCTAACCTGAGAAGGAATTTGATTTCTTTCGGACAGCTTGATGATGAAGGGCATGCGATGTTGTTTACTGGTAGCACTTGGAAGGTTACAAAGGGAGCTAGAGTATTGGCTCGTGGAAAGAAATCCAGTACTCTATACATGACCTCAAGTCCAAGAGATACAATTGCAGTTGCTGAAGCAAGTACTGATACAAGCTTATGGCACCGCAGAGTTGGTCACATGAGTGAGAAGGGGATGAAGATGCTGCTATCAAAAGGGAAACTACCGAAATTGAAATCCGTTGATTTTGACTTGTGTGAAAGTTGCATCTTAGGAAAGCAGAAAAGGGTGAGTTTCTTGAAAAGTGGCAGAACACCGAAGGCTGAAAAATTGGAGTTAGTGCACACAGATTTATGGGGGCTCAAGGTACTACGTTACTTTCATTGATGACTCAATTAGGAAGGTATGGGTTTATTTTCTGAAAAATAAATATAATGTATTTGAAACCTTTAAGAAGTGGAAGGCTATGGTTGAGACAGAGACAGGTTTGAAAGTAAAGAGTTTGAGGTCGGACAATGGAAGAGAGTACATAAATGGAGGGTTTAGAGAGTATTGTGCTGCACATGGAATCAAAATGGAAAAGACCATTCCTGGGATACCACAACAGAATGGTGTGGCTGAGCGTATGAACAGAACTCTCAATAAGTGTGCTAGGAGTATGAGATTGCATGCTGGACTACCAAAAAATTTCTGGGCTGATGCTGTTAGTACTGCAGCTTATCTGATAAACCGAGGACCTTCAGTTCCCATGAAGTTCAGACTTCCTAAAGAGGTTTGGAGCAATAAAGAGGTAAAGTTCTCTCACTTAAAAGTTTTTGGTTGCGTCTCTTATGTTCATATTGATTCTGATGCTCGTAGTAAACTTGATGCAAAGTCCAAAATATGCTATTTCATCGGCTATGGTGATGAAAAAATTTGGCTATCAGTTTTAGGATGAACAAAATAGGAAAATCATCAAAAGTAGAAATATGATATTTAATGAAAAGGTTATGTACAAGGACAGGTCAACTATAGTGTCAGATATCATAGCGATAGATCATAAGAGATTTGAGTTTGTTAACTTAGATGAGTTCACTGAAGGTACTGTACAAGAAAGGAGTGAAGATGATAAGGAGAATGTAGAACCACAGGCAAATCAGAATACACCTGTAGCTGCGGTCCGTAGAACCTCCAGGACCATTAGACCTCCACAGCGTTATTCACCCGCTTTAAATTATCTTCTGCTAACTGATGGTGGTGAGTCAGAGTGTTATGATGAAGCCTTGCAAGACGAAATTTCAAACAAGTGGGAGTTAGCCATGAAGGATGAGATGGACTCCTTGTTGGGGAATCAGACATGGGAACTAACTAAATTGCTAGTAGGGAAGAAGGCTTTGCACAACAAGTGGGTATACAGAATAAAGAACGAACATGATGGTAGCAAGCGCTACAAAGCCAAAATAGTTGTCAAAGGGTTTCAGCAAAAAGAGGGCATTGACTTCACAAAAATATTTTCTCCAGTTGTGAAGATGTCGACAATTAGACTGGTACTGGGAATGGTGGCTACAGAAAATCAACATCTTGAGCAGTTAGATGTGAAAACGGCATTCCTTCATGGTGACTTAGAGGAAGACATCTACATGATTTAGCCAGAAGGGTTCATTGTCCAGGGACAAGAGAATTTAGTCTGCAAACTGAGAAAGAGCTTGTATGGTCTAAAACAAGCTCCAAGATAGTGGTATAAGAAGTTTGATAGTTTTATGCATAAAATTGGGTTCAAGAGATGTGAAGCTGATCACTGTTGTTATGTTAAGTTCTTTGACAACTCTTATATCATTTTACTGTTATATGTAGATGATATGCTTATTGCAGGGTATAGCATTAAGGAGATTAATAATCTGAAAAAGCAATTGTCAGAACAGTTTGCAATGAAGGATTTGGGAGCTGCAAAGCAAATCCTTAGAATGAGAATTATTAGAGATAAGGCTAATGGTACATTGAAACTTTCACAATCAGAGTATGTGAAAAAAATTCTCAGCAGATTCAACATGAATGAAGCTAAACCAGTGAGCACGCCCTTGGGTAGTCATTTCAAACTAAGCAAGGAACAGTCACCGAAAACAGAAGAAGAAAGGGACCATATGAGCAAGGTGCCCTATGCTTCAGCTATTGGCAGCTTGATGTATGCTATGGTGTGCACAAGGCCAGACATTGCACATGCAGTGGGAGTTGTAAGCAGATTCATGAGTAGGCCGGGAAAGCAACATTGGGAGGCAGTAAAGTGGATTCTGAGATATCTGAGGGGTTCATCAAATACATGCCTTTGTTTCACAGGTGCAAGTTTGAAACTGTAGGGTTATGTAGACGCTGATTTTGCTGGTGATAATGATAGTAGAAAGAGTACTACTAGATTTGTATTTACTCTGGGTGGTACAGCTATATCTTGGGCTTCAAATTTGCAAAAGATTGTTACTTTGTCTACTACAGAAGCTGAGTATGTTGCAGCAACTGAAGCTGGAAAAGAGATGATTTGGCCACATGGTTTCTTAGATGAATTGGGTAAGAGGCAGAAGATGGGCATTCTACACAGTGACAATCAGAGTGCAATTTTTCTTGCCAAAAATTCGGCTTTTCATTCAAAGTCAAAACACATACAGACAAAATACCACTTTATCCGTTACCTTATTGAAGATAAGCTGGTAATACTTGAGAAGATATGTAGATCTAAGAACCCGGCAAACATGTTGACTAAGGGTGTTACTATTGAAAAACTAAAGCTATGTGCAGCTTCAGTTGGTCTTCTAGCTTGAGGATAGGAGGTAGAGTTGCAGGGATGAGGGATTGTTCTTTTAGGAGGATTGCAGTTGATATTGGTGATTGAACTAGTCTCCAAGTGGGAGATTTGTTTGGCTTTTGTGGAGCCTAGCTGTGTTAAATTTGGAGGATGACCCGACCTTTATTTAATGAGAGATTTCTATCCTAAGGCTTAGTCTATGGAGCGAAGGATTGCGCAACATATAAAAGGATTGCTTTTGGGTGATTAGGGTTTGTGGTTGTACTTGCGGGAGAGCGAGAGGGAGAGCATTGTATCGCCCGCACTTTCTGTATTTTTCTTCCTGATAATATTGAAATTCCTGCAACTCCATGGACGTAGGCAAAATTGTCGAACCACGTAAATATTGTCTTGTGCGTGTGATTGATTTTTCTTTGGCGTGTATTCTTTCTCTATTTTGTTTCTCATAGGTTTCGGGAATTTGTTTTTAATTCCCAACATCACTTAATGCTTTACAGGCTTCCATTGCAGAGCAGGCAGTGGAAGACGGTGAGGAAAAGGATGATGCCCCGAGGGTGGGTTCAGTGCGGCTAGTGAGCGAATTGAAAAAGCAGGAAAAAACACAAAAAGTTAAACGAGTAAAAGGGTTAATGTTTGTGGACTTGAGGATAAATGGGAAGAGTACTCGCGCTATGGTGGATACGAGGCCTACTCATAATTTTGTTTCGTAGTTGGAAGCATGGAGACTCAACTTATCCTTAGAGAAGGATACAAGACACATGAAAGCAGTTAACTCTGTAACGCAGCCTACTCTGGAAATAGCCAAGCAAGTGGCTGTAAAGCTTGGGCAGTGGGAAGGTCATGCGAATTTCATAGCGGTGCCATTGGATGACTTTCTAGTCATTTGTAGGAATGGAGTTCCGGGATGAGGGCAGTGCTGATGCCTTCGGCTGGTTCCCTGTGTTTGATGGAAGATCACTCGTGCATGCTGCAAGTCGTTGCAACGAAAGAAACCGACGGGAAGTCCTTTCAGCCATACAACTCAATGAGGGATTGGGTCAGGGTGAGCAGACACGTCTAGCCACGGTGGTGGTAGACAAAGAAGTAGGCTAAGAGCTGGAGCCTACGACCATCCAAGCGGTGTTGGATGAGTATAAGGAGGTGTTGCCGGATAAGTTGTCTCACAATTTGCCTTCACGACGGACTGTGGAGGATGAGATCGAGTTGTTATCAGAAGTGAAACCACCTGCTAAAGGGCCATGTCAGATTGCACCTCAAGAGATAGTAGAGTTGGGGAAGCAACTTGATGAATTGAAAGCGGGATATGTTCGCCCTTCCAAAACACCGTTGGGAGCATCGGTGTTGTTTCAGAGGAAACATGAAGAGCATCTACGGAAGGTGTTCGACAGGCTGAGAGGAAACAATCTGGATGTGAAGAAAGAGAATTTCTCTTTCGCTCGGCGAAGCAACAAATTCCTTGGTTGATTGAACAATGTTGTATCCGAAGGGGTATGGAGAAGGTAAGGATGATTCAAGAAGGAAGATCCCCACGACAGTGAAGGAGCTGCGTTCTTTTCTTGGCCTTACTAAATACTGCAGGAAGTTCGTTGAGGGGTATTCGCGGAAAATGACTCCAATGACAAGACTACTGGGAAGGTATTATTGGCCGCACATGTGGGATAGTGTGGTTGATTATACCAAAACTTGTCTCACTTGCCAACAAGACAAGGGGGAGCGGAAGAAGTATGGTACTTTCATGACCGCACCAAAGTGTTGTTCGGCAGAGGAGACGATACAATTGTTCCTTGTAACTATTGTGAAACATTAGGGTGTTCCCTAAGTTATTATTTGTGACCGAGACTTAATGTTCACTGACAACTTCTTGATAGAATTTTTCAGGATATTCAGGTCACATATTGACATCTCTTCGAGTTCTCACCGACAAACAGACAAAGAGATGAAGAGATTCAGAGAATTGCTAAATGAGTACTTGGGTCATTTTGTCAAGGACAACCAGAAGAATGGCGTGCAACTACTTGATGTGGCTCCATTCTGTGGCAACGCCCAAAAGCGTTCAACAACCAACAAGAACTCTTTTGAACTTGTTACAAGCCAGCTGCCACTGTTACCTCACACAGTGGGCGAGCCGTACAGACAAAAGAGTCCTAGGGCGTACATCTTCACCAGTGAAAAGAGACAGAATGTCGAATTTGCCCAAGCCTATCTTGAGAAAGCTTCTAAGCAGATAAAAAAGTGGGCAGATAAAGGGAGAAGACCGCAGTTTCATGTCAATTGCCTCAAGCCATTCAACGCCAACACCAATGACCTGGGTAGAAATCAGTTCAACAGAGTAGAGTTGAATATAGTGCAACCTGACAGACATGATGTTGAAGAGATCCTTGCAGACAAAAAGTTCATATCCTCAAGGAAGAAGAGGCAGAAGTTCCTAGTGAAGTGGAAATGCCTTGATGACAAAGAAATTAGCTAGATTTCTACGAAAGATATTCAACCGATCTTGGGCAAATTTGAAGTGTACCTACCGTCAAAAGTCTACGAGGACGTTGACCGCTTAAGTGGGGGAGAATGTCACGAGCTAAACTTGTTCAGGGCATTATGCTTGCCTGTGACCGCTTATCTCGTGTACTTGGGATGGGTTTCCATCATGTAAATACTAGTGTAGGGTTATTTTCTACTAGTAGAGTCTTTATAAGTCAAATAAGGCAGTACGACTCCTCGGTCACTTTGATGTTTCCTAGTGTCAGGATGATAATTACATAAAAATCTCTTTAGGGGAGGGTAAGTGTTCATCAGTCATTGTAAAACTCACTAGCAATTGTCAACGTGTTTAGCCTACTTGCCTCACTCGCAAAGTACAACATGTCAACGGAAGATTTGTTAATGAATTACGTTTGCTTCAATGTTTACTGCTTGCTTGTCACGACTTTCATAAATTGATTACTGTTTCCGCTGCTATCCGAATAAATGTTAATAAAAGTGCTTTGTGGATAAATATTGGTAAACGATAGGGTGGCTAGTTAAACAAGAGTGTTTTAACTAGCGCTGCACAGCCCTTCACAAGAGTGTGAAAATAGTCCGATTGTGACACATGGCCCTTCACAACGGTGTGAAAATAGTCGGACCGTGACAACCATGCACACAATAATTGCAAGCGAATAACAGTTTTATTCAGAAAACTTTCAAAAAGAAGAACAAAAATCAAGAAATAAAATCCACTTCTATCACTTTGGAGATTAGAGTGTTACCTCGTTTTGTTTGATTTTCTTCGAGATCGAACTCTGGGGCGTTGTTTGAAAGGTGAATTCGTCGACATCAAGATCCATGCCTGATGAATCTGAGTTAGAGAGTGCACATTAGCCGTGAAGATTTGTTATCGGAACTGACCAAAATTAGTGATGGAAACCGAACGGACGAGTAACGCAAGATCAAGCAAATGCAGTGTTTTGGGTTTACAGAACCAGAGGAAAACTGAGCTTGCCTCTGCGGACGATCGTGCAGCCGTGCGCTATTTAAGAAGCGCAGACAGAGAGCGAGCGAGAGAGAGAGTCCGTCAATAGTATAGAGTATTTTATTGGAGAGAAAAATGGTGCCTCGGAGGAAACTTTTCTATCGTGCGCTGTGGGGGGAGGATAACAGTTCCAAGACGCGGTCGAGCTCATTCAGGTTTGCTACGTTGCAAGTCACAATTTGTCTGACAAATACATGGACCAATGAAAATGGAGAATACTTTCGGTTACGGTGCGCGCGAGCACTTCTGATTGTAATGCTAAAAACCTCTCATTCCATGGGTTGCGAACTTGTGAAACACTTAAACCGTAACACGGGACACGGGACTGTCTCGCAGGATGCGCTATGGTGTATCACTGTGGCCGTCAGATATGTCCCGCCCAAATCACAGACGTAGGATTTCATGACTTTCAATCCAATCCACTGTAGGATTTTTAATGGGGACTTTATCCGAATGATTAGGGTATCAGTTAATTAATATTGAGAGTTGGAAAGTTGCAAAAGAGATCCGTATAAAAATGGAAAGTAGTATTACCCCTCTTGCAAGTGAATCTTTCTTTTTTTTTTCTTTTTTTTTTTTTTTTGAGTAACATTCGGAGTTCACTTCCATTTTACGGTCCGCGACTATTCTCACCCCTTATGTAGCGACCCCACACTCATAGGGAGGGTAAATTCAAGAGCCAAGGACAAGAATCGAGCCCAGGAGGCGTATAATCGCTGACCTCATGAAAGACACTCTTGCAGTCCATCCTACCACCTGTGCTACACCTTGGGGGTCCCTCTACAGGTGAATCTTAGCAGACTTCTCGGGTGGCCTTTCAAATTCAATTGAAACTTGAAAACCAAAATGAAAGGAAAAATGGCTGGAATGTAATTTTTTATGTTTAGTTATTGAAAAAAAAAAGTAAAAATTTAATTTTACATATCATTAAAATTTAATTTTTCTTAATTTTTAATTATATTAGAATAATTTCTTATTTTTCATAGTATTTGATATAAATAGAAAATATAACGAAAAATAAATTTCCTTCTTATTTTCATTTGCTTTCCTTTCCCATACAAAAGAATCACTCATAACTACTTATATAGGATTACCTTTTTCTTTTTCTTTTTTTCATAAAAGGTGTTGAATTAGAAAAGTGTTGAG
Source organism: Malania oleifera (assembly GCF_029873635.1). Lineage (NCBI taxonomy): Eukaryota > Viridiplantae > Streptophyta > Magnoliopsida > Santalales > Ximeniaceae > Malania > Malania oleifera. The sequence continues at coordinate 69,176,307 of NC_080418.1, read as the reverse complement.
AATTATAAGTAGTGGTGTACAAAAATTATAGAAAAATTGGAAACCAGATCAGAGCTCATCGAAACAATGCTTAGTATGATCTTTCAGTTTGTGTGTTCGGTTTCGATTTTAAAAGATAAAAAAATTTTAGTTCAGTTTCGATTTTGGTCCATAACCGAACCGAAAAAATCGAAAACCATATTAATAAATTATAATTCTATAATTTTATATAATACTAATATTAAGAGTTTGTTGCACACTCATTACTTATATTTATAATTATATAATATTTTAATGACAAATAAAAATGCCTAATACCCTTATTAATAAAATATGCTAGCACAAACAGTTTGTAATGACTTAATATTTGAACCTTGGGGGTGGCAACGTGGGATTATAATTTATATATGAGGCTACCCTAGCCCCTACTATAAGATTGTCAATGTGGGACAATGTGAAACTCTCAAGCAAAAAGGAAATTGGAAAGGCTCATTTGGTTTCACTGCCCTGCTAGGCCTTCATACCCATGTATGGTGATAGACTGCAGCAGAGATTTAATCAAAAACCTCCTCAAATCTCAACTTTCCAAATGCTCATTTCAATCCTCACCCTAATTCCCTAATCCCATCTCCATGGGACAAGGGAAACTCTCAGGCAAAATGGAAATTGGAAAAGTTGATTTGGTTGCAGTGCGGTACTGCCGCTTACTGTCCACTTGCCTTGCTAGGCCTTCAAACCCATATATGGCGATAGACCGTAGCAAAGATTTAATCAAAAACCTCCTCAAAATCTCAACTTTTCAAATACGTACCCATTTCAGTCCTCACCCTAACTCCCTAATCCCATCTCCATGGCTACCGATGCCACCCCCTAATTCCAAAACTTGGACTTCAAACCTATCTCATTGCCACCAAAGTTCCACCAACCAAAGGTCGCTATTTTGTCATCTCACGATGGCCTCTATTTCTAGAAATTCATGATCATTGGCTCAATTGCAAGCTCCATGGAGCACATGGCTATGTTCCCGATCGACATTGTGAAGACTAGCATGCAGGCCCCTCGGGTCGTGCCCGTTTAAGTCAATAGGCATCTAGCACGCCCTCCGATCCATCTTGAAATCCGACGGCCCTGCCAAGTTCTACTGTAAAATTACCGCCATGGGTCTTGGCACCAACTCGGCCCTCACCATATGGTTCTCATGCTAGTTGCTTTCCAAAGTTTAGACACACCATCTCGTCTCATATCGATTGCACATGAGAATGGAATTAGTTTCCCTATCTATAAATACCAACTCCACCCTCCATCCTCTTCAGCCTTCAGCTTTACAAGCTAGGCCCATGTTTAGGGGGTGCCCTGTAGGCCCATGGAGGCCAATGGTCCTCAAGTTTGTCACAATTAAAAATTTAAAAACTGAAGTTTAACCGAACTAAATCAAAAAATTAGTAGTTTGGTTTTTTTATAAACCAATGGTTTACAGTTCGGTATCGATTTTTGAAATTTTAAAACCAAATATTTCAATTCAATGTGTGGTTTTATTAATAACTGAATCGAATAAAACTAATTACAACCCTAATTATAAGTGGTGTTTTATTGTATTTAAAATAAGCGATATATAGATACTTTTACTATAGGGTACCAAGCATGAGGAAATGCTAGGCGTTTGATAATCTCTCCTCCAACCAGGATAAAAAATCCATTGAAGTAGTTAACCCCATGCATATTGTATGTACATCTGGTTGCAAAACTTGTATAGTATCTATCATAAATAGCTATTTTGAGTATTACCCATCTGCCAAGTTTATAAATAAATAAAAATCTTTAGTACCATATGACTATTTTTAAAATACTTTAAATTATAAATATTAATATTTTTTAACTAACAACATCATTAATAATTATTTTAATTATTTATAATTAAAATTTAAATATTTTCTATTAAAATAATATAATATTATTTTTAATTATTAATAATCTCATTATTAATGTATATTTATAATATCTCACTATCATATTAAATTATGATAAAAATAATATTATTAATTAATTTAAAATTTTAATTTATTTAATATTAATTTAAATTAATAAATAGTTCTTGTTCTATCTAGAATTGAATTATAATTGTTAGCCTAGTTAGGCATACGACTCTTGATTTTGATGGTAACAAAGTTAGGCTATCTAATTTGCTTCAAAGTTGTGATATTTCAGTTAATGGAGGCAAAGTGGATTTCAGATGATTAAATGATAATTTTGAAAGCTCATGTCAAAAATCAAGGATCAAATGGAGCTCAAACCTTAAAATGACATATCTTGAAAGCTCACAAGGATCAAGGTACATGGAAGGCTCATATCAAATTAATGATCCATAATGAAAGCTCGAAGAAGATTGAAAGATCAAGGATCAGCAACAAAGAGATAAAAAGTCAAGAGAGTCAATAGGAGATACATTGTAAGTACTTCAAATATAATTCGAGTATGGATTTTCATTTTGAAGCTCATTAGGCAAAGAAACCTACAAATCTTGTTTTTAAATCTTGGAACATATTTTTAAAATAAAAACAAATTGATATTCCAAGAATAAATAAGCAAAGAAGAGAGAGAATAAAAATATTTTAAAATAAGAAAAAATTATTTGATAGGCTACTGACTGCACATGGTTAGTCTATTGTCATGTTAAGAGTTTTAAAAATGTACAAACAAAAACATGACAGTCAACTGTCTAGGAATTGATAGGAGACTAACAGTGTATTTTGAGACGACTGACTGAGTTTTGTCAGTCAACTGTCACCCTTCTACTTGTCTTTAAAAAAACTCAGTTATTCAGTGACAGACGTCTGACCCCATGTTGACAGGCGACTGCCACCCTACTACTTGTATATTTTATATAAGTAATAAATTGACACGCAACTGACAAAAACCTCACAATCAACTACCACGTAGCAAAATTTAAAATGCATAATGGACATATTTTGAAAAAATTCAATTACTTGGGGCTCAAACTTATTTAAAACTTGGACCCTACTCTAAGTAAACTTGGGGAACAAGCTAGATATTTTTCCACTTCTATAAATATACCCAAGTTCAATTGATTTAATAACCAAGAATTAAAATTTAGCATTCAAATCTCTCTCAATTGCTCTCAAATTCTCAAAGCTCTCTCTTACTCTCAATTTGCACGAAGCTTACTAAATTTTTACTGATTCTCACTCACTGATATTGTGCTACAAATACTAATTCTTTCATCCATTGAAAGAATCATATGGTGAAATACTTTTAGAGCTTCAATTTAAATTTCATTTTTTGAATTGTATTGAAGTGTATAGTTTTGAACTGTACTAATCAGCTCTTGTAGGAGTAATCTTTGTACATCTTGTTTCAAATCTCTTTTGTAGATTCATTAACGATTCGAGTGTTGAATCGTTGGACCGAACGAGAGTATATCGTTTGGAGAGGCAGGCTCTAGCCTACTTGAAGGAGTGATTGTAAAAGGTGTTGTTCCACCCGGTAAAGGAACTAAGCTAGTGGAATCCTTTAGTGGTTTGCCAAAGGCGAGGACGTAGACTGGGGATAAGCCAAATCTCATAAAATCTTGGTCTCTTCTCTCTATCCTACACTTTTATTTTCTGCACTATATATTGTGAAAATTGTTGATTGCAGGGCTTAAGTAAAAATTTAGAGAAGACTATTAATTCTAGAAAGTACGTGTTAATTAATCTTTTACGGAAACCCACAAGGGAGTACGTTGATTAATTTGTGAAAATCTTGGTTAAGAGAGTGCATTACAAACATTAAAAAAAGAGCTTGCATATAACCACAAGGCTATTACCAAAAGCATCAAGTGTTTGATAAATTGATTTCAATTTTGTTGATTAATTGGATTGTTTATCTTTTAAGTACTTTGTTGATTATTTGGGTTGTGATTGTGATTTGGTTAATTGCTGTTGTGATTAAAAAAAAAAGTAAAAAAAAAAAAAAGAGAAAGTAAATTTTTAATTAACCCAATTCACTCCCCTCTTCGGAATACTATTCTATTTTTAATTGGTATTAGAGCCTGGTTATAACACACCTTTAAAAGTAATTATATAAAGATCTTAAATGGCTCACATAGGAGTAGCTCCCTTCGAAGAGGGCCAATCCACAACCCAACCACCAATCTTCTGTGGACATAACTATACCTTTTGCAAAAAAATATATGCAAATCTACCTACAAACTATGGATTGGAAAGCTTGGGAGGTTGTCACGGATGGTGATCTTATTCCTCTCAAAATAGTAGATGGAAAACAAATCCCGAAAGAGAAAAAGGACATAACTGATATAGATTACAAAATGCTACAAATAAACTCAAGTGCTATCAATACTTTGTATTGTGCTCTAAACACTAATGAATTCAATAGAATCATGGCCTGTAAAACAACCAAAGAGATATGGGATAAGTTAAAAGTAATCTATGAAGGAACGGTCGATGTTAGAGACAATAAGATTGATATGCTAACTAGTGAATATGAAGCTTTCAAAATGAACTCAGATGAATCTATTACTAGTATGTATACAAGGTGTTAGTTTTGGTACAATCCCAAGAGGGGGGTGAATTGGTATTTAAAAATTTTATCCCCTAGGTCAATCTACTAACAACAGTATTACACAAGCCTAAGGTCAATCTAGTGTATGTAAAATAAATCAATGTAAATATACAATGAAATTTAAACTGCAATAAAAATTTAATCAAGCATGCACAATAAAGCAGTAAAGGAGACGACACTCAGAAATGTTATTGAGGTTCGACAAAATTGCTAACGTCCCCATCTTAGCTAACAAGTACAAGGATTACCATTATAAGCTCACTTAACAGGTGAAGCGGCACCTAAACAATCAGGTCAATTAGCACAAGGCTGACCTCAACCTTTACAACCAAGTCAATTAAGACAAGACTGACCTCAACCTACACAATCCTTACGGGCTAGATTACCGCCCCCTCAGACCATGCCTAGAAATACAACAGTAATTTCTCAATCAAATGATACATGATTATGCTTTCATGTAAATGAGATATGTACCTAATATGCACAGTATAATCAATACACTGCCAAAAGATAGGATTTAATAAGTTCAGTGTAGTCTAAGTTTCTACTCTCAAATATTTATGCAAATATTGTAATCAGTGCGTGAGAGTGTAAATAATATGATATTTGTGTCAAATAATGATTTCAATCATAATGCACAAACAAAGATCACAAGCACACTTCAAATATCTCAACAAATAATTTTTCCCAGTATAACCCATAAGAGATATTCAAATTATTTTATAAAATGATTTGATCTTTGTATTCAACAAGATAAAGTCAATCAAAGGATATTTCAACAAAGATCTTTTTACATATGCACAAATATCTCAGCAAAATATTTCTCAAAATAAATCACACGAGATATTTGAAATTGGTTTGTAAAAAATTATTTGATCTCTGTGTTAAAATGATATTATCAATCAAGAGGTACACTAACAAAGATCTTCATAAGTAAAATATCCCAAAAGTATTTTTCTAAAAAATAAGCACATGGGATATTTGAAAGAGATTCGTAAAAATTTATTTCATAAACAAAAAGCAATACAAACTCTTGAGTATTACAATGATGATGCAAAACTCACAAGCTCTACGAAGTTTTCCTATGGAAGACTTATTAATGAAGTCTCCTAAAAAAACTCAAGCTTACTCTTGAATAAAAAATATATATATCAATCAATTAGAACTAACGAGAGTGTAAGCTTAACTAGAAACTCATAATAGCACTCTTACTTAGCAAGGTTTGCAATGAAGATGAGTAAGAATGAAGAAATGAAGCTTGTATGTAAGAAATAGAGCTTTTGGGAATCAGAGGATATTTGCTAATTATTTTGCTAATCTCCTTACTAATTTTTGCAAATGAAGGGGTATATATAGATTTCTCCCAAAATGTAACCGTTTAGGACATGTAGGGAATTATTAAGATTGTTTAAAAACATTTTAGCATAATTTACCCCGTTTAAAAACTTTAACACGGTAAAAATATTGGGACAACTCGAGAGCACCGGTCGACCGAGCTGTGTTAAGTTCGGTCGACTAGGCACAAAATGAACTACAAGTTCAGTCGATCAGACATGGAGGTTCCAGGGCGATTTTCCTATTTAGTGCGGTTCGGTCGACCTAGAACTTTTTGAACTAACTAGTTTGGTCGATCAGACCATTGAGTTCTCACGCGTGAGAACTCAGTTGGCCAGGGCGTTGGCATGCAATCTGGGTATGGTCGACCGTAAAGTCAAATAGTTGACTCCTAGGGAGTTCAGTCAACCGGGTGAGAATGAACTAGGTAAGTTCTGTTGACCAAGTTGTGGTCAAACTGTTGACCCAGTCCTGGTTCGGTCAACCGGGAGGAATTGTACTTGAGAGTACAGTCGACCGAACTATGCAACTTAAGTGCATTTTGGTTCTGTTCAATTATGCAATCACTCTATCCATTTAGTCATACATATATATATATATATATATATATATATATATATATATGCATGTGTGAGTGTCCTAGGATCATTTCTAGGTCATTTTTGTTTGAGCTTACCTATCATACCAAACAAGATGATGCATATGGTTATTACAATCAAAGCCCTATTTACTATTACAAACCCTTAAAGAATAATGAAATTAAATGCAACATAAATTGGGTCTTCAACTTCAATTCCTTGTGCCATCATATTAATCTACCAATTAGTATACCTGCACATAATCTCAAACACCAATCAAATACAATAGGTATTTGTCATTATCAAAATTGGGCGTGACCTATAAGGTCAACACAAGGTTCACTCACATAATCAATTCTCTCAATGCCTTAGGAAAAACTTACACTACCTATGAGATTATTCGAAAAATACTTAGAGGTCTTCCTCCTATATAGGAACCAAAGGCCACAACAATTATGGAAGGCAGGAACCTTAAAACCACATCACTAGATGAACTTATAGGTTCACTACTTACTTATGAAATGACTCTGAAGGAAAGAAATCCTGAACCTAAACACAAGAAATCTATTGCTTTAAAAACAACTAACGAAAGCTCATGCGATGACAATAGTGAATCAAGTGATCTAGACCAAGATGAATTGTTTATTTTCATATCGATGAAATTTGTACCACATAATTTTATTTTTTATGTTTTATGTTAAAAATATTATTTATTTTTATGTCTCCCAAGTCCATCTATATATAAGCGCATATGCTGCCAGAGAGTTTTGATGTGTCTTTTTTCCCGGCATTGATGGTTCCAAAAATGCCCATTTATCTATAAATAAAAAAATTAAAATGCCCATTGATTGCAGCTAGAGATTTTTGAAGTTAAGGAAAGGGCAATTTGGAGAAAAAAAGAAAAATCATAGCAGCTAGCAAGAGAAAGCTAGAAGTCAAGGAGTAGAGCGGGGATCAGAATTGTCTAGGTTATGTCACTAATAAATACCAATAGTGGGGGCCTGCATAGGCTGCTATGGCAGCTTTGGGTGGGTAGCTATGATGAGAAATTTAAAAAGATTCAAAATAGTTAAATTAATTTATAACTTTTATAAATTATTAAAAATTTACTCATTATTATCTTAAATTTTTATAAAAATATTAAAATTTTTATCAAATTTTTTTCACTTTTTATAACCTTTTGAATTATAGAAATGATTGATTTTTATCTTAAGTCAAATTTTATATTTTAAAAAATTGCAGTGAATAGTGGAACTTTCGTCCACTCTATTTTTGTTTTTTTGGCAATTTATCTTTTTGATGAAACTTGTTTTTCAATCTCATTAGTCTACAATGGAATTTTTTTTCTTCCTGATTTAGCATTCGCATTTTATTTCTTAAATATATAATTATTAGTTTTGTAATGTGTGTCTTTCTTTTTTGGTAACTTTTATTTTATTTTTTGAAAAAATAGATTAAATTTCGTTGGATGGTCTAGTGAGATTTGAGGAAATCTCGCTAAATCATTCAGCGAGATTACGTCAGCATTAAAATGGGAAATGTTTTCCCAATTAAACTGTTATTTAATAATTTATTAAAATATAAAATTAAAATTAGAAAAAAAAAAAACTCGTACAACTTTGGGTGTAAATCCTAGGTAGACTTAAAATTCATGCTATAGTACTTTTTGAAAAAATTGTTATATTCCAAGACTTGCAAATGAAAACACAAAAACAAAGAAATGTAAATATTAAGCCTACAAACTCTAAACACAAAATCACCATAGCTAACCAACTATTAATCATAGTAATTAAAAAAAGAAATAACAAGAAAGGAGATGTCACCAGTAAAGACAACTAGTTAAAAAATATCCATTGATGCAGGAAAAATTGATGCTCTTAGGAGAATCGATTGAAGAATATTTAAGCAAGAAGGGATTGTAAAATAAAATAACTAGGGCTTAGCAGTGGCTAAGGAGTAATAAGGTGTGGTGCAAGTTCTCCAATTTCTCCAATTGATGTTGTACGGGTTTCACTACAAATGCTCCTTAGTTGTATGATTCTAATATTTCTTGGTTAAAAAAATGAATGACTTTAGATTTCATTTCCATTAATGTTAAGGCCCCCATTTAGAACTTATAAAATATTAAAAAATATATATATATATATATACATATATATATATATATAAGAAATTCATATTTTTATGTTTAATTATAAAAAAATTAACAAATAAAAAATATATATAATGAACAAAATTTTGATTTTAAAAATTATTAATATTTAATTTTTTCTAATTTTTATTAGTATAAAATAATTTTTATTTTTATATAAAAAGAAAATACAATCAAAAACAAGTTTCATCTCAAGCAAAATCCTTGATCTAGGTCTTGAGAATGCAGATTGATTCAAATTGCAGGCTATGATTGTTCTTTTTCATATGACTGAAGGATAAATGTAAATCATAGCCCTAAGTTGATCTAGCACCGTGCCATTGGATTAATTAAAATCATCTGCCCAGACATTTGTGTTTGCAACAGCCCCACTGCAGATCTTGAGAACTTGCGGAATCAATACAGTACAGGGTTTGTGGCTTTCAATTAAAGTTGTATTGTTGTTGCAGATACACAAAGAATGCCATTAACATATTATTTTAGGCTCCTGAGAGAAGACACTCAATGGTATTTAAACTTTAAATCATCACAGAGAAAGAAATGAAGAGATACAAGGGGAAGAAGTCAAGCCTCGAAATTCTTGGCCCTTCGACTTCCGTCCCTGTAACAGTTATAAACCCAAGCTTGCAAGAACAGATCAAATAGGAAGATAAAGAGAGGAAAAAGTTTAAATAAACACCACAATGCAAGCTCTCAATGTGGAAGGGTATACAATGTGAGAACCATTCAAGAAAACCGAAAAATTTTGAGACTATTAAACTGCTCCTGATGGAGGGGTACCTTAATGCAATGGCATGGTATGCATTAGGTTGGGCGTAGGGTAGCTTACTGCAAATGCATGAAAACGACTGCAACTTGATGAACTCAACAGTATATTCTGTATTATTATGGTAGTTATATTACAACCAAATTGAAAGAATAAAAACTGCTTCATGCCAATGACAATGGAATCACTTTTCAAGTTCTTGGCTTTGACATGTATTTTTAAAATCTTGAGATATGGGGCTTTGCTGTTTCCCATTCGGCAAGCTTCAAAAACACCATATTCCAGTAACAATCACTGTAAATGTTGCAATCAGCTAACTAATATAACTCGTCGATATATACTCATTTCCTAATTTAGATGACTGAGAAGAGAAACCTGGTTAAAACCAATGACAGCATTGCTGTTCCTTCAAACCACTTCCAACATATGGCAACTCATATTTCCCCATCTAAACAATGGACCGAGAAGAGAATTAAACTTTCACCGTCTCCCTAAACAGAGTTCTTTCAAAGTGCCTTTTTGTTGAATGGCTCCTCCTACTCCAGCCAGCCTGCATGAATGCTCTGTTATTATCCGATACGTCGTTGGCCTTTCCCAAGGGACAATCCCAAAGTCATCATTATACTCTTCCATTCCTCCAACCAAGAACTGCCAGATGAAGGAGCCTGCTCCAGATCCCTTTTTCCTTGCAGATTTGTAGATAATTTTATGGACAGTCTGGTAAAACCTGTCTCTTTGGGGTGGTTGAAAGTCTTTGTTCTGGTTTGATAACCCAAACTCAGTGAACATGACGGGCTTCTTCAGTTCTTTATCACCATCTTCAATGTGAGATTTCATCCATTTGGACACATACTTTAGTTTGTCTTCAAATTCCTGCTCATGGAACCTGTTAAAAGTACAATGGAGTGGGTTTGAGTAAGTTGAACTGAAGGACCTGTCTGTGGAAAGCATAGAATACCTTACCCTAGGGGAACTTGCACACGGCATCTACAAATAACAATCGTATGCCAAAAAAAAGAGGTGAAATCTGTCAGCCAAGTCAGCATGCTTATATTTAGCTGTTTCATAAATACTATCAAAGCATTAATTTTCTATTATTATTATTTTTTTTTTTTGGGGGGGGGGGGGGGGCATTAATTTTCTATTATTATTATTTTGGGGTGTCGAAGAATTCATTATTTTGGCAATCTCATGGAGTATTGAATGTCATCAAATGCTTACCAATGGTCTGGGTAGATATGAACAGAGGCAAAATCAACAGTTGACATCTTGGAGTTTCGAATAAAATCTGATCCAAGGTCCGCTGCCCACTCCCCTGGATTGACTGTTAACCTTTTGGGATTTTTAGGACCATAGAATCCTTCAAGGCCAATAGTCAGCAGATGGTTCTTGTCAATTGATTTTACAAAAGCTGACATTTCTTCTAGCCAATCCTGTGATACCACGCTATACAATTATTTATGCTCAAAAACCAACTTATACACCTCTCACTCTCTCTCTCTCTACATATATATATATATATATATATATATATACACACACACACATATCTATATACATATACACAAACACACGAACACGCACACACGCACACACACACACATATATATATACACATATCTATATACATACACACACACACACACACACACACATATATATATATATACACATATCTATATACATACACACACACACACACACACACATATATATATATATATGTATGCATGTGAATATGTATGTATGTTAGGATGTATGTATCCATTTTTGTATATGTAAGAGAAAAAATTCCATTGAAGAAAGTAAGCAAAGCCAATGAGATAGAGCTGATTACCTGTTGGAATTTACTATAAGAAATGAAAAAATCCTAACCAAATTCAGTTATACTACAAAAGCTACTATCTGATTTGGGGAATTCAGTTTGAGTTCTAAATTGTGACAAACTTCAATTAGAAGTATAAAACCATGTTAGAAGGTTACTCTTTTCCATGAATACTACTCAGGGATTGCAGCATTTGGAGTTCGCCACTTACTTGGAGAGTGTCTCCTGAAGGGTCAGACATACAACGAGGTTCATTTATCAACTCCCATGCAAAGATGGTGGGATCATCCCTATATTCAATTCCAGTAATAGTATTCTTCCTTGTTAGCACAGTCTGCACAGAAAAAGAATTATAGTTGGTGAAAAATCTCAGGGTGGCATCATAATTTCATATTTCAACAATAATCCCATAACATATCACGAAATCACAAACAGCAACATCTAGTTAAAGAAAGAAAAATAGTTGATGCCATAGTTAGCCCCCGACTCTGATGATGAGGCTCTGTTGATTAACTAATTAATTGACAGATATTAATATGGCACAAAAATATTGTTATTTGAAATCTCCTAAGCTACACTTTATCTAAGGGGAAAAAATTCAGGGAGATTGTGATATTGTTTCTATTTAGGAATGGAGGAAAGGTAGGGTAAGATAGGATGGCAACAGTCCTCTTTCATCTTCTATTTTGCCCCTTAAGCTAATGGCAAGGTCAGTGCATTTTCATCCATATCCCATTTTGGAAATACGTCCTAACCACCAAACATAAAAGCTGACGCACAAATCTGATAGCAGTGTAATAAGTCAACAAATGTCCACTTGGAGCATTTCTCACAAATGTTCTGGTTGATTTGTAAAGCATGCATGGCTCCCTGAACTTAACAGGATATTTTGCACTTGCCCAAATTTCACCAAATTTCATATTATTCCATGCATCTAAAATTCCGGGATCCTAAATTTCTTATAAACCCCAGGAATTTATATAGGATTTGGTAAAATTCAAAAATCTATGTCGCTCTCTTTTATTATAATCCAGATTTTTGAGGACCTGAATCATGCATAAATGCAGAAGTACAATCACTCAACATACTGTTGCTGCCAATTGAAATAGAATCTTAAGTTATTGAAATGATGGCTTATGAATTCTGATTCCTTTTTAATTCATCACAATCCCCCTAACCAGGGCTTTTTTGCAATCAAGTTGTTTCCAATAAGTACTAGATTAACATGCTGAGAGACTGGACGCCTAGTGAATGAGACTTTCATCAAAGTCCACATCTTTAGAGGTCCCATTTCTGCGACTCAAATCCATGACACTCAAGTTTCAAAGAAGCAACCGTTTACTGATTTGCCGAAGTTCAGTGGGAAAAAAAGGCCCTTGTACATCCATGTACACAAAATAAGTCCATTTGCTCTATTCAGCATTTGACAATAGTCCATTGTACTCGTAATAGAATTTAAAAATCTATACCCTTTTTCTTAAAACCAGTGATTTGAAAAGAAAAGGCATCAGATGAGGTATTTTAACCCTTATGCAGCAGATGTAAGCCTTGAGATGTTGAGGTGTAAGCATTTTGGTAATTTTACTTTTTAAATGAAACTATGAAAATAAATTATGTTTACTTTTTTAAAATTAACAAAAAAATTTAAAAAATTACACATAAGATTTAAAAAGTCAAATATACTATGTAATCTACTTCTTGGCCATTCTTAGAATACTTGAATTTAGTCAATCAAGCTAAAGGGATAGTTATAACAATACAAAGAACAAATTATTTTCATGATCTAAGATGCAACACTCAATTATTTTGGAAGAATTGAGGTTCAAGAGTTTTTAGAGTCAACTCATATTAGGACATTCATTCATAGGTTTTGGTTAACTTGAGATCACACACCCAAAATTTGTAAGCCTGAACTAAAAAAGCGCAAAAGGTGTGCCCTTTGAAGAAAGTGTCAATCTTAGTGTATAATGCATTGGCCTTTTTGGTATTTAGTATTTAAGACTCTGCCTCGGGGTGAGCCTTAAGTGAATTTAATAAGTGCTCTTTACTAGTTTAAAACTAAGAGCATTTAGTATTTTGGAAAAAAAAAAAAAACGTCTACATTTATAACATTATGTATGAGACAGAGCGTGTACATGCATGTCCATGTGCTTCCGAACACCATTTACCATGTGCCTCCACGCACAACTTCTAGAACCTATATTTAAATATTTATATAAAAAAAATAAAGCACTAATATCGGTGGAAGGTAAATTGTATCTACAAAAAGCCAAGTTTTCCTGTTATAACTGCAAAGACTAACCCACCAGTCACCCTGTCAAACACCCTTTATACATGAGAAACATTTAAATCAGCTTTCTCAACCCATCATCAGGACAGACCAACCAATAATGACAGTGCTAAGAAGTAGCATTCAAAATTTAGCTAGAACTTAAGAAGAGTTCAGCTACAATAAAGTCAGAAATAATAATTTTTGGAGAAACTATATTTGAGATCAACATTCAGAAACCATATTTGAGAAAAAAAAAAATCAAAGTCAAAAAGCACAACCTCAATGATCTATAATATCCCCACAAGCAGTGATTCACCTTGGTTACTCATCAAGCGGCCGTCATTGAGTTTGGTATGCTCCAACTCAATGTTCAAAACAATGTATTCACACAAGAACGACTGTATTATAAAACTACATATTATGCACTGAGGTTCCCAACTGTTGTATTGTTTTCAGTGAGATGTCCTGTGTTTACATGGGCTCAAGAATAATTGTGGATGTTAATGTGTGCCAGGGGATAAATACCTTTCACCACCAACTCAAAGTATCAAAAGCTGAGCTTGTTCAGGGCATTATGCTTGCCAGTGACTAGGGGTGTACTCGGGTTTTTTTGGTTTGGTGATTGCCAAAACCGAGAATCAAACTGAACTCCTTGGCCATATAAACTACCAAACCATAAACCTTGGTTTATAAGAAAACCAAACCGCCGATTTTCGGTTCAGTACGGTTATTTTCAGTTTTAGAAAACTTTGAACCATTAAAAAATTAAAAAAAAAAAAAAGTCCTTCAAAGCCCAAAACTTTGGGCTAGGCTGCAACCACAGCCCATCTTATAATTTTTAATAGGTTTCTAATTGGGCCAAGACTTTGAATACAAAGCCCAGCACGTGAGATGGAATTGAAGGGAGGATACAACTTGAATATTTATAAGGTGTGGAAATCTGTTCCCTTCCCATTTCCAAACTGATGTGGGACTGAGAAACTAGAATTATGGGCAGCAGCCTCAGCACACTTCTTGTCAGGTTGGCATGGGCAGCACACTTCTAGCCCCACATTGGAACTTCAAAAGATGGAGTCTCACAACTTCTATAAATTTCCAAGTCCCAATTGATGTTTTTCTTTTAATTTTGAGTAAATTTATCTTTAAAAAGAATGAAATATTTTATTATTTTTTGGGTGGAATTGAAAATGATAATTAAATAACTACACATCTATAAAAATATCTATTATTATCATTAATATTGTATAAAATTATAAAATACAGTTTATTTAATCGGTTTTTGGTTTTTCAGTTCAGTTTTTTGCTGAAAACCAAAACCGAAACTGAAATTTTTTAATTTTAAAAACTGAAAAACCGAACCGAAGCATATTTCGGTCTAGTTTTCGGTTTTTCGGTAAAATTTGTACACCCCTGCCAGTGACCACTCGTCTTATGTATATGGGATGTGTAACCATCATGTAAATAGTAGTATAGTTGTATAGGTTTTATTCATTGAGTATGATAATGCCTGACTGTAAAATGTTAGTATAAACCCTCAGTCAGTTCAATGTTTCTTAGTGCCAAAGTTAGAATAATGTAGAAAGTCTCTATAAGAGGATCAGTGTTTATCAATTATTGTAAAACTCAATAGAATTTGTAAACATGTTTAAGCTACTTGCCTCCCTCGTTTATAGAAGAGGGTTTTATCAATCATTGTAAAACTCAATAGAATTTGTAAACATGTTTAGGCTACTTGCCTCCCTCACTAAACGTGCGTTGCCAACAGGGGTGTTAATAATGAATTGTGTTGCTTATAGTTTAGCACGAGACTCTCATTTGCTCTCGTGAATATTTATTGCTTCTACTTACATTTGATAATAACAAATTTGGTTATATGGTGAAACCGCGGTATACCTAACTAGTAAAGACAAAGTGCCAGAATTAGTGCCACACAGCTCTTCACAAGGTGTGAAGTGTTCAGCCTACGACACATAGGCATGTCCTCAAGTTAAGTAGGGGAAGAATGAATGTGGGACAAATAGTTGACGTTGGTTCATGTATGCAAATACACACATATCATGTATGCAAGAACACGCATGTTTCTTCCAAGATTAAGTGGGAAGACATAGACATCTCTTCTTTTTGTGGTTCCATCTTATGTCTAACATCTAAAATTTTTTTTCAATTGTACAATAAATGTCTTATTCCGACAGGCACCACTACTTAATTTGGCATTCACCCATCTTGGAAATCAAAGGGTCTAGGAAAGGTGGGAAACATGACAAACTCATAATATGCCTCATATATTAACCTCATGATGCATGAAAAACAATAGAAAAAACTAAAGAAAAGTTTTAAAGCCTCCAATGCATGCAATACGTCATTCTTAGGAGGTTCAACAGGAAAACAATAGTGAAGTCGAAGTCATATTGCATAGAGTTAACAATTATCTGGAAATAGGTCCATATGTAACACTAGAGAAATTTCTCTTTATCGAGAAAGTGAGATTGATGAATAAATAGGTTACCTTGATGTAATTCTTGAAATACTGACGGATGGTTGGATCAAAGAAAAATGAATCATTGGACGAGCTTAAACCAATACCTTCTTGCCATGCCCACTTTACATACTGAGTCTTTCCACCATATGCCTGCAAGTTATTGACTAAGCTAAGCAGCAGCCTGATTCCATGCTTTCTTGCTTCTGCAATGACATGATCCAGAGCCTGCCATATCATCAAGACACTAAAATTAACAAAAAAAATAAATACTAAGAAAAAAGCAACAGATTGTTACAATTAATGATCATTTTCTTTTCAGGCCCCCAAAGGGGTGGGGTGTGGGGTGGGTTGGAGGGAACTAGATCCTTAGTGGCATTGAGGAAAAATGAACAACCTACTGGCCTTTGCAATCTTCTACATGAAAAAATAAATAAATAAAAAACAATAAATAAATAAAAAGACCATAAAATTGAATGGTCTTCAAGTCAAATGTATTATAATTCTAAAGGGTAAAGACATTATCTGTGTTTGGGAGCATCGATTCTGGGCATTGGATTTGGATTTGAGTGAAAATGGACAAAATCCAATACAAATTTGCCTTACATCTTTTTCAAACCACACATCCAAATCCAAGGCCTCTCCCAAACATAGGGAAAAGAAACTTGAAAGATGTTGTATTCTTCTATTTTACTTTGTGCCTTCCATACAGTTCAGATGACCATCGCTTCAATCTTATTATGTAGAACATGGCCAACTATATTTGATATGGCAGCAACATGCATGGCATGTTTCATGTTGTTTTGTGATTGCTTGTGAAGCACTATATTTTAGAGCAAAACATTACATAACTGATGTCTCACAACTTACGCCTCCATTCCTAAGTCCATTGGTGATTAATACCTTCTAAACAATTAGAATCACTTATCTCCTAGACAAACATCAAAATTCAAGGTTCAGGTAATAGGAAGGGACAGCTATGTGATCAGTGGCACTCAAAAAGAGGTGTTAGCATCAAAATCAGGTCACTATTCAAAACCTAAAACCATTGTCTTTGGTCGAGCTATAATTCAAATAACATAAACACATTTCGCTGGAAAGCACGTTACAGGTCATTTTACTGAACAAAATATAATATTATGGTGAAAAGAATTACGACACTTCCATTTGCAATACCTCGAAGACTCGCTCATCGAATTGACCAGGGGAAATCTGGAGGGCATTGTAAGCCCCATCATTGAAGGCCCAGCTTCGGCATACAGTAAGACCCATCTTTGCACCAGCTCGCAGCATAGCCCTGACCCTGGGTCTACTGTACTCATTCACCGCATGGTCCATCAACCAGTAAGAGTTCCACCCATTAATGTAGAATGCTTTACCATCCAACATGAACTGAGTACCGTTCCTCTCCACAAAAGCCAAGTTTGGTTCTCGGGAAAAACTGATCCTCAAATCCCCAAAAGACATGTAAATGAAAGCAAAACATGATGCAAATCCAAGAATTGGGTAAAACATACCATTTCCTCCTACCATTCTCTTATGACTCATAGTCTTAAAATAATAATTGAAGCACGCCCAAATTAGAATTGATTCACGAAAACAGTTCCTGAGTTCAAAATGCAGAAAACTCAACACCCAGATGAGAATTTGATCCCTTAGATTTCTTTCGAACCCTAATCCCCTCGGAACCCCGTAATAGCTAATTTTTAGGACACCCAAATCCTTTCCTGTTCCCAGCAAACTTGGAACACACCCAGAATCCAAAATCTTAAACGAGGCAAATTGTCAGACACCCACATCAAATTGCATCACTTGTGTGGAGAGAGAGAGAGAGAGAGAGAGAGAGAGAGAGAGATTTGTTTGTTGCTGTCCTGATCTCTGGGGATTTATAAAGAATTTTGAACAGGAGAATGCCTAGAGTGGAAGTGAGTCTGGGAGGGGCAGAATGGGAGAGCAGGCGCACCTACCGTGTCTCCCATCACAATGATGCCGGAGAAATCTGATTACAGAAAGACGAATTATGAATGCGGGAGAAATGGTGGGTGTGCGGTGCGGCGTTGGTATCAGGCATCGTCTACTTGGTTTTCTAGATCTGAGCACAGACGCCTGATTTCCCTCAATTTTTTGTATTGTAATGAACAAGATTCTTGATCTTGTTCAACAGTGCTGGGCCACTTTACAACGTCTGATGTGACTTTGTAGCCTTTTGGAATATCATTTGCTTGGCAACTGCTCAATCACAGGCTACAGATTGATAAGTATTCTCTTAATTACCATATTTTTGGCTTGGTCAGATGCTTTACTCTTAAAAACCTTGTTCTATTTTTTAAGAACATGGAATTTCAACTTTGAAGTTAGATTTGTGTTGATTTTGATCAAATTTATCATGTAATATCTTGAATTTCATACAAATTAACACAAATTCATAATATTTATTTTTTTACCTTCATAAATTATGTTTATTTAAAAAATTATAAAATAATAAAATAATTTTAAAATATATTTATTACTTTCTCATTATTGCCTACACAACCTATATGCCACATTTATACTCGCATACTTGGGCATTATAAGTACAAAAAGATAATATTTTAATAACTGTTTAATTAATGAAAAAGATACTCCAATTGTGGATTGGGGAAATTTGCTCCACCAGTGCGCAATCATTCATGGAATCTCTCTATGAAAGATCTTTTCCTTATATTCATGACTTCACATGCAATACAATTGCTTTCTTTCCACTTTTTGTATTATTATTATTACTAGTTATGGCATGTGACTACTCTAGTTTCTCTATTTAAAAAAAAAAAATTCTAAAAATTATAAAGCAAATAAATAGTAAATAGTATAAGGGTATTTTGGGATAGTTTTAAATAGTTAATAGATATATTTTGGGATTGTTAAGAGCAGTTATGAGGATAAATTCGACATAATTATAAAAATATTTTGAAATAGTTGTGAATAGTTAAATGAATATTTTAAAATAATCATTAATAGTTATAAGAATAAATTTTACATTTTCAAAATATGACACCAAAAGGAAAACCTCCTTTGTAATATTCGAGATTATAGCAGCAATATACAAAAGGGGAGTGCAATTTGTTGAGTCATCCTCTGAGCAGAACACATTGTGGCCAACCTCTCCCTAATTATTTTCAAATTTTAATTAGGAATAGCGAATTTACATTTCTTCAAACTCATACTTAATCAAAAAAATAGAAATACATTTACATAAGGATTCATATACCACAATGAAAAAAAAACAAAATAAAAAATCATATGATAAATATGTAAAATTATAGAAATCAATTCTATCCCCTTTATACAAACCAAGCTGATATACTTGAAATTAATACTAACAAAGAGAAAAAGAGTTACAAATCCACCATAAAAACACTTCTATATAATTGACGTTGAAACTTTAATACATATACATTCGTGAGAGGGAACTGTTACAAGACTACAGTAAAAATCCCCATATAAATGCCCATAAAACTTTATAACCCCCATAAGCGCATTAATGCGCTCATCAATGTCGGATTAATAGAGGATCAACCTTCACCACTATAAAAAGGAACTTAGAGAAGAGGTAAACATCTTATTCATATGCACTTCTTTCTACTATTACAATTCAAGCCTCTCATTAGTCCCTTACTTAGGCATCGAAGTGATCTCTCGGATTACATATTAAGTTCTCCAAGCAATTCTTGCTTGATCTTTTTCAGGTGGTCATGATCGAGGAATGATTCGTGAAGGTCGATCGATTTTCAAGTAGCAACAGTTGGCGTTGTCTGTGGTAATTCTTTTGAGAGGTTTTTCTAATCCTTGATCATGGCTACATCATACAATTCGAAGTTAGAACTGGCAATGGGTGACCAATCTCCCCAATTCGTACATTCTGCACCAAATGAAAATTCCTAAGTGACAAGAAGTGAATTCCTAGCATTTCAAAAAAGGATGGAGGATACGTTCACTATGATCCTATAGCAGAAAAGGGATCATAAGGAATCTACTCCTCATCCTAACTGAGTAGAACCTGAGTCAAATAAGAAAGTTACAGTTCCACCAGAAGTCGCTGATAGGGCTTCTGATCCAATAAAGAAGTTGGAGGACACGAATAGCGTGGGCATTTATGAACAACATTCACAAACATTAGAAGAAAAATTCAAAAAAAAAAAAAAATTGATCAATTCGAGAAAATGTCGAAGGAAGCTTGTAGAAACCCTTCCACTAGGGAGACCTCAATCCAATCCTTAGATCTACCTTTCACTAAAGAGGTAATGGATGTTCCCTTATGTAGCAAGTTTAAAATGTCAAATATAAAAGGGTACGATGGCTTATCAGATCCTATTGATCACTTGGACACCTTTAGAGTGCTGATACAATTGTAAGGTGCACCAGATGCAATCATGTGTCAAGCTTTTGTAGTCACTCTAAAAGGGAATGCTAAGGCGCGGTATCGAGTAGCAACCCTAACAACGACTCTCCAGCTAGAAGGTTTCCTAAATTCACTAAGAAAGAAACCCCCTGTCAATATGGGAGAGCTTATGGCACGTGCCCAGAAAATACATCAACCTAGAAGAGGTGATGATCACAAGAAGGAGCTAAACCAACTTGAAAAGGAAGGACCCAATAGATGAGCATTGCTCATGAGGCAAAATAAAGACTGAGCACTACTCAGTAGAGTGGCCCAACTAATGAGCACAACTCATGAGGCCTAAAGACTTGCCCAACATATGAGCGCCACTTATGAGGCCCGAAGACCAGCCCACTTGATGAGCATAACTCATGAGGCAAAACAAAAAATGAGTACTGCTAAACAAAGTGGCCAAAATGATGAACACAACTCATGAGGTAAAACAAAGACTAAGCACTGCTCAGTAGAGTTGCACAACTAATGAGTACAACTCATGAGGCCTGAACACTAGCCCAACAGATGAACATCGCTCATGAGGCCTGAAGACTAGCCCACTTGATGAGCACAACTCATAAGGCAAAACAAAGAGTAAGCACTGGAGTGGCCTAATTAATGAGCAAAGCTCATAAGGCCCGAATATTAGCCCACTTGAGCTATCAGAGCGGCTTGGATGAAGTTGAGCGGTCACAAGCTATCAGAGTGGCTCGGATGAAGCCGAGTGATCATGAGATGCCAGAATGGCTCAGATGAAACTGGGCGGTCATGAGCTGCCAAAGTAGCTCAGATGAAGCCGAGCGGTCACGAGTTGTCAAAGTGGCTCAGATGAAGTCAAGTAGTCACAAGATATCAGAGTGGCTCGGATGAAGATGAGTGACCATGAGCCGTCAGAGTGGCTCAGATGAAGCCGACTGGTCACGAGCGAAAGAAGGTGGCGCGGACATAGCCGACAAAAGGGGGCATCAACTCAGACAGTCAAGTGCCAACCCTTCGGCTCGGATGGAGCCGAAACATGAAGAATTGGTCTAAAAAATAAAGCCGAATGTCTAAAATAACTAACCTCAAGGATTCAAACTTTTGAAACTTGCTTCAAAAATTTGAAACTACCGAGGGGCAACTGATATACCCGAAATTAATACTCACAAAGAGAAAAAGGAGTTACAAATTCACCATAAAAACACCTCTATATAACCGATGTGGAAACTTTAATATATATATATATATATATATATACATTCATTAGAGGGAACCGTTACAAAACTACAATAAAAACCCCCATATAAATGCTCATAAGACTTTATAACCCCCATAAGCGCAATGATGCGCTCATCAATGTCGGGTCAATAAAGGGTTAGTGTAATGCCCTAAACCTGAAACTAGGGTCCGGAGTGTTATTTGAAATATAACTCTGATACCACCTTGTGACGCCTCGAAACCGTCAAGCGGGGCCCAGATGCCACGTGTTCTATTACCTGTACCTAACTTTTTATCACTTACGCAATGAAAATAATAACTACTCCTCAATAATATACCAAAGTTTCTACATCTATATAATCTCAAAAGCATACATCAACATCCAATATTCACAACTCTTAAAACATAAGTATATTACAAGCCCAAAAATTATAACCAAAGTTTATACCCTCTCTCTCTATCAAAAATGCTATACCAGCCTTGAACTCACTAAGTTCGATCACGCAAAAGTCCCGAAAAAGATAAAATTTATATCGGGTGAGACACATCTTAGTAAGGATGGAATACATTAAATCAGTGTGTGATAATCACGAGGTTTAAGTACAACATATATATATACATATATATATATATATATATATATATGTTTATATTATTTTCAAATGAAACCTCAATTATGAAATCATTCTCTGTTCCTACCCAAAAATATGCAAGGAATTTTACCAATGAGAGTTCCCAAGGATAGTGGTGATTACCGCCCATACAAGTAGCACCCCTCTGCTCTGATACCTTAAGCAACCTATGGTCACAACTGAAACATATCAGGGCACTTACCTTACTCAGTAAACCCTCAGGTGGTTAGTTTATCTCATACTCACACATTCACACAAATGTTTACTAGTAGAAGTTCTCGATAATAGGGAAGATTACCCACCCATACAAGTAGTTTCCCTCTGCCCTTATACGTTATGCAACCTAATATAGCTACATTTGATACCTATCAGGGCACTTGCCTTTCTCAGCAAGCCCTTAAGCGGAGTGTGTAACGACCTACTTAATTTACCACATATCAACCATATTAATTATCATTAATTTAAAACATAATAAAGTCTACCTAAACCCGTGGGTAACGGGGACACACCAATCATACACAGTGGAAACCTAAGCAGCAGTAAACATAAATTTCATTCACCAAACCATAAGATATATTATACTAGAGTTACCTACCTTTCACCATATACTATTTAAATATACAATTCTCAAAGTCACCAAAAGATGAAACTAGGATCTAACACAAAAACCTATTGACTCTAGTTCAAAAACTTACCCTCCTAACGGGGTAGTAAACACTACCTCAACGGTGGCCTCGGTCTGCCTGTCTTTCTAGCTTCCCTGAAATGATTTAAGTTGGGGTGAGACACCTCTCAATAAAGGAAATAAACTAAATACACTTGTGTGGTAACATGAATATTTATGTGCTATAATAAATATATTGTACATGTCACATGCTTGAAAACACTAATAATAACATAACTGAGTAAACATACAGTTTCATGGTTTACTAAATCATATTGTACTTCACTATTCATAAAATCATCTGATATAACTAGTAATTTTGAAATTTACCCAGAATGAATAGCTAGTTGATGTCATGTATTACCCCCATGACGGGTTGTGCAGCCTGAAGGCGGGACCCAACAATGGCTGGCCGACCACTATTGAGTAAAAAATGTCTATAAGTACGATGGGCCTGCCACACCCTGGTCCGGACTGCCAGGTGGATGTCTACAACTCTACATTGAGAGCCACATCAACTATCTATCTCCCACCCCCTTTACTAGCAGGGGCGGTTAGCACAAGTATGAACTGAATTGAACTGTATAGCTACGGTACCATGCTCCGAAAAACTTATCTGAACTATCATTCAGGTTCTGATAACATATAGTACATGATCATATACTGTTTTAACATAAATAGATTGATAGCATTATCTAAATCCTATCATAACGTAAATAATCACGGCCTTACACCGGATAACATATATAATTGCGGCCTTACAGATAACATATATAATTGCAGCCTTGCGCCGGCTATCAATCACTGCCTTGTGTCGAACATATCATAAATATTGAACTAAGCATATGTACTATTTGTCATATATTCTGAAACGATAATTTCCTGTATTATCCATGTTATTTCCGAAAATAACTGTAAACATGCCTTTTCTGTAAATCTGACTTAGCATAATACAGTATACGTGAAATAATATTCATGCCACACAAACTGAATAAAAACATGAAACATGTTCTGAAATCACATTTTCTGACATTTCACATTAAAACATATTCCTGTATATCAGCAATATTTTCCCAAATACATATATTTTCCCAAATATACTCATACATAGTACATGCTTCGTGAAAATTAATATGCTATTAAATAATAATAATTTTCATGGAAAAATTACTGCTTTAGTTTACTCCCTTACTTGACTACTGAAAAGCCCCTGCAGCGTCTAGTCCTATACTCGCAGTGTTCCTCGTTCAACACCCTGAAAACAATATCTCCCTGAACAAAACTTCAGTATTTCTACGAGTACTACATTTCCTATAACTGTGGAAAAGCCAAATATTAAATAAAAAGTCTTACCTTGATTTTGGAATGAAATCCAAGTTAACCCCACTAGTGTCCGCTCCAGCTGACTTGAAGAGAACTTTCCCAGGAGTGTCGTGGTGGCCTCGGATGGTCGAACCGGCAAGAATTCGGCCCAAAATCTTTGAGAGAAAGGGGAAGGGATGAACTGGAGAGAGAGAGAGAGAGAGAGAGAGAGAGAGAGAGAGAGAGATTCTTCGTGAAATTTTCTCCAGAAAAATTGAGTTTAAGCTATTTATACACTTGCACTCGTTGACGAGGCCAAGAAGGGTGTTCGTTGACGAACGCTTATTCCTCGTTGACGAAATTCAGAGCTGAAAAATAACCTCTCGATATCTTCTCATCGATGAGACACGTGTCCCCGTCGACAATCCCAATAAGCCACTTCGCATTTGTAGACGAGGACCTATTGTGACCCCCTTTACAATTTCCTTTTTCTCCCTCTCTATTATTTAATCATTATAATTTCTTTGGGTCTCTACAGAGTGTATACTTCGCCTTAAATACATACTATAATACAATATATAATATATTTCTTTCTTTACTTTATATCTGTTATCTTTGTATTATTCACTTCACATTTCACTTTTCACATTCACATTCATATTCTACATTTATCATTCGCACTTTCAGCTGTTACACATTTACCCAGCCACTTTTAGCTATTTTACCCAGCATATTTCAGCTGTTTACCCAACATATTTCAATTGTTTACATGGTTGCATTTAACATGCATAGGCAACATTATTCATATCATATTTTATTTTCATTGCTTTACTTATTTAGCCTGCATCTCATACATTTAACATATAATTTGCACAGATTCTCATGCCACACAATTTAATAGTAAAATTCATACATATTTCTCATAAAATAAGCCAACCCACATTTAACATTTATATGCTCAAAATACATTTCATTTCTTATTTAATTCATCAGAAAATTCTTTTCACTTTCATTTGTTCACTTTCACATATACATAACTATATCGACAATTTTAGGTTCAGAAAACATAAATTTCATGGCTAACATTTTAATAATTCATAGCAAAACATACATATAATATAATATAAATTATTGCCTTTAATTTCATAAAATCTGATTTAATATATAATTTTCCCTTACCTGGTTTCTTGAACTACGCCAACAGGGACTTCGAAAAATACTTGCGGCGCTCACCCAGACCCTGAATAAAAAATTCCTAACTCTAATAAATTATTCCTGAATAAAATATTATTTAAATATTTCCTAGGGCCATAATTCCTGAATGAATAAATATACCCTTAAATTTAGCCAAATTACCAAATTTCTCAAATCCCACTCTCGCTTTGGAGTAGGGTTTAGAAAACCCCAATTGAAAAATTACCTACGTCAAAATGACGACAACGAAGATTAGGACCCGGTGGTGGTGTCTGATCGTCGATTTAACAACAAATTTAACTAAAAATTGAGAAATTGGGGAAAAATTACCTTCTCCCTAGAGCAGTGCTTAAGCCGTTCTCACAACAAATATGGTCCAGTAGAAATGTCGGTAGCGTTGTTAGAAATCTAACGACACCTTCTGTTTTCCAATCCAACGCAAACTCATCGAAATGTTGAGAGAAAGAGAGAGACGGAGACGGAGAGGCGAGACAGCAGCACGTAGAGGTTGAGAGAACTGAGTGTTGGGCGAAAGTTCAGAAAGATCAGATTTCAATTTTGAAATCTAATCTTCTGCAATGCAATCTTATTATTATATTAATTATATATATATATATATATATATATATATATGTGTGTGTACATATATAATTTAGTATACATATCTTTATTTTAATTTTTTTTTCCACACTATTCATTTTATTTATTTATTTAATTAATTATTTCAATAATAGTTAATTAATAAATAATTAGTCTTAATTTTTTTTTCATTTTTTTTTCATATTATTTCTTTTTACTTGTTTTTAATATATTAATTTAAAATATTTAACTAATTAATTGATTAATAATTTTATTTTTTGGGTTATTACACATTATATAATTCCTATTAAAAAATTGCCACAATTAATATGAGTGAAAATGTCATCTTAATTTGAAAAACATTTTATGAATTGTTTGGAACTAGTAATGAAAAATACTTTTTTCTAAAAATAAAAAACTGCTGAATTTAACTAATGCAAATAATAAGTATTGAAATAAAAGAAAATTTATTGAAATTTATAAGTGGTTTTTAATTTAATTAAAAATAAATGTTGTTTATAGATACTAATGAAATAAGTTATATTTGAATACTGATTTTTGTTACAAGTGGAGTTTAAAAATAATATTATTAGTTTTCAACATAAATTAATATACCACATAACAAGCCAAAAGATCTTTTTAATAAATATTTCCTGATTAATGTCTTTAATTAACACTATTAGTATTTTAAAATTTTATGTTAATTGAAAATGTCAATATTTTCAATAAATGAATTACTATTATGTTTACTTAATAATTTCTAGTTAAAATTTAACTAGTTTTACGTTAATTGACATTTTTTTTTCTCAAAATTCTTAATGTTTTTATTAAATAGATTATCATCATCATATTACTTAATACTTTTAATAATATTTTTCAATTAAAAAATTTGATTAATTTAATGTTAGTAAATTTTTTAATCAGTATTATTAACACTTTTTTATTTAATAAATATTGCCTCTAACCCTAGACAGATCATCCTCCAGTTATTATAATTATCCAGAGTGGGGAAAAATAATGTCATGGGAACGGTCGACAATGAAGGCCACCGAATCAGTATAGTAGTCAAAAAGCAACACAATTTGAGTCAACAAGCTATCAGATGGGTGGTCACAATAATTAATAATCGTATGCTGGGCTCTTCCACCACACTGGCCCTCCCAACACTTATGCTTTCTATGTAGTTTCTTTAAAGGAATTATGTTTTTTTTTTTTCTCTCTCCTTTTCTGGTTGGTGGGGGGTTAGGAAAATTGCATACACTTCATTTTTTAAAATACGGGTGCTCTTACATTTTGAGGTTTTAAAATTAATTAATGATAACAATAAAAAAATTATAATACCCATTAAATATTACTGTGCAAATTAATGCACAACAAAAAACTGAATCACACAATGCAAAAACTACAAGTGAAATTTACAAAAAAATACAATCACGATGAAAGTAATAAAATAATGACACGAAAAATTACGTGGTTCGGTAATGCCCGCATCCACGGGAGCACATGACTCTGAATTTTTACTATCTTGTGTCTAAAGACATATAGTCGTAACATGCAATATGTATATATAACCCTCTCAGAGGGATTCCCCCCGAAACCCAACCTATTCAACTACCTAATTCAAAATTTGAAAATCAGCGCTGGATAACTGAGCTAAATCGTCGATGGTTTCATGTCGAGATCAAATGGTTGATAAAGTCGTCAACTGTTTTCTTCTGAACCCAAAACCATCGACCAAAACTGTCGACAATTTCAGAAAAATCATCGACGGTTTAATCTTGAAAGTAAACCATCGATGCAACTCTCTAAAATCATCGACTATTTCTTGTATACCAACTTCTCTGTTTTCCACCATGTTTTCTTTGTACATGCATTTCACTTAACATATGAGCCATATATTACAATAATCTCTATCTTGGTGAATATACACCCCTTAGGAGAAAATAAAAAACATAACTCGTTGCTCCACCTAGGTTGGAATTGCCTCATGTCTAGCAATTGGAGACATTAAGCAAATCCAAGTAATGCTTGAACTTATCTGTGGTAACATGTTTTTTCAAAATGTTTGCTGCTTTTTTAGAAGTGTGAACTTTCTTAAGTACAAGTTCACCAGAAGGGACCAGCTTTTGGATCCTGTCTACTACTTTTTCAGAAGTGTGAACTTTCTTAAGTACAAGTTCACCAAAAGGGACTAGCTCTTGGATCTTGTCACATCTATGTGCTTGGTTCTCGTATGATACACTTGGTTTTTTGCCAAATAAATGGCACTCTGACTATCACAACGCAGTTGAACTCCATCTTACTGAATACTCAGCTCCTTGACTAAACCTGTAAGCCACAATGCTTCCTTGGAAGCTTCGGCGACTGCCATATACTCTGAAGTTGTTGATAATGCAACCAGATATTGTATCATGGACCTCCAACAAATAG
The DNA here is from genome assembly GCF_029873635.1 of Malania oleifera. Classification (NCBI taxonomy): domain Eukaryota; kingdom Viridiplantae; phylum Streptophyta; class Magnoliopsida; order Santalales; family Ximeniaceae; genus Malania; species Malania oleifera. The sequence goes on along the minus strand of NC_080418.1, from coordinate 69,147,937 downwards.
GCCCTCCCACAAGGGTGAACACATACCCTATTATAGATCTCTTGTCATCCAAGTCCCCCGCATAATCCGCATCCACATAACCCACAATTGACGGATTACTCGATTGCCTGCCGAACATGATGCCATAGTGAGAAGTAACCCTCAAGTATCTAAAAATCTACTTGACTACATCCCAATGTTGTATACCCAGATTTGAAAGAATCTTACTCACCACACTGATAGCTTGTGCTAGATTTGGTATTGTACATACCATAGCACACATTAAACACATCACTACACTAGTATAGGGGACCTTTGACATGTCACGAATGTCATTATTCGTCCTTGGGCACTGAGCGGTAAACAATTTAAAATGACTCGCCAACGGTATACTTACCGGTTTTGCATTAACCATGCTAAATCTTTCCTACACATTCTTTACATAGCTATCCTGAGATAACCACAATCTCCCTGCAACTCTGTCCCTAGGAATCTCCATCCCAAGAATCTTCTTGGCCGCACCCAAATCCTTCATGTCAAACTCTTTACTCAACATATCTATTAATTTAGGTGTAATCCCAAGAGGGGAGGGGGGTGAATTGGGTATTTTAAAATCTAGGTTACCCAAGTCCTAATTTTGAAAACTTACAATCATACACGTACAACCTAGATGACAAGTAATTCAGTATTTCTCAACTTATCAATTTAATGTGTGACTTAATTAAACAAAATGAATTACCCAATTATTTAAGATACACCACAAATAGATAAGTAAATGCAGGCAGAAATTAAAAGAGTTAAGGGAAAGAGAGACGCAAACTCAGATTTTTATGAGGTTTGGCCTACCCCGGCCTACGTCATCACTTTGAGCAACCTACTCAAGGATTCCACTAATCTCGCTCCTTTAACTAGGACGGAGCTTCACGTTACAGTTCGCTGCTTACAAGAGGCATAGCTTCCTCCTCAACTTGGTTCACAACCTGAACCGTCAATACAATAATAAGATTACAATTTTTTGCAAACTCGAATGCTTCACAACAAGCTAATGAGTACAATTGAAATCCTAATACATAATCAGATGATATAACTAGAAGCTCAGTTGAATGTATGTATTATGTTTGATGAAATCTTTAGTAATAATAATTGAACGATCTTTGTATAAGAAAAGATGTATAACAAATATGTTCCAAAGATCTAATCCAACTATATGATCTTTATAGAAATATATGTTAAATAGTTTTGCTCCAAAGATCTAAATCAAATCAATTTTACAATAATGAAACTGAGATAAAATCTTTGAATAAAATATAGACTTGAATGTTTTCAAAGATTTAAGCTTTAATAAAAACCCTTTAAAAATATCTTCAAGTAATATATATATGTATATATATGAACAACTCGCGTTGTTGCTCTCAAAATATATAACAATATGATTGTGAGAGTATGCGCACTTTGAAAATAAAGATCTATATATCAAAAATAATATTCAGTTTACCAAACCTCAAAGACACGATCTTGCTTACGAAAAAATAAGTGAAAGAACCTTTGATCGTGAGAGTAATGAATGTCCGAAGACCTAAATACAATAGTGCGTAGGCTAGAGGTTCAAGAACAACAAAAATCTTTTGTTCTTGTTGTGATTAACCCGACCCAAAATAATAATAATAATAATAAATAATAATAATAATAATAATAATAATAAATAAATAAATAAATAAATAAATAAATAAATAAATAAATAAAGAGATATTTTGGAGGAGATATTTTGGAGAAGATATATTGAAAGGAGATATTTTGACTTATTTATATATAAATATCTAGGAGGACATATTTATTTTCATTACTTAAAGACTAAGTTAGGTTTTATTTTATAAACTTTCATTCTCTTTCTCTCTCTCTCTCTCTCTAGAACTCAAACCAACACTCTCTCTCTCTAGGATTTCGTGCCGCCCGTTGCCAGAATCCACGATTCGTTGTTACCACATGGATCAGGAGGAGAATCTCTACGCTTATGGTGGAACGGATCTTCGTTTGTGGAATTTTGGGATTTTTCCTAAAATCGAGGTAAGGGTTTGAATTCGGTTTTGGTTCAGTAGATCGGTAGTATAGGAAATTATATTGAAGTATTGTTATTCGATTTTTAGATTTTGGGGACCCCGAGTCATTGTTTTGGATCGATTCGTTAGTGTTTCGGTTTCAGGTTTAAGGTAAGGGGATTTGTTTACATCAGTTTATTTTGAAAAGTAAACCGGTAAAACTATAGTCTATACTATTATGTACGTTATGACTGTTCGTTTGCAAAATTCTACCAGGTAAAAGGGTCGGTTTAATTATTTTTACGGTTTTGGTAAATTTAGGGATTTTTGCATATGATCTCCAAACGTTTTAAAAACTTACCTAGTTGCTTTAAACTATTAGTAGGGGATGCTTGAACCCTCATTTTTCATTTAAATGACTTTTTGAACCGACTACTCCTTAAAGCGGTTTTTGATGAAACGAACGTGATATATGCTATTAAATGGACTTATAATGCATTGGAATATACAATTATGAACTATAGGAACTAAGGTTCCACTATGCTATTTGAAACTATGGAAAACAGGTGCCGATTAAATACCGAGCTTTATATGTGAAAAGAGGTAAACCTAGAGTACGCGTGCCGGTTGATACCTTAGTTTGAAAGAAAGAAAGAATGCTTGTTTAGTTCATTAATGAGATTGTGAAAATACTAGAAATGCACAAATTATTATATTTTCATTTTAAATTGTATATATGATAAACGGGTCCACAACTTGTTACTAAAGGAGTCGAAAGATACTTTAGATTAAAGGAGCTGAAAGATACTCCAGTTTCTAAAGGTGCGGTTTCGTTGCTAGTAAAGTATAGTGCAACCACACATGTGAATCAGTGTGGGTACAGAGATAGTCGGCTTGCAGGAGTATTGGGATCACTGGTCAAATAATGGACCAGGTGGGGCAGTCGGACTATCTACTAGATGTTTGACAGTGCCTGCACGAACAGGGCATGTTAGAGTTATTAGTGTACAACCCGTGCCACGGGATAAATAGGCATATTATGACATTTCAAAGTTGGTCGTTGTTCTAAATATTCATATACATGATTTAAAAACTAAAATGGGAAAGGTCACAGGATTGAGTACCATGTGGAGGGATCGTACAGTGTATGGGCCTGTACCCTATCCTAACTTCGGGAAATCTCCCTTGTAATGATGCTGAATTATATTTGTATATCTCCTATAGTGTAGTAATATGAATATGGAATTTTGCAACTGTTTTAACTGGAATAAACTCATGTAATCATGTGCTGTTGTAACATCTTCCACCTTATGGAGAAGTGTGTAGAGACCCCGAAGGAATTATAATAATTAAATAATAAGGGAAAGGAGAAAGAAAGGAGATTGTAATTTGAAATAGGGATCTCGTCAGCGAACACAGCACGTTCGTCGACGAACACGTTTGAGGGGATCGTCGACGAGGACACGTGTCTCGTCGATGAGAAGAAACCGAGAGGCTATTTTCAGCTCTGAATTTCGTGGACGAGGAATAAGCATTCGTCGATGAACTCCCTTCGTGGCCTTGTTGACGAAAGTGATGTGGCTCGTCGACAAGTGCAGGTGTATAAATAGCCTAAACTCAATTTTTTTTGTAGAATCACGTGAAGAACCCCCTCTCTCTCTCTCTCTCTCTCTCTCTCTCTCTCTCTCTCTCTCTCTCTCTCTCATGTTCGTCCCCTCACCCTTCTCTCCAAGATTCTAGGCCGGATTCTTGCCGGTTCGACGATCCGAGGCCACCACGACACTCTTGAGAAAGTTCTCTTCAAGTTTGCTGGAGTGGATCGTTGGTGGGGCTGACTTGAACTCCATCCCAAATTTAAGGTAAGACTTTTTATTTAGTATTTGACTTTCCTATAATTGTAGAAAATGTAGTACTCGAAGAAATACTAAAGTTTTGTTTATTGAGATATTGTTTTCAGGGTGTTGAACGAGGAACCTTACAGGTGTAGGACTAGACATTGTAGGACCTTTTCAGTAGTCAGGTATGGGAGTAAACTAAAATAGTAATTTTTCATGAAAATTATTATTTATTAGCAAATTAATTTTCAGAATGCATGTATTACGTATGAGCATATTTGTAAAAATGTATATTTGGGAAAATACTGCTGTGACACATGAATATGTATTTTTAGTATGAAATGTCAGGAAATATGATTTCAGAACAGAATTCATGATTTTCTTCAGTATTGTGTGATATGAATATTCATATTTGCAGTTATTTCAGGAATGACATGATAATATAGTAAACAATGATTTTAGAATATATGATAAACAAGATATTTATTCAGATCAGTATGTATGTTATCTTTGGCGCAAGGTCATGATTGATAGCTGGCGTAAGGCCGTGGATTATGCATGTTTTCGGCGCAAGGCCACAGTTATGAATGTAATCAGCACAAGGTTGTAATTATTTATGTTATTACAAAAATCAGAAAATGCTATCAATCTATTTATGTTTAAATAGTATATTATCATGTATTATATGTTATCAGAACCCGAATGATAGTTCAGATAAGTTATTAGGAGCACGGTACTGTAGCTATACAGTTCAGTTCAGTTCAGACTTGTGCTAACTACCCCTGCTAGTAGAGGGGGTGGGAGATGGATAGTCGATGTGGCTTTCAATGTAGAGTGTAGACATCCACCTGGTAGTCCGGACCAAGGTGTGGCAGGCCCATCGTACTTATAGACATTTTTGACTCGGCAGTAGTCGACCAGCCATTGTCGAGTCCTGCCTTCGAGTTGCACAACCCGTAATGGGGGGTAATACATAACATTAGCTAGCTATTCATCCTAGGTAAATTTCAGAATTACTAGTTATATCAGATGATTTTATGAATAGTGAAATACGATATGATTTAGTAGAACTATGAAATTGTATGTTTATTCAGTTATGATATTATCAATGTTTTCAAGCATGTGACATGTATTGTATATTTATAATAGCACGTAAATATTCATGTTGCCACACAACTGTATTTAGTTTATTTCCCTTATTGAGAGGTGTCTCATCCTAGCTTAAACCATTTTAGGGAACCCAGAAAGACTGGAGGACCGAGGCCGCTGTTGAGATAATTTTTACTACCCCGCTAGGAGGGTAAGTTTTGAGCTAGGATCAGCTAGTGTTTGGTATTAGATCCTAGTTTTATCTTTTGGTATTTTGAGGATTGTAGATATACATTTATAGTATATGGTAGAATGTGGGTAACTCTGGTATATTGTATTCTATGGTTGGATGAATGAAATTTATGTCTACCGCTACTTAGGTTTCTGCTGTATATGACAGGTGTGTCTCTGTTACCCACGAGTTCGGGTTGACTTTATTATAGTTTAAATTAATGATAATTTATATGGTTGATTATGTTAAAAATTAAGCAGGTCGTTATAGTTTGGTATCAGAGCCTAGGATGTTAGGTTCTGTAGACTTTAGAATGCAACAGTAATAATACGAGAGTGTAGGATAAGGGAATTTGAGGTTTGGTTTGTACTTTAGATGTAGGACTTCCATGATGGTTTGTGTGTCTTTCTTGGGGTGATGATTTTTGGAAAGTCATGGTAAACTATTGTCGAGTTGGGTATTTAGGTTGCAGGATTGAACTTTGAATTAAGATCAGGGATGATGAATTAGTTAAGGATATAATATACTAGTTAGATGATACGTTATGGTAATAGGGTCCTTAGTTAGGTTTATTGTCTTTTCAGAATGGACCCTGGATGCAGTAGCACTTATGCCAGTGGTAATGAGGGTGCTGGGCCCTCAGGCGCTACGGGTGGTGATTCAGATGTAGTACTACGCAGCGTGGCACAGTAAGTCATAGTTGAAATTGCAAAGAGCTCTAGAGAGCAGGGTGGTCCATCTGTAGGCCACGATAGCTCGATTGAGAAGTTCATTAAGATGAATCCTCCGGCTTTTTCAAGAGGAACTGATCCTACAGTTGCAAAAAACTGGGTGCAAGAGATTGTAAAAGTATTTGCAGTACTACAATGTATTAAGGAACAGAGGGTGCTATTCACTATGTATAAACTAACTGGAGAGGTCGAAAAATGGTGGATGACAGTGAAACTCTTGGAGCAGCAGAGGACAGTGCCTATAGAGATGACATGAGAGCGATTTAAGGAGATATTTTTCGATAGATATTTTCCAGCCTCGTCCAGGTAAGCCAAGATTGAGGAGTTCCTGAATCTGAAGCAGGGACAGCAGACAGTGCAGCAGTATGCGGCGAGGTTCATTGAGTTATCTCACTTCACCCCGTACATTATTCTAGATGAGACAAAGAAGGTATGATAGTTTGAAAGAGATATGAGGAGAAAATTATATAAGCAAGTGTCAATACTGAATTTGCAAGATTTTGCTGAGTTGGTAGACAGGGCAACTATTGCAGAAGTCGGAGAGTAGTTGGAGGCTGCGGAGCAGAGATAGAGGAAGAGATCATGCCTTATGGTTCCCAGCAGGGGTTTAGTCGTGGTTCGTGGAAGAGGGGTGGCTACTATAGAGACCGGAGGTGGGAGTCGGGGAGTCGTGAGTTTCAAGATATGCAATCATTCCCAGCTTGTCAGAATTGTGGGAAGAGACACCCGGGGGAGTGTCGTGTCAAGCGTGGTATCTACTACTGATGTGGGGAATCGGGACATATGATGAGAGATTTCCAGGCTCATATTGGAGCTACTCCCGCTCCTAGACCTATTCGGGGAGGCTATCAGGCGCCACGTGGAGGCCAGCAGAGGAATATAACTCTAGCTAGAGTTTTTGCTTTGACGCCGGGTGATGCTGAGACAGCTGGAGATGTGGTGACAGGTATGGTTAGCATGTTTTCCTTTAAAGTTATTGTATTATTTGATTCAGGGTCCACACACTCGTTCGTGTCTATGGGATGTATTAAATTGTGTGGGGGCAGAAACACAGTTATTAGACACCGAATTGTTAGTAACTACACCGATCGAGTCAGTAGTGAGGTGTAGTAGGGTGCTCTGAGGCTGTCCAGTTGATATCCAAGGGAGAATTTTATCTGCTGATTTGATAGTGCTGGACATGCATGAGTTTAATGTCATATTCGGTATGGATTGGCTAGCAGCTAACTTTGCAAGTATAGATTGCCATTCGAGAGAAGTGATATTTAGACCTCTAGGAAGACCAAAATTCAGGTTTATAGGATCGCGAGTGCAATCCCCGCCTCAGTTAGTTTCAGCCATTCAGGCGAAGAGACTGCTTTTGAGTGGTTGTTAGGGATTCATGGCCTTTGTGAAGGAAATGTCAGGGATTGAATTGAAGCTCACTAGTATGCCAGTAGTAAAAAGGTTTAGAGATGTGTTTCTAGATAAGCTACCCGGCTTACCACCTGATCGTGAGGTGGATTTTCCTATTGATCTGCTTTCAGGTATAGTACCGATCTCTAAATCACCTTACCGAATAGCGCCAGCAGAATTGGCAGAATTAAAGAATCAGTTGCAAGATTTGCTTGATAAGGGTTTTATACGACCCAGTGTATCTCTGTGGGGAGCTCCAGTGTTATTTGTGAAGAAGAAAAACGGGACCATGAGGATGTGTATAGATTATAGGGAAATTAATAAGGTGACAATCAAGAACAAGTATCCTCTACTCCGTATAGATGATTTATTTGACCAGCTCCAGGGTACACAGGTGTATTTTATGATTGATCTTAGATCAGGTTATCATCAAGTAAAGGTAAGAGCAGAAGACGTCTTGAAGACAACTTTCAGGACCAGATATGGGCATTATGAATTCCTCGTTTTACCGTTTGGTCTGATGAATGCTCTTGCTGTATTTATGGACTTGATGAATAGAATCTTCCACAAATATTTAGATCAGTTTGTTGTTATTTTTATTGATGATGTACTGGTCTATTTGAGGAGCTATGAGGAGCATGAGATGCATTTGAGGTAGGTCTTATAGATGCTCAGAGAAAAGAAGTTATATGCCAAGTTCTGCAAATGTGAATTCTGGCTCGAGAAGGTTGTGTTTATGGGGCATGTCACCTCAGGGGATGGAATTTCCATGGATCCTAGTAAAATTGATGTGGTAGTGAATTGGGCCAGACCGAGGAATGTCCAGGAGATTAGGAGTTTCTTGGGGCTGGCTGGTTATTACCGTCATTTTGTTGAGGGATTCTCAGGGTTATTAGGCCCTCTGACACGACTGACTAGGAAGAACGTCAGATTTGAATGGGACGACAACTGTGAGCAGAGCTTCCAGGAATTGAAGCAAAGGCTTGTCACGACACTAGTGTTGATCATCTCGTTAGGGGGTGAGGGTTATGTTATCTATAGTGATGCGTCCTTGAAGGGACTTGGCTGTGTATTGATGCAACATGGTAGGGTGGTAGCGTATGCTTCCAGGAAATTGAAAGGGTATGAAAAGAACTACCCTACCTATGATTTTGAATTGGCTGCAATAGTACATGCATTGAAGACTTGGAGGCATTACCTATATGGCGAGCGACGTGAAATCTTCTCTGACTATAATAGTTTAAAGTACTTTTTCACTCAGAAGAACCTGAACATGAGGCAGAGAAGGTGGTTGGAGCTTATTAAATATTTTGATTGTACAATCAGTTACCACCCAGGGAAAGCAAATGTGGTAGCTGATGTGTTGAGCGAGAAGTCTGTGAGACTAGCGCTGGCAGCTATGGAGATTCAGTATACGAATATGATGGATTTGGAGAAACTCGATATTGAGTTAGTCGAGAGTAACTCTCAGACATGTATTGCTAGTTTAGTGGTGCAGCCTACTCTGTAGGAAAGGATTAAAGCTGCTCAGAAGGAGGATTCAGAATTAGCAAAGGTAATGGTTAGAGTACAGAATGGTCAAGGAGAGGAATTCTGTATTACAGATGACGGAGCTTTGCGGTTCCATTCTAGATTATGTGTTCCTGTTGATGCTGATATCAGAAAGACCATCTTAGAAGAGGCTCACAGATCTTTGTACACAGTTCATCTCGACAACATGAAAATGTATAAGGATTTGCGAGAGTCTTATTGGTGGAGTGGTATGAAGAAGGAGATTACTGAGTATGTAGCGCTTTGTTTGACATGCCAGTACATAAAAACTGAGCACTAGAGGCCGGCAGGTGAGTTGCAGCCACTTAAATGGGGTCATATATCCATGGATTTTGTTTCAGGGCTACCGTCAACATTGCATGGCCAGAATGCGATCTTGGTGATTGTAGATTGTTTGACTAAGACTGCCCATTTCCTTCCTATTAAGATCAGCTACTCCCTTAACCACTTGGTGGAAATTTATATTCAGGAGATAGTCCGTTCTTATAGAGTGCCAGTATCTATAGTGTTAGATTGAGACCTGTGTTTTACGTCACGATTTTAGAGGAGCTTGTAGGAAGCTCTAGGGTCTCGGTTATCTTTTAGCACAACGTTCCATCCACAGTCAGATGGGAAGACTAAGAGGAAAATTCATATATTAGAAGATATGCTTCGAGCATTTGTGTTGGACTTTGGGGGTAGTTGGACCCAATTTATGCCGCTGGTGGAGTTTGCATACAATAACAGTTATCAGGTGAACATTGACATGACATCGTTTGAGGCGCTTTATGGTAGGAGATGTCGTTCTCCTTTATATTGGGATGAAATGGGTGAGCGGTGAGTTGTGGGGCCAGAGTTAGTACAACAAGCATATGATAAGGTTTGGCTCATTAGAGACAAAATCAGTGTAGCTCAAAGCCGAAAAAAGAGTTACGCCAATAACCACTGCAGGAAGTTAGAGTTTGATATCGGTGACCATGTGTTTTTGAAAATAGTTCTGTTAAAAGGGATTATGATATTTGGGAAGAAAGGTAAGCTTAGCCCTAGGTTCATTGGCCCGTTCGAGATTCTAGAGAAAGTGGGCCCGGTTGCCTATAGGCTAGCTTTACCACCTGTATTGTCTAGGATACACGACGTATTCTACATTTCCATATTGAGGAAATATGTCCCACACCCTTCTCATGTGATCAGTTATGGTGAATTAGAGCTTAGTGATTCACTAGTTTATGAGGAAGTACCAGTACAGATTCTGGATAGGAAAGAACAAGAATTACGTAATAAGAAGTTTCCTTTAGTGAAAGTCCTTTGGAGGAATGACGCAATAGAAGAAGCTTCTTGGGAACTCGAGGAACTGATAAGGTAGAAATACCCACAATTGTTCCAAGAGGGTCAGTTATAACCAGGTAAAGTGTAAATAGTTATGCAATGTTTCTTTTGCAGGTTAGTTAGTGTATGTATTAGTTTAGTTAGTAAGTAATATTTTAGTTTTGAGGAAATTTTATTTTATATATATAATCTCCCATAACTTTGAATGTAACCACGGTATTCCTCTACCATAAGTGAGGGTAAGTAATAAGATAAGTAGACTGTTTATCTTTAGGGGATGGTGAAGCATATGGATAGTAAATTTCGAGGACAAAATTTTTATAAGGAGGGAAAAATGTAGAGACCCAAAGGAATTATAATAATTAAATAATAAGGGAAAGGAGAAAGAAAGGAGATTGTAATTGGAAACATGGGTCTCATCGACGAACACAACATGTTTGTCGATGAACACGCTTGAGTGGATCGTTGACGGGGACACGTCTCTTGTTGATGAGAAGAAACCGAGAGGCTATTTTCAGCTTTGAATTTTGTTGACAAGGAATAAGCGTTTGTCAATGAACTCCTTTCGTGGCCTCGTCATGATTTCAGAATAGAATTCATAATTTTATTCAGTATTGTGTGGCATGAATATTATTTTATGCAAATTGTATTATGTTAAATTAATTTTACAGGAAAGATATATTTGCAGTTATTCAGAAATGACATGATAATATAGTAAACTATGATTTCAGAATATATGATAAACAATATATTTATTCAGATCAGTCTGTATGTTATGTTCGGCGCAAGGCCACAATTATGAATGTAATTGGCGTAAGGCCATAATTATTTATGTTATTATAAAAATTAGAAAATGCTATCAATCTATTTATGTTCAAACAGTATATTATCATGTATTATATGTTATCAGAATCCGGATGATAGTTCAGATTAGTTATCAGGAGCACGGTACCGTAACTATATAGTTTAGTTCAGTTTAGACTTGTGCTTACTGCCCCTGCTAGTAGAGGGGGTGGGAGATGGATTGTCGATTTGGCTTTTAGTATAGAGTTGTAAACGTCCATCTGGCAGTTCGGACCAGCGTGGTGGGCCCATTGTACTTACAAAAATTTTTGACTCGGCAGTGGTCGACCAGCCATTGTTGGGTCCGCCTTCGAGCTGCACAACCTATCATGGGAGGTAATACATGACATCAGCTAGCTATTCATCCTAGGTAAATTTTAGAATTACTAGTTATATCAGATGATTTTATGAACAGTGAAATACAGTATGATTTAGTAGGACTATGAAATTATATGTTTATCCAGTTATAATATTATTAGTCTTTTCAAGCATGTGATATGTAATGTATATTTATTATAGTACATAAATATTCATGTTACCACACAATTGTATTTAGTTTATTTCCCTTACTAAGAGGTGTCTCACCCCAGCTTAAACCATTTCAGGGAACCCAAAAAGACTGGAGGACCGAGGCCGCTGTTGAGATAATTTTTACTACCCCACTAGGAGGGTAAGTTTTGAGCTAGGATCAGCTGGTTTTTGGTATTATATCCTAGTTTTATCTTTTGGTGTTTTGAGGATTGTAGATATACATTTATAGTATACGGTAGAATGTAGGTAACTCTGGTATATTGTATTCTATGGTTGGATGAATGAAATTTATGTCTACTGCTGCTTAGGTTTCCGCTGTGTATGATAGGCGTGTCCTCGTTACCCATGGGTTCGGGTTGACTTTATTATGGTTTAAATTAATGATAATTTATATGGTTGATTATGTTGAAAATTAAGCAGGTCATTACAAAGTATCTCACCCCAATATTACAACCTTTGTTTCAGGTCCTTCAGGGCATTGATCCTAGTCTTCTAGTGAGATTTTGGAGCTTAGAATCTGATTAATAGGAGTAAGTTTTTGCACTAGTATTGGGTTGTTAGCCTGGTTAGTTTCATTTGGGGATGTAATGTAGTTTATGTTTTAAGTATGGATCCTATGTATTAAAGATACAGTTAGAACTCTTGTATATGTCTAATAGAATCCCTATGGATGTTAATGTTTTTCCGAAATATTTGAATTACTGTTATGTATGAGATACACCCGTATGTCCTTGTTTAGGGCTGGTTATTTATGTATGTTTATCAGGTACAGGTATTCTGTATGTGTGGTAGCAATCTGGGTTCGTATAAAGGGTCGGATCATTATAGTTTGTATCAGAGCTTTAACCAGTCGGAAGTGTGATTTGATTCATACTACCTGGTTAGGGATATGTGCAGAACTTAGGATTTGCTAGTTTCTTAGTCTAGAATATACCAGAGTATAGGACATGGATAAGACCTTGAGTTTTTCTTATTATACTTGGAGACATTAATACATTGACAAACTTCTATGATTTTCTGGATCTTTTGAAGGATTCGGAAAACCACAACAATCTATTGACAGTTTTGGTTCCAAGTAGGGGCAAAATTTGAGTTAGAGTGGGAAGGTAGAATTGGAAACACGAGTCTATTAGTATTGTGATAGTAACTGATATGTAGAGTATTAGAGTACTAAGATGAGTTTCTCAATTGCTTTTAGGATGGAATTTTGGAGGCAGTACTAGTGAGGGAGTTGGCCTTGAGGCTGGTAGTGACTCCACGAATGTTTTGCGGGACTTCGCTTAGCAGCTGATGGCTGAGGTGGTTCAGACGAATAGGGGGCATGATCGTCCTACAGCTGAGCTATGTTGTTCTATTGATCAGTTCACCAGGCTAAAGCCTCCTATTTTCATGGGAAGTGCAGACCCGGTTCAAGCTGAAAATTGGATTGGGGAGATTGAGAAGATACTTAACATACTGAACTGCACTAAAAAACAGAAGGTGGCCTTTGCAACTTTTAAGTTATTAGGCAAAGCAGAAAGATGGTGGAAGTCTATGAGAATGCTTGAGGAGCATCGACCCATTCCAGTGGAGATATTGTGGGGTCGTTTCAGAGAGTTGTTCTTTGGATGGTACTTCTCAGCCATGGTTAGGAATGCAAAGATGGAGGAGTTCATGAGTTTGGCACAGGGGCAGCTGATAGTTCAACAGTACGTTGCCAGATTTCAGGAGCTCTCCCGATTCACTCCATTCATGATACCTTATGAGGCGATGAAGGCATGGACATTTTAGAGCGGTCTAAGGAAGGAGATACAGAAGCAAACAACCATCTGGCAGATGCAAGACTTTGCTGCTTCGGTGGACAAAGCCACCGTTACAGAGGAGAGTTTACAGGAGGACCTTGTGGTTGAGGCTTCGAATAAGAGGCCAGCACCTCCCAGTTCTTCCTATGGTCCGAGGCAGGGAAACTGGAAGAAGAAGAGCCGTAGTGGTGCCTCTCAAAATACCACGTTCACTACTGGTTATTCTACGTGTGGGGAGCCTCACACAGGGCAGTGTTGGAAGGCTATGGGAGCTTGCTTACGATGTGGAAAGATGGATCATCAAGAGAGGGATTGCAACTCACCGAAGTACGGTGGAGCTCCACACCAGCCTTTCAGAGGTGGTGCGCAGGCTCCACGAGCTGGACAACAAGGGGGTAATGCCCAGGCTAGGGTGTATTCCTTGACTCTAGGGGATGCTGAAAATGTTGGAGATGTGGTAATAGGTAATATTCACGTGCTTTCCAATAAAGCTATTATAATATTTGACTCAGGGGCAACGCATTCCTTTATCTCTCGAGGATTTGTTAAACTGTGTATAATATAAGTGCAACGGTTAGATTATGAATTGGTAGTTGCTACGCCATCTGGGTCGGCAATTGTATGTAATAAAGTAGTCCGTGACTTTCCAGTAGTGATCTAGGGAAGAGTACTACCAGTTAGCCTCATAGAATTTGACATGTATGGCTTCGATATCATCCTAGGGATGGACTGGTTGTCTTCCAATTATGCCAATATTGTCTGCCATAGGAGAGAAGTGATGTTTAGACCTCTAGAGAATAGGGTCGTGTGTGCGTTCTACACCACGGATCCTTTCAGCTTTGTAGGCTGGTAGATTGCTTTGGGAGGGATGCCTTAGGTATCTGGCATTTGTGAAAGACATGTCGAAAATAGAACACAAATTGGAGGATATTTTTGTTGGGCATGAGTTCCCTAACGTGTTTCCAGAGGACTTGCCAGATTTACCTCTTGATCGTGAGGTGGAGTTTGGTATAGAGTTGGTTCCTGGTACGACGCCAATATCGAAAGCTCCGTATCATATGGCTCTAGTAGAATTGAGGGAGTTGAAGGAACAACTTCAAAATCTTCTAGACAAGGGGTATATTCGATCGAGTGTTTCTCTTTGGGGAGCACCTGTGCTATTTGTGAAGAAGAAGGACAGATCGATGAGGATGTGCATCGACTACAGGGAACTTAACAAGGTAATGATAAAGAACAAATACCCGTTACCCAGGATAGATGATATGTTTGACCAGCTACAAGGCACGCAGATCTTTTCCAAAATCGATCTATGATCTGGGTATCACCAGCTGAAGGTGAAGGCGGAGGATGTTCCAAAGACAGCCTTCTAAACTCGGTACAACCATTATGAATTTATGGTTATGCCTTTCGATTTGACTAATGCACCTGCAGCATTTATGCATATGATGAATAGGGTATTTCAAGAATACTTAGACCAGTTCGTCGTGGTATTTATTGATGACATCCTAGTGTATTCTAGGAGTGTTGTAGAGCATGAAGTTCATTTGAGGCTGGTACTGCAAATGCTTAGGGAGAAGAAGTTATTTGCTAAATTGAAGAAATGCGAGTTCTGGCTGGAACATATTGCATTTCTAGGGAATTGAGTATCCAAAGAAGGACTCTTAGTGGATCCGAATAAGATATAGGCAGTAGTGAACTGGGCAAGACCGAAGAATGTTCAAGACGTCAGAAGCTTTCTAGGTATTACAGGTTACTACCATCGATTCGTAAAGGGGTTCTCTAGTTTATCGGGTTCTTTGATGTGACTCACGAGGAAGAATGTGAGGTATGATTGGACTGACGAGTGCAAGCTTAGTTTCTAGGAGTTGAAACGACAATTAGTTACTGCTCCAATTCTTTCCATTTCGTTTGGGGATGGTGGATTTGTTAACTACACTGATGCCTCTAAAAAAGGTCTCGGCTGTGTTCTAATGTAGCAGGGAAGGGTGGTTGCTTATGCTTCTTTCCAACTTAAAGAGTACGAGAAGAACTACCCGACACATGATATGGAACTAGCTATAGTAGTGTTTGCATTCAAAATCTGGAGGCATTACTTGTATGGTGAAAGGTGCGAGATTTTTACAGATCATAAAAGTCTGAAATACATTTTCACCCAAAAGGAGCTGAACATGAGGCATCGTAGATGGTTAGAATTGATAAATGACTACGATTGTATCATTAGCTATCACCCGAGTAAAGCAAATGTGGTAGCTGATGCTCTGATTCGAAAGTCTGTGGATGCGTCAGTCTCTGTAGTGGAAGTTCAACACTAGATTTGTATGGATCTAGAAAGGTTGGGCTTTTAAGTGGTGGAAGGAAATCATCAGGCTGTTCTTGCTAGCTTGGTGGTACATTCGACCTTACAGGAGAGGATCTGTGTAGCACAGAAGCAGGATCCTGAGCTTGTTAAGGTTATGGAAAGGGTCCAGAATGGTTTAAAGCCGGATTTCAGTATCTCAGGTGATGAGATGTTGAGATTCCATAACATGGTATGTGTACTAGATGACGTTGAGATTAAACGAGTCATTCTGGAGGAGGCACACCATTCTCTTTACACCGTACATCCTGGAGGTACGAAGATGTACCGAAACCTGAGGGAATCTTTCTGGTGGTCCAACATGAAAAGAGAGATCGCCTATTTTGTAGAGCAGTGCCTAACATGTCAGCAGGTCAAAGCAGGGCACCAAAAACCCATAGGACCACTTTAGCCACTTGACACCCCCAAGTGGAAATGGGAACATATTTCAATGGATTTCATAACGGGGTTACCTGCGGCGATGCATAGTCAAAATGCTATATGGGTTGTAATGGACCAGCTGACGAAGACTGCATACTTCATTCCAATCAGAGTCAGATATTCTCTGAATATGTTGGCTGAGCTTTATGTGCAGGAGGTAGTATGACTCCATGGTGTCCCTATTTCTATTGTTTCAGATTGAGATCCACGTTTAATGTCTTGTTTTTAGAAGAGTCTACAGGATGCCTTGAGATCACAGCTCACATTTAGTACATCTTTTCACCCATAGATGGATGGACAGTTTAAGAGGACTATTCAGACGCTAGAGGACATGTTGTGGGCTAGTATATTAGATTTCAGTGATTGTTGGATTCGATATCTACTGCTTGTCGAGTTCGCGTATAACAAAAATTACTAAGCTAGCATAGAGATGACACCTTATGAGGCATTGTATGGTCGTTGATGTCAATCTCCATTGTACTTGGATCAGGTAGGCGAGCGACAGATACTGGGTCCGGAACTGATTCAGCAGGCCTCTGCAAAGGTCAAATTGATCAGGGAAAGAATCAGGACAGCTCAAAGTTGGCAAAAGAGTTATGCTGATACTCATTGATGAGAGTTGGAGTTCGAGGTAGGTGATATGGTGTTTCTGAAGATCGTTCAAAGAAAAAGGTGATGAGGTTTGGGAAGAAGGGGAAGCTAAGTCCTTAGTATATCGGGCCTTTTGAAATTCTGGAAAGGATAGGTTCAGTTGCTTATCGAGTGGCTTTACCTCCAACACTCTCTAGAGTCCATGACGTGTTTCACATCTCGTTGCTAAGGAAGTATGTGTTAGATCCTTCACACGTGCTGAGTTACAAACCTCTAGAGATCAGTGATGCTTTATCATATGAGGATATACCGGTACTGATATTAGATCGGAAAGTTCAGCAGTTATGGAGTAGGGAAATATTGCTAGTGAATGTTTTATGGCGTAACCATGCAGTGGAGGAAGTTTCATGGGAGTTAGAGTCAGAGATACGCCAGAAGTACCCACAGTTATTTTCTGATGGCACGTAGCTGTGTATAGTAGTATAGGTAGTATGGTCTTCGGGAGAGTTTTGTGTGCGTGTGTGTAATCTTCCATAGCGTCGCATTGTAATCACGGTATTCCTCCTCCATAAGTGAGGGTAGATAATAAATTCGGGTCGGAGTTGCTTTGTAGGTGATTGCTGACTCTTCTGTAGGTCTCTGACATAAGGTAGAGTATGCCTGGTATCAGTTGGAGATTTTCGAGGATGAAATTCTTATAAAGAGGGGAGATTGTAGTAACCCAACCCAAAAAATAAAAATAAAAAAGTAAATAATAATAAATAAATAATAAATAATAAATAAATAAATAAATAAATAAATAAAGAGATATTTTGGAGGAGATATTTTAGAGAAGATATATTGAAAGGAGATATTTTGAGATATTTATATATAAATATCTTGGAGGAGATATTTATTTTGATTACTTAAAGGCTAAGATAGGTTTTATTTTATAAACTCTTATTCTCTCTCTCTCTCTCTCTCTCTCTCTCTCTCTCTCTCTCTCTCTCTCTTTTTTTTTTCATTTTCTCTCTCTCTCTAGAACTCAAACCAACCCTCTCTCTCTCTCTCTCTCTCTAGGATTTTGCTTTGTCCATTTCCAGAATCCACAATTCGTTGTTAACATGTGGATCAGGAGGAGAATCTCCACATTTGTTGTGGAAAGGATCTTCGTTTTTGGAATTTCGGGATTTTCCTTAAAATTGAGGTAAGGGTCTGAATTCGGTTTTGATTCAGTAGATCGGTAGTAGAGGAAATTATATTGAAATATTGTTCTTCGGTTTTTAGGTTTTGGGGACCCCAAGTCGTGGTTTTGGATCGATTAGTTCGTGTTTTGGTTTCAAGTTTAAGATAATGGGATTTGTTTACATCAGTTTATTTTGAAAAGTAAGCCGATAAAACTGTAGTCTATACTATTATGTACGTTATGACTGTTCGTTTGCAAAATTCTTCCGGGTAAAAGTGTGGGTTTAATTATTTTTATGGTTTTGGTAAATTTAGGGATTTTTGCATATGATCTCCAAACATTTTAAAAACTTACGTAGTTGCTTTAAACTACTAGTAGGAGATGCTTGAACCCTCATTTTTCATTTAAATGACTTTTTGAACCGATTACTCCTTAAAGCGGTTTTTGACGAAACGAACGTGATATATGCTATTAAATGGACTTATAATGCATTGGTATATACAGTTATGGACTATAGGAACTAAGGTTCCATTATACTATCTGAAACTGTGGAAAACATGTGCCGGTTAAATACCTAGCTTTATATGTGAAAATGGGTAAACCGAGAGTACGTGTGTCGGTTGATACCTCAATTTGAAAGAAAGAATGAATGCTTGTTTAGTTCATTAATGAAATTGTGAAAATATTGGAAATGCACTGATTATTATGTTTTTATTTTAAATTGTATATATGATAAATGGGACCACAGCTTGTTACTAAAGGAGTTGAAAGATACTTCAGATTAAAGGAGTTGAAAGATACTCCAGTTTCTAAAGGTGCGGTTCCATTGCTAATAAAGTATAGTGCAACCACACATGTGAATCAGTGTGGGTATAGAGATAGTCGGCTTGTAGGAGTATTGGGACCACTGGTCAAATAATGGACCAGGTGGGGCAGTTAGACTATATAATAGATGCTTGACAATGCCTGCACAAACAAGGCATGTCAGAGTTATCAGTGCACAACCCATGCCACAAGGTTACATAGGCATATTATGACATTTCAAAGCTGATCGTTGTTCGAAATATTCATATATATGATTTAAAAACTAAAATGGGTAAGGTCACAGGGTTGAGTACCGTGTGGAGGGATCGTACATTGTATGGGCCTGTACCTTACCCTAACCTCGGGAACTCTCCCTTGTAATGATGCTGAATTTTACTTGTATATCTCCTATGGTGCGGTAATATGAATGTGGGACTGTGCAATTGTTTTAATTGGAATAAACTCATGTAATCACGTGCTGTTGTAATATCTTCCACCTTACTGAGAAGTGTCTCACCCTAATCTTACAACCTTTGTTTTAGGTCATTTAGGGCATCGATCCTAGTCTTCTAGTGAAACTTTGGAACTTAGAATCTGATTGATTGGAGTAAGTTTTTATACTAGTACTTAGTTGTTAGCCTAGTTAGTTTCTTTTGGGGATGTAATACAGTTTATGTTTTAAGTATGAATCCTATGTATTAAAGATACGGTTAAAACTATGGTATATCTCTAATAGAATCCCTTTGGATGTTTATGTTTTTCCGCAACATTTGAATTACAGTTATGTATGAGATACACCTGTATGTCCCTGTTTAGGATAGGTTTTTTATGTATGTTTATCAGGTACAAGTATTCTGTATGTGTGGTAGCAATCTGGGTCTGTATAACGGGCCGGGCCGTTACACTTGTTCTCTTCTAGCTCTTGTTGTTCTTCTCTTTTATCTTATTTCAAAAACTAGGGTTTTAGGTTGAAATATATATGCATGGTCGGTAGATGGGTGCATCTTGATTGTTGGATCAATCTAGGTAAATTTTTTTTTAAGAAAAATTTTGCCCGTTGCGCACTGGAGCATCGTTCTACTCGACAGACTCGTCGACAAGTGCACACGTTCATCGACAAGTGTTCTACACTTGTTTGTTGACGAGGGCATGGGTTCGTCTCCGAGTGGCCTATCTGAAATTTTAGAGGGCTCAATTTTTTCTCGTCGATGAGAACAAAATTTTTGCAGCCAAGTGGCCTTCATGCATTCGTCGACAAGGCCAAGGATTCATCGACGAGCTGCCTTATTTTCAGTCTGATTCAACCTATGATAAGTGAATGTAAATTTCCATAAAATGCTTGTGTCCTAAGGTCCATCTATTTGTTATTTTGAGCTCCCAACTATATCATATGGGATATGTAAATACAAGCAATACTAAAACCCATTACACTTGAAAAACTTGAAGCTTCTTCATCCTTTTGCTCTTCTAATTCCATGAAGTGTGCCAGGTTGTATATGCTTTAAGTTTCTCATGGCTTTCATGACATCCTTACCTTCCGTGCATACTAGGTAATGATCTTGTTCACAATCTCAATGCATAGGTAAGATACTGTGTGATTTGTCATTATCAAAATGGGATTAGATTCAAAGAGTCAACAATCTCCCCCTTTTTGATGATAAAAAATACATGAGTAAAAATAAATATTATCTCGCCATTTTCTAATAATATGGCAATGTAATCCAGAAAATATTTTGAAGAAAATTTTGCTCTAATAAATATTCTTTCCCCATTTTGACATTAATCAAAAAGGTATACAAAAATATATAAGGTTAAATATTTTGTGCCTTTGTAAAAAAATTATTTCTCCCCCTATAATAAGCAATTTATCTCTCCCCCTTTCTAAAAAAAAATATAGCTATTTTGTGAAATCAAATTTCATGTTTAACATACAGCTGCATTCCAATCGACATTAATATAGGCTATAATAACTTGAACTCAAAAAAATAAAAGAAAATAATTAAAAGGTAAAAGTGGGAAAGTAAAAGAAATGGGGAAAAGAAAATTTAAAAGGGTATCAAGCAGGGACTCGTCGACGAATTTGTTCTCCTCATCAACGAATATCCTTCTGAGGTTTATTGATGAGTACATGTGTCTCGTCAATGAGAAATTACTGAGAGCAAGGAAAATTCAGGTTTCTAAATGCTTCGTCGATGAACATTTTGACCTCGTCGACAAATGTTCTTCTTGGCTTCTTCGATGAATCCACGTGTCTCGTCGACGAAGGCCTAGTTATAAATAGGCCATGGATCCTCTTTTCCACGATTTTCTCTCTCCTCACTCATTTTCTCTCTTTGGGTTTCGGTCTTCCTACTGATTTTCTTCAAACCCGGCCCAGATTTAGCTCGATTCGACGATCAGAAGCTGCCACGAGATTCCTGGGAAGATTCTTTACAACATAGGCAGAGCAGATTTTCAGTTTGGAGTATTTGGGCAACACTCCAAAACCAAGGTAACCAGGGTATTTTAAGTTTTGTTATTATTATGGAGTATATGGGGTCTAAGGAATGATAAAATAGCATTCTAATGAAGTTTGGGTTAATAAACTTGGGTTTTTGAATTAGGGTTCAGGTGAGTGCCGCAAGCAACATTACGGGGTTTTCGTGGGCGTAATTTAGGAAACTAGGTAAGGGGAAAACATTATAGCTGCTTTATATATATATATATATATATATATATATATATATAGATTTGATTTATCTAATCAGTTAGGTAGTTGAAACATAATGATTTTGATTATATTTTATAATTGGGAAAATTCGTGTGGTAAGAAAATAATTTTCACAATTAAATGGCTGCGAGTATTTCTTAATTATGACTGTTGTTCGATGTGGCTACTGATTGGGTTATAAATACTATTTTATTGTGAATACTGTGCAACTGTGAGTATTTTTTGATTGTGAAGAATGTGGTAAATGTATTGATGTGCCTGGGTGATTGGTTATGCAATGGATGTGTGATGTTCTATGGTTCATGTAAATTGTGATATAGCGTTGATAGTGGTATGAGGAGGTTGTTATATCGTACCTGATATAAATCTCCATATAATGTTGGCAGTGGTGTAAGGAGGTTGTTATATAGGCATTTATATTAAGGGGGTAAAACATTGGCAGTGGAATGAGGAGTTTGTTTTTCCAATTTACTATGAACGAGGTTGTGTGTGTGGATTTGTGACCTGTGTGGTTGTGGTGCCTGTGTGGGCCACGATATATTACTATGTAGTGTTAGTCCTGTGTGGACTAGTCCTATGTGGACCGTGTTTTTTATATGGATGAGAGTCCTGTGTGGATGTTGATTACTGAGTGAATATGGTCCCTGTGTGGATGTGAATGAAGATTGTGTGTATTTTCTGTGTGGATTGGTTGTAATATGCGTATACATGTGAAATTCTGTAAAATGATTAGCATTGGATGTGTGTAACTTTAATTACATAAATATTTATGGTAAAGTAAAATTCTCCACCGAGTGCTTGCTAAGAAAGGCGAGTGCTCTGGTAATTATCTGTTGGTACCGGAGCAGAGGGAACTACTTGTATGGGTAGGTAAGCTTCCCTATTCTCGAAGACTTTGCCTAAATACATAACCTGAGGGCTTACTAAATAAGGTGAGTATCCTAGCATTAGTGTTAGAGCAGAGGGATGCTACTTGTATGGGTGGGTAATCTTCCCTATTCTCGGGAATTATTAGTAAAATAATTATGAATGTGTGTATGATATCAGATATCTATGTTGCTATTAATGATGTGACTTCTCAACTTCTATGTTATTGATTATCAGATAATTATTTTCGGTATGTATTAAACTTTCTACCACACACTATTTATAACTTTTTCTTCCTTACTGAGGTGTGTCTTACCCCGACGAATTATTAATCTTTTTAGGTTCTTCAGAAAATCGAGCGTAGAAAGCTCCGGGTAGGGTTTAGTTTTGTGAGTGCCTAAAGAAATAGATGTATGTTATGTGTTATGTTTAATTTCTTTTCTGGACATGTAATATGGAGAATTTGGTTACGTTACTTTATGGGTTTGTATATATGTTTATAGTACTTTGGTATTTTATTTGAGGTTGTCTATTTAGTTCAGCTGCATAAATGGTATTAGATACGTATGATTGGTCTCATAACACCCTGGGCCCCACTTGGCGGGTTCGGGGTGTTACATAGGCAATCAATTTAGTTCATTAAAGTTTAAAATTCATGTGCATATCAACATGTATCATATATCCATAAAATATTTAAGTTGCTCCCCCTAAGTTATGTATTCTAATATATTTCTAGGCAACTTATCTACTGTGCATCAGACCTAATTCACGTCTAATTTGGATAAACCTATCCTCCAAAAGTGGTTTCGTGAATATATCTGCCCATTGTTCATCTGTGCACACAAACTCAAGTTTCACATCCTGGTTATATAGAAAATGATGTCTAATTTCTATGTACTTAGTTCGTGAATGTGATATGGGGTTCTTTGAGATATTTATTGCACTCGTACTGTCACACTTTGTAGGAATTGATTCATAGTGCAATCTATAGTCCATTAGTTGTTGCTTCATATATAGCGTTTGAGCACAACTACTTCCAACCGTTATGTATTCAGCCTCGGCTGTGGACAATGCAATTGAATTCTGTTTCTTGGAAAACCAAGAAATTAAGGATTGTCCTAAAAAATGACAAGTGCCGGTAGTGCTTGTTCTATCTACTTTACTACTAGCAAAGTCAGCATCAGAATAACTGACAATCTTAAGAGAAGTGTACTTAGGATACCATAACCCAAGTTCCATAGTTCTAATAAGGTATCTAAGTATCCTTTTAACGGCTAATAGATGTGACTCTTTAGGTGCAACCTGAAATCTTGCGCACAAGCATATGCTAAACATAATATCAGGCCTGCTAGTAGTTAGGTATAACAGGCTATCTATCATTCCATAGTAGAGTTTAATATCCACTAGTATACCTTGCTCATCCTTATCTAATTTTGTGGAAGAACTCATAGGTGTTCCTAAAATTTTACCATATTCCATGTTAAACTTTTTGGGTAGGTCTCTAATATATTTTGATTGGTTTGTGAAATTTCATGTTTTGCTTGTTTGATTTGGAGTCCTAGAAAGAAGTTAAGTTCACCCATCATGCTCATTTCAAATTCACTTTACATGCAGATTGCAAACTCGTTACACAACTCTTCGTTTATTGCTCCAAAAATGATATCATCTACGTATATTTGTACTAGGAGCAAATTATCATTTGTAGTCTTTATGAGAAGTGTTGTGTCAATCTTCCCTCTAGTAAACCCATTATCTAGGAGAAAACTACTAAGCCTTTCATATCAAGCTCTAGGAGCTTGCTTCAATCCATACAAGGTTTTAGTCAATTTATAGACATGATTTGAAAATTTGTGGTTTTCAAATCTAGGGGGTTGTTCAACATAAACTTCCTAATTAATATAGCCATTTAAAAATGCACTTTTGACATCCATTTGATAAAATTTAAAATTCTTAAAAGCAGCATATGCTAGCAACATTCTTATGGCTTCCTTGTTAGCTACAGGAGGAAATGTTTCCTCAAAATCCATGCCTTCCTCTTGGTTGTATCCTTGAGCTACTAGTCTAACTTTGTTTCTAAATACTATTCCATTTTCATCTTTCTTGTTCTTATATATCCATTTCGTTCCAATAACTATACGATCATTAGGTCTAGGAACTAATGTCCATACTTTATTTCTCTCAAATTGATTTAATTCTTTTTGCATAGATATCACCCAAGATTCATCCTCAATTGCCTCACTCACATTCTTAGGTTCTTCTTGTGATAAGAATGCGAAGTGACAAATCATATTTCTAAGTGTTGATTGTGTAGTTACTCCACATGACGGTTCACCTATAATTTGATCAATGAGATGATTCCTTACATATTTCCATTCCCTAGGTAGCTCATTAACCTCGTTTTCTACTTGATTATCTTTAGCTGATGTCTTGTTAACTTCAATGTTCTTATCTAAATTATTTTTGATAGATAGCTTTTCTAATCCCTTACTTATCTCAATATCATCCTCATTAGTCTTTTTGGAAAAGGGATTGGACTCATCAAACACTATATGGATGGATTCAATTACAGTCAACGTTCTTTTATTATACTTCTTGTAGGCTTTACTATCTAAGGCATAACCTAAAAAGATACCCTCATCTGATTTGGATTTAAATTTTCCTAGGTGCTCATTATCTCTAAGAATAAAACATTTGCAGCCAAAGACATGAAAATATGAAATATTTGGTCTATGACCATTCCACAATTCATAGGGAGTTTTATTTAGAGTGGGTCTAATCTTAACTCTATTCGATAGATAGCAGGCAATGTTCATTGCCTCAGCCCAAAAGTACTTAGGTAGCTTATGTTTGTTAAGCATGGTTCTAGCCATTTCCTGTTAATATCTATTCTTTCGCTTAACTACCCCATTTTGTTGTGGAGTCCTAGGTGCATAAAGGGTATGAGATATACCATTTATGTTACAGTAGTTCTTTATACCATCATTTTTAAATTCTGTTCCCCTATCACTTCTAATGTATGTTATTTTGTACCCCTTTTCATTTTGGATTTTTCTGCAAAGTCTAGTAAATTGTTCACAAGTTTCATCTTTATGTGCATGAAATAGTACCCATGTGAATCTATAATAATCGTCGACAATGACGAAAGCATATAATTTACCACCTAGACTTTGAGTTGGATTAGGACCAAATAGGTCTAGGTGCAACATTTGAAGTGGTCTAGTGGTGGAGATAGTTTTCTTTTTCTTAAAGGTGGATTTTATTTGTTTTCCTAGTTGACATGCATCATATATTTTATCTTTAGAAAATTTTGTCTTAGGTAATCCCTTAACTAATTCTCTTTTAACTAGTTTGGATAATAGGTCCATGTTTGCATGTCCTAGTCTCATATGCCATAGAGAACTAGCTTCATCTATAGCAGAAAAGCAAGTTACATGTTGAGAAGCAAGATTATCAAAGCTAGTGGTGTAGACATTTTCATGACGATCAGCAGTAAACAATCTTTTGTTTTCAAATTTATCCTCTACAATGTATTTGTCATGTTCAAAAGAAACTCTATAACCTTTATCACAAAATTGACTTATACTTAATAGGTTATGTTTTAGATCATCTACTAATAACACATTATCGATAACAACGGAAGGTTCCTTACCAACCTTACAAACTCCAATAATTCTACCTTTTGCATTGTCGCCGAAGGTGACGAATCCTCCATCTTTAGGTGTGATGGACGCAAACTGGGCTTTATCCCAAGTCATATGTCGAGAACATCCACTATCCATATACCATCTATCCTTTGAAGAGGATAATCTCAAGCACACTTGCAATAGAAATTCAATTGACTTATTTTGGTACCCATATTTTCTTGGGTCCATGGGGGTTAGTGCTAGACTCTCTTTTGACTTTCCATACCTTCTTAATTTAACATCTTTGTCTTTAAATGGACAATCAAATTTTATGTGATCTAATCTCTTACATTTGAAACATGTAATATATCTGTAAGACTCTTTAATTGGAACATAAAATTTTGACTCTTTTACAAAGTGACCCATGTAAAGGTGTTTCTGTTTAAGGTTTTCTTTTCCGTTAAAACCAAAACCTTCCTTATCTAAGGAATTTCATTGAGTTCCAAGAAGTCTTTCAAAATTATTTTGACCCTCTGTGAATTTATAAATAATTTTAGATTTATCTTCCAAATTTCTTTCTAACTTCTCAATTTTCAAATCCTTGTCACTTATTAAAGAAGCATGAAATTCATTTTGTCTTTCCAACGACTTTGAAAATTCCTTTAATTTAAATTTCAAATCAAAATTTTTCTTAGTCATTTTCTCAAGCATTTTAAGAGTATACAGATATTCCTGTTGCAATTCGTCATACGAAATCATGTTATCATCATTATTAGAATCACTTGAATAATATGATGAAACTGAGCAAAATGATTGTACCTCGTGGTCTTTGTGAGCCATGAGACACAGATTTGCAATCTGATCGTCGTTAGATTCAAAGTCTGAACTATTGGTATCGTAAGTGTCCCAATCGACATTTAGTACCTTTTTCTTTTTTTTTGGATGCTTTCTTCAGCTGGGGACAATTTGGCTTGATGTGCCCGACTTCTCTGCAGTTATAGCATGTAGGAGGATCATCCTTTTGCTTCCTTCTGCTTGACTCTCCCTTTTCCATTTTTGAGTCCCATAATTTTCTAGTATATCTTTTGTTCTTTTTTAGGAACTTTCCAAACTTCTTGGTTAGAAGAGTCGTATTTTCTTCTGATTTTGAATAGCTTTCTTCACTGGAATTGCTGGATGATGCTTTGTGGATTGGTACATTCTTAGTTTTATTTTTCCCACTCAGTCATTCATTTATTGTCAGCTTATATGTGATAAGCGACTCGATTAACTCATCTAGTGTCATTACTTTCAGGTTTCGTCCTTTTGCTATTGCTATAGCCTTTGCCTCCCAAACTGGTGGTAATCCCCTAAGAATATTTCTGATCATTTGTTGAAATTTGTGTATTCCTAAGAGGGGGGGGGGGGGATGAATTGGAAATTTAAAAATCCTACCTAGGTACAACTAATCCAACAACAGTATACCACAACCCAGGGTCTGCCTAAAACACATACCAATTCAACAGATAACCTACTGGGTAGATATATAAGCAATTTAAAGAAATCTTAGTATATCAAACATTCAGAGGAATAAATATTAACATACATGTACATAAAGTAAATTTCGGAAACTAAAACTGATACCAGATATGTTATCGGGGTTCGGCCAATACTACCTACGTCCCCGCCTCAAGCTCATAAGGAAGGGGATTCCACTAAGGCTTGCTTAACGGGTGGAGTGACACTGATTACAACACCTTACCAAGATGGTGCACCTAGTTCTCTTAATTGGGTCTCAACTAGTCCGGTGCTCACCTAGCCGAGTTTGAGCAATTCGGGACTATTCATAGGGCTAGTCTCCCTCTTCTGACCACCCGTTGGGAATATATCAGATAATCACATATTTGTGTACAATATGGATGCTTCTTACACTAAGCAGATATGTACAAATACAACCAATCTAATCAATGCACTTACAGATGATGAGATCTTAAGCTCAAGTAAGATTTCGTTAACCAATGCGTTAACTCTCAACAATATGTGTATTAATATGTATATGTGAGAGTGAGACCTTTGATCTCAAGATAATATATTTGCAATATGAATATTCAAAGAATCTTTACAATCCCAAGCAAATATCTCAACAATATTTATCAAATATTAAGCACAATAGATATTCGGGTTTTAAGCTTGCAAGTAATGTAAATATTAAAAGTAATATGCATGCTTATGAAATTTGCAATAAGGATGCAAGTTCTTAAGCAAATGTAGAGTTTTCCCAAGATATATTTATGAATGAAATACAATGGGAAAACTTTAGCTAACTCTCAAAAACAATATCAAACAATGCAAGTATGAGAGAGTTGTTAGCTTGCAAAATGAATGTGAAGAAAAAAATGACCTTTTTTTCTAAAAATATGTAATTAAATGAGTATAAGAAAGAGATTTTAACAATATGCTTGTAAAAGGTGGGAGTATGAAAGATTTAGCACAATAAAACTTTTAAAGAAAAATTTTCTAATTAATATGCTAATCTAGACAAATAAAGGGGTATATATATAGATATAGCCAAAATTATAACCGCTGGGGATATAGGAGGTATTTTGGGAAAAGTTTAATCATTTTTAGTTGAAAATAACCTCGTTTACCAGTGGTGAAAAATTGACCAACCCAAGAGGTTCGGTCGACCAAGGACAAGGTTCGGTTGACCAAAGCAAATTTGAACTACAGGTTTGGTCGACCATTTTAGGGTGATTCTGAAACCTTCATGGGTTCGGTTGACCAACGCAAAGTTTGGTCGGCTACTCATCTAGGCTCGGTAGACCAAGGCTAATTTGAACTACAAGGTTTGATCGACCAAGTTGTTGAGGTGTAAGACACTTTATGGTTCAGTCGACCAAGTTGTCGGGGTGTAAGACACTTTATGGTTCGGTCGACCGAGACCACTAAATTTGTGCTTTTAAGTCCTATTTTGGTCTCTATGCTTTAACAACCCTATAAACTCAAGCATATGTCTTTTAAACTTAAGGGTATTGGTCCCTATGGTTATACTACGGCCTTTTTGAGCTTATACACCCCATCATACATGATATGGTAATATTATAGACCATTATTATAGACCAAAAAATTATAAACTAAATGCAATACAAAAAAATATCTTCTTCTTGATCTTTTGCTCTTCACTTCATGGAGTACGCCAGGTGTATGTATATTAAGATCTATTTTAGCCTCCATTTTTCCCGTCCCTTATGTGTGATCTCAAATATGGATCTGTTCACATACTAAATACACACATAAGTTCATTGTGTTTCATGAACATCAAAACAGAGATCAGACTGAAAAAGTTAACATCATTTCATGTGTGGGGTAAGTTTTACCAAAAGCATGCAATGAATTCGTGATGTGAGTGAACCTAGTGTACATGGATTGGATTGATTCACTAGAAGACATTTTAAAACCTTCGTATTCACTTGTTAGCATATCTATTCTATTGTCTTTTACATCTTTAGTGACTTCATATGTGACTTCTAATTTATCCCATATTTCCTTAGTAGTTGTACATGCCACGACCCTATTAAATTCATTTACGTCTACAGCACAATATAACATATTCATTGTAGTAGCATTTATTTGAAGAGCTTTCATGTCCTTATTTGTGTATTCATCTTTAGTCTTAGGTATATTTTCTTTCTCTACAATTTTCATAGGAATATAATTTCCTCTAGAAATAACCCATACTTTCCAATCGGCATTTTGAAGAAATATTCTCATTCTTTGTTTCCAGTATGTGTAGTTAACACCACAAAAGATGGGTTGTCGTGTGGATGAGTGTCCCTCACCGAATGGGGTTACACCGATGTGTGCCATTGTGATCTTTTGCCAACAAAACACGTTTAAGTTTAGTGTAACTTCGCTCTGATACCAAATATTAATTTAGGTGTAATCCCAAGAGGGAGGTGAATTGGGTATTTTAAAATCTAGGTCACTCAAGTCCTAATTTTGAAAACTTACAATCATACACGTATAAAGTAAATGACAAGAAATTCAGTATTTCCCAACCTATCAATTTAATGTGTGACTTAAAATAAAGAAACAGAATTACCCAATTACTTAAGATACACCACAAACGGATAAGTTAGTGCAGACAGAAATTAAAAGAGTTGAGGGAAACAAAGATGCAAACTAAAATTTTATGAGGTTCGGCCTACCCTGGCCTATGTCCTTTCTTTGAACAACCCACCCAAGGATTCCACTAACCCCGCTTCTTTAACTGGGACGGAGCTTCCCGTTATAGTCCGCTACTTATAAGAGGCGTAGCTTCCTCCTCAACTTGGTTCACAACCCGAACCATCAATACAATAATGAGATTACAATATTCTGCAAATTCGAATGCTTCACAACAAGCTAATGAGTACAATTGAAATCATTGTTAGCTTTGGTGTATTCCTAAGAGGGGGGGGGGGTGAATTAGGTACTTAAAAATTATCACATAGGTAAATCGGTTTAATAGTAGTATTACTCAACCTAGGGTCTGTCTGTGCAATTATAAACCCAATCATTCACAATAGTAAAATACAAACATTCATGTGTTGGAATTTAAAATGCAGAAATTAAAAGCACACACAAGAAATATTATTAGGGTTTGGCCAACTGTGCCTACCTCCCCGCCTCTAACTCGCAAGCCCGAGGATTCCACTAAAGCTTACTTAATGGGTGGAGCGGCATTGATTACAACTAGGTCAATTAGCACATGGTTGACCTCAACCTTTACAAATTCTCCTTGTGGGGCGGAGAAGGCCCTAGGTCCAATTCACAGGACTGACCCCAACCCGATCCTTCCGGACTAGATCAAACCCCCTCAGGCCATGCTTGGAAATACAAACAAATAAAGCTTTTTCATACAATGAAAAGTGCTTCTAATACAAGCAGATTTGTACCAATGACAATCAATCAAATGCACATCAACAATATAGGAAATGTAAGCTCAGTGATGCGATTTTGTGCAAGCAACTCTCAACAAGGTATTATCATTAATATGCTCAAGAGTGTTCTAATCAAGCTATTTGTTTGAAACGGTAAATATCAAATCTCAATAATAAATCAGGGTTTCAATGATGCTAATAAGGTAATCAAACTATCTCAAAAAATTTCCTTCAATGAAATGAGCACAAAAGTAGTTTGAAAATATTGTAACTTGTAAAAAATATTTTGCACAACAAAATCAAGTTATAGGAATCTTGCAATGACAATGCAAAGAACCTCAAGCTACTAGGTTTTTTCCCAACATAAGATTTATTAAGTAAAATCTGTGGGAAAAACCTTGCTTAACTCCCCAAAATCAATACCAATCAACTAAGCAAAGTAATGGGAGTATGAGCAATAATACTAAGCAATAACCCAAGCAAGAACTCTCACAAAGCTAAGATTAATCAATGGAATGCAGGTATGAGAGTGTTTGGAAGTATTATAGGTAAAATGAGATTTTGAGTTTGAGAGAATTTTGGCTAATGATTTTTCCTAATCTTTGCTTAATCCACACAAATGACTCATATTTATAGACCAAGGTGAAATTATAACCGTTTAGGACCCATAGAGATTTCTTAGAAAAGTTTTAAAAGCACTTAGGAAATATTAACTCTATTTAATCAATTTAACATTGGTAAAAATTTAATTAACCTGAGAAGGCTTGGGTGGCTGAACTAAAGTTCGGTCGCCCAAATAGACTGAGCTTTGAAAAGCATTTTAAATGGTTTGGTAGCCCGAGTCTGGGTTTGGTAGCCAGAACAAAAGTCAAAAACATTTGCTCCGAGGTTCAAGTACCCGGGTCTGGGGTTGGTAGCCCGAACATAAGAGTTCGGTCGCCCAGGGCACAATTTGAACTAAAATGCTCGGCAGCCCAAGTTTTTGAACTGTCTTTTTCAAAGGGTTTGGGCGCCCGAGGGAGATAGGGTCAAAATGAGTTCAGTCGCCCAAAGCATGGTCAAACTGTTGATTTCTTAATAGTTCGGGGGCCTGGGGTGATTTGTTCACCTAGGGTTTGGTCGCCCAAGGTCTCTCATTTTACCCTAATATTGTTCAATTCAATTCAATTTACTCCCTAGATTATGAATGATGATGGTAACTTATTTGTGCACATGTGTAGGGACCTAAGGTCTTTTTCAAGGGCAGTTTTGAGTTAGTCCTAAAAAATCCGGCGTCGATCGACGAAAGGTCGACCGAAGGGTGCCCTAAGGTCATTCGGTCCCAATGGTCAAACTACGACATTTCTGAACTTACAAATCCTATATGCATGACATGCAGAGATTATTACAGACCAATAGAAAAATGAATGCAAATACAATTGAAAATAGGTCTTCATTCCTTTTGCTTCTCCAAACGCCATCATATGGTATGAGCATTGAGTTCTTTATGGCATCAACTATATCTTTACCATCTATGCGTGCAAAGAATTAACCCTATTCATAAGCTCAGTGCACAGGTAAGATACATATGCTTTGTCAACATCAAAAACAGGGATCAGACTAAAAAAGTCAGCAATCTTAATACATATTCAGATGATATAACTCGAAGCTCAGTTGAATGTATGCATTATGTTCGATGAAATCTTTAGTAATAATAATTGAATGATCTTTTTATAAGAAAATATGTATAACAAATATGTTCCAAAGATCTAATCCAACTATATGATCTTTATAGAAATATATGTAAAACAGTTTTGCTCCAAAGATCTAAATCAAATCAATTTTACAATAATGAAACCGATAAAATCTTTGAATAAAATATAAATTGAAATGTTTTCAAATATTTAAGCTTTAATAAGCCCTTTAAAAAGATCTTCAAGTAATATATATATATATATATATATATATATATATATATATGAATAACTTACGTTCTTACTCTCAAAATATATAACAATATGATTGTGAGAGTATAAGCACTTTGAAAATAAAGATCTATATATCAAAAATTATATTTAGTTTTACCAAACCTCAAAGACACGATCTTGATTACAAAAATATGAGTTAAAGAACCTTTGATCATGAGAGTGATGAATGCCCAAAAATCTGAATACAATAGTGCATAGGCAAGAGGTTCAAGCACAGCAAAAAAATTTCTTTCTTGTTCTCTTCTAGTTCTTGTTGTTTCTTTCTTTTATCTTATTGCAAAAACTAGGGTTTTAGGTTGAAATATATATGCATGGTCGGCAAATGGGCGCATCTTGATCGTTGGATCAATTTAGGTATATTTTTGTTAAGAAAAATTTTACCCATTGCGCACTGGAGCATCGTTCTACCTGACGGACTCGTCGACGAGTGCACACGTTCATCGACGAATGTTCTACACTCATTCGTCGACGGGAGCATGAATTCATTGCTGAGTGGCTTGTTTGAAAATTTAGAGGTCTTGGTTTTTTGTCATCGATGAGAACAAAACGTTCATCACTGAGTGGCCTTCATGCGTTTGTCGATGAGGCCAAAGATTCATCGACGAGCTACCTTATTTTTAGCCCGATTCAACCTATGATAAGTGAATGTAAATTTTCATAAAATGAATGTATCCTAAGGTCCATCTATTTGTTATTTTGAGCTCCCAACTATATCATATGAGATATGTAAATACAAGCAATACTAAATACCCATTACACTTGAAAAACTTGAAACTTCTTCATCCTTTTGCTCTTCTAATTCCATGAAGTGTGCTAGGTTGTATATGATTTAAGTTTCTCAGGGCTTCCATGACATCCTTATCTTCCGTGCATACTAGGTAATGATCTTGTTCACAATCTCAATGCACAAATAAGATACTATGCGATTTGTCATTATCAAAACGGGATTAGACTCATATAGTCAATAAAGTCTTCAATTTATTTACCTCAGTTATATCCTTTGCAGCAATCAGCATATCATCAACATAAACCAATATAAAAATAAGAGAACCATTATCAAGACTCTTCACATACATGCAACAATCATACTCACACCTCCTATAGCCAATCCGGATCATGTAGGAGTTAAAACATTTGTACCACTACTTTAGAGACTGCTTTAGCCTATAAAGTGACTTCTTCAGTTTTTAAACCAAGTGCTCCTATCCAAGTTGACCAAACTTTCTAGTTGTACCATGTAAATCAGCTCCTCCAAATCATCATGGAGAAACGCTATTTTTACGTCTATTTGCTCCAAATGTATATCAAAATGTGCCACCAATCCGAACACTACCATGATGGAAGTGTGTTTGATCACAAGGGAGAAGATTTGATCATAATTAACTCCTTTATTTTGTGAGTAACCCTTCGCTACTAACCGAGCCTTGAACTTCTCTTATTCCTTTTCTGATATTGCTTCTTTCTTCTTATACACCCATTTGCATCCTATTGCCCACTTCCTTTCTGGAAGCTTCACCAACTCCCACGTCAGATTCCTATGCAATGACTTCATCTCCTCCACCATAGCACCCATCCATATACTTTTATCTTGGTTGTGCACCTCCTCTTGAAAAGTAGTAGGATCCTTGCTATAGAGACCCAGAAAATTAAATTAATAAAAGTACTAAAAGAAAGAAAGAGGAAAATAAAAGAAATGAAAGAGCAGGAAAAATGGAAAGAGAGAATCAGCAGGGGTTCATCGATGAATGTCCCTATAGTTCCTGTCGACGAAGTTCACGTGTTTGATCGACGAGGAGATACCGAGAGTTTAAGGAATTTCAAGAAATTTCAGGTTTGTTGATGAACTAGCCTTCTTGTTGATGAAGTGCCTTCATGGGTTCATCGATGAATTACTTGAACTCGTCGACGAATGTCGACCTATAAAGGACGAAACCCTCATTTTTGACGCGTGAATCTCTCTCCTATCACTCTCTCTCTCTCTCTCTAAACCCATGGCTCTCTCTTTTTCTGTGATGACCTGAATAATAATAATGTAATTTGAATAAAGAGGAAGGAAAATTATCAGGGCCTCGTTGACGAACACAGGGGATTCGTCGACGAGGGTATAAGAGGACCTCGTTGATGAAGACAAGATTCATCGACGAGAAGATACCGAGAGAGGGTTTTGGGGAAGACTAAAATTCATTGATGAAGGTGCAGGCTCGTTGTCAAACTTTCTACAGGACTCGTTGACGAGGTGACGTGTCTTGTCGATGAATCCAGTCCTATAAATATCAAAAACCCGGATTTATACTTCAAGTGTAAGAAATCTCTCACTCTTCTCTATCCCTTTGGCTCCCTCCTCTTCTCCCTTCGATTTCGAGCTAGATTTTTGTCTGATCGATGATCTGAAGCCACCACGACGCTCCTGGAGAAGTTCTTTGCATATCTGTCGCAGCGGATCGTCAGTGGAACTCCGTTGAAATTCATCCCTGATTTGAGGTAAGGCTTTTAATGCCGAATTTGGTCTTACGGTAGTTATAGGAAATGATATACACGTGAAAAAACTGAAGTTTAGAACTAAAAGTTTTCATTTTTAGGGCATTGATCAAGAAACCCTACGGGTGTTAGACCGAGATTTTTAAGGGCTTTCTCAGTAGTTAGGTAAGGGAATAGACTAAAGCAGTTATTTTTCACGTAAATTACTATTATTTATGAGCAAAGTGATTTTCTAAAAAATATGTACGATATTTGAACATTATGGAATAAATGCATATTTGGGAAAATATTGCTGTTGTACAGGAATTATGATTTTAGAATGAAATCTATGATTTACCCAGCTTAGTGTGGCATGAATGTTATTTTTCATGAAAAGTATTATGATATGGAAGATTTATGAGTAAAGCATGTTTTCAGGTATTATGAAAAGATACAGTATGATATGATGATTTTGACAAATACCTGATAATTGATTTATTTTCAGAATGATATATATATATATATATATATATATATGTATATATATATATGAAATGATTTTGGCACGAGGCCTTATTTATGAAATGTTCGATGTGATGTCGTATTTATGAAATGTTGAAAGATGCTTTATTCATGTATTATATGTTATCAGAACCCGGATGTTAGTTTAGTTCAATTCAGGAGCTCGGTACCGTAACTTATAGATCATATATCTATGATCAAATTGGTGCTAACCACCCCACGAAGGGGTAGGAGATGGATAGTCGATATGGCTTTCAGTAGAGTGTGGATGTCCACGTGGCAGTTCGGACCAGGGTGTAGCGGGTCCATCGTACTTACAGACATTTTTCACTCGACAGTGGTCGGCCAGCCATTGTCGGGTCCCACCTTTGGGCTGCAGAAACGATATGATTTATTAGCAAATATGAAAGTATATGATTATTCAGTACGATATGATGAATGTTTACAGAAATATGAAATGTACTGTATATGTATAATTGCCTTAAATGTTCATGTTGCCACACAGCTGTATTTAGTTTATTTTCCCTTACTGAGAAGTGTCTCACCCCCAAACCTAATTAATTTTTCAGGAGACCCTGAGAGGCCGGTGGGTCGTGGCCGCCGTTGAGCTTATTGAGCTTCCCTACTAGAAGGGTAAGCCTTGATCTAGGATCAGGAGATTTTTATTGTAAGATTCTAAATCTATTTTAATGTTTTGGAGATTGTATTCAAATACTATATTTTGGGAATGTAGTTGACTCTAGTATTATGTAATTAATTTTTTGATGGATGTAAATTATTTTTACTGCTGCTTAGGTTTCCGTTGTTTATGTCAGGCTATCCCCGCTGCCCACGGGTTCGGGTTGATGTTATTATTATTTATGTTTATTATGTGACAAAAGAAGTAGGACGTTACAGTTTGGTGTCAGAGCCTAGGATATTAGGTTCTGTAGACTCTAGAGTGCAGCAGTAATAATACCAGAGTATAGGATAAGGGAATTTGAGGTTTGGTTTTGTAGTCTAGATGTAGGACTTCCGTGGTGGTTTGTGTGATTTTCCTAGGGTGACGATTTCAGGAAAGTCATGGTAAACTATCGTCGGGTTGGGTATCTAGGTTGCAGGATTGAACCTTGAATTAAGATCAGGAGTGACGAATTAATTAGGAGAATATATTATATGAGTTGGATGATATGTATAGTGAAGGGGGTTCTAAGTTAAGTTACTTGTTTTTCAGGATGGACCCTGGTGGCAATAGTGCCCACGCTAGTAGGAGTGAGGGTACTGGACCCTCAGGCACTGCGGGTAGTGATTCAAATTCCGTCTTACATAGCATGGCCTAGCAAGTCATGGCCGAGATTGCCAGAAGTTCAAGGGAGTAGGGAAATCCGTCTGTAGGCCACAGTAGCTCGATCGAGAAGTTCATTAAGATGAATCCTCCAGCTTTCTCAGGGGGAACAGATCCTACAGTCGCTGAAAACTAGGTGCAGGAGATAGAGAAAATATTTGCAGTGCTGCAGTGTTCAGAGGAGCAGAGGGTGCTGTTTGCCACCTACAAGCTGATTGGAGAGGCCGAGAGATGGTGGTTAGTGGTGAGATTATTAGAGCAGTAGAGGACTGTACCTGTGGAGATGACGTGGGAGCGGTTTAAAGAAATATTCTTCGACAGGTTTTTTCTAGTCTCGTTGAGGGAGGCTAAGATTGAGGAGTTCTTGAATCTGAAGCAGGGACAACTGTCAGTGCAGCAGTATGCGGCGAGGTTCATCGAGCTATCTCGCTTTGCCCCATACATCATTCCAGATGAGGTGAAGAAGGTACGACAGTTTGTAAGAGGCTTGAGGAGAGAAATATACAAGCAGGTATCGATACTGAAGTTGTCGAATTTTGCCGAGCTGGTTGATCGAGCCATTATAGCAGCTATTGGTGATCAGTTGGAGGCCGAGGAGCAGAGACAGAAGAAGAGGTCCACACCTTCTGGTTCCCAACAGGTGGTCGGCCGTGCTTCATGGAAGAGAGGTGGCTATTATAGATACCGGAGACAGGAGACTGAGAATCACGATTTCCAAGATGTGCAACCATCTCCAGCTTGCTCGTCTTGCAGGAAAAGACACCTGGGGGAGTGTCATGCTGGGCGAGGTGTCTGCTACAGGTGCGAGGAGCCAGGACATATGATGAGGGAATGTCTGACACAGATTGGTGTTGCTTCTGCTCCTAAACCTACTCGAGGAGGCTACCAGGCGCCACGAGGAGGCTAGCAGAGGAATATGGCCCTATCCAGGGTTTTCGCTTTGACGCCGGGCGATGCTGAGGCGGCTGGCGACGTGGTGACATGTACGGTTAATATGTTTTCATTTAAAGTTATTGCACTTTTTGATTCTAGTGCCACATATTCGTTTGTGTCCTTGGGGTATGTTAAATTGTGTGGGGTCGAAACACAATCACTAGATGTCGAGTTATTAGTGGTTACACCGATCGGGTCAGCGGTGAGATGTAGTAGGGTACTCCGTGGTTATCCGGTTGATGTTCAGAGGAAGATTCTATCTGTTGATTTGGTGGTACTGGATATGCACAGGTTTGACATCATCTTCGGCATGGATTGGCTAGCAGCTAATTTTGCTATTATAGACTGTCGTGCAAGAGAAGTGATATTCAGACCTCTAGGGAAACCAGAATTCAGATTTACAGGGTCACAAGTGCAATTTTTACCTCAGATGGTCTCAGCTATTCAGGCAAGGAGGTTGCTCTAGAATGGCTGCCTGGGATTTGTGGCTTTTGTGAAGGAAATGTCAGAAAATGAATTGAAGCTTATCAATACGCCTATGGTAAAATAATTTACAAATATGTTCCCAGATGAATTACTAGGTTTGCTGCCTGATCGTGAGGTAGATTTCCCTATTGATCTATTTCCAGGTATAGCGTCGATCTCTAAAGCACTGTACTAAATGACACCAGTAGAGTTGGCAGAACTGAAAGATCAGTTGCAGGATTTGCTTGATAGGGGCTTTATACGACCTAGTGTATCTCCGTGGGGAGCTCCAGTGCTGTTTGTGAAAAATAAAGATGGGTCTATGAGGATGTGTATAGATTACAGGGAGATTAATAAAGTGACCATCAAGAACAAGTATCCTCTACCCCGTATCGATGACTTATTCGATCAGCTCTAGGGTACAACGGTATATTCCAAGATCGATCGTAGGTTAGGTTGCCATCAGGTAAAGGTGAGAACAAGAGATGTATTGAGGACGGCCCTCAGGACCAGATATGGGCATTATGAGTTTCTTGTTATGCCATTTGGTCTGACGAATGCTCCTGTGATATTTATGGACTTGATGAATAGGATTTTTCATCCATATTTAAATCAGTTTGTGGTTGTTTTTGTTAATGATGTACTGGTCTATTCGAGGAGTTATAAGGAGCATAAGATACATTTAAGGCAGGTTTTGCAGATGCTCAGGGAAAAGAAGCTGTATGCCAAGTTCAGCAAATGTGACTTCTGGCTCGAAAAAGTTGTGTTTTTGGGGCATGTTATCTCAAAGGATGGAATTTCTGTAGATCCTAGTAAGATTGAGGTGGTAGTGAATTGGGCTAGACCAAGGAACATCCAGGAGATCAAGAGTTTTTTGGGGTTAGTTGGATATTACTGTTATTTTGTCTAGGGATTCTTAGCTTTATCAGGGCCTCTGACACGAATGACAAGAAAGAAAGCTAGATTTGAGTGGGACAACAACTGTGAGCAGAGTTTCCAAGAACTGAAGCAGAGGCTAGTCACAACGCCAGTACTGATCATCCCATCTGGGGGTGAGGGGTATACTATTTACAGTGATGCGTCCTTAAAGGGACTTGGCTATGTGTTGATGCAGCATGACAGGGTGGTGGCGTATGCGTCTAGACAGTTGAAAGACTATGAGAAGAACTATCCTACCCATGATCTTGAGTTGGCTGCAGTGGTACATGCTTTGAAAATTTGGAGGCATTATCTGTACGGTGAGCAGCGTGAGATTTTATCTGACCATAAGAGCTTAAAGTATTTCTTCTCCCAGAAGGAATTGAATATGAGATAGAGGTGGTTAGAGTTAATTAAATATTTTGATTTTACTATCAGTTACCACCCAGGGAATGAAAACATGGTAGCTGATGCATTGAGTAGGAAATTTGGGGAATCAGCGTTGGCAGCTATGGAGATCCAGCGTCCGATCATGATGGATCTAGAGAGACTTGGCATTGAATTGATTGAGAGTAATACTCCAGTATGTATCACCAATTTAGTGGCATAGCCTATTCTGTAGGAAAGAATTAAAGCCGCTAAAAAAGAAGACCCAAAATTAGTAGAGGTGATGGACAGAGTACAGAGTGGTCAGGGGGAGAAATTCAG
The DNA here is from genome assembly GCF_029873635.1 of Malania oleifera. Lineage (NCBI taxonomy): Eukaryota > Viridiplantae > Streptophyta > Magnoliopsida > Santalales > Ximeniaceae > Malania > Malania oleifera. The sequence goes on along the minus strand of NC_080418.1, from coordinate 69,107,898 downwards.
CATTGCAGACGACAGAGCTTTGCGGTTCGATTCCAGATTATGTGTTCCTGCTGATGCTGACATCAGGAAGACTATTTTAGATGAGGCTCACAGATCTTTGTATACGGTTCATCCCGGTAGTACGAAAATGTACAGGGATCTGCAAGAGTTTTACTGGTGGAGTGGTATGAAGAGAGAGATTGTCGAGTATGTAGCCCAGTGCTTGACGTGCCAGCAGGTAAAAGCTGAGCACCAAAGGCTAGCGGGTTAGTTGCAGCCGCTATTTATCCCAGAGTGGAAGTGGGATCATATATCTATGGATTTTTTCTCAAGGCTGCCATCGACATCGAATGGCCAGAATGCGATTTGGGTGATAGTAGACGGTTGACTAAGTCCACCCATTTTCTCCCTATCAAGATCAGCTATTCCCTCAGCCATTTAGCGAAGATTTACATTCAGGAGGTAATTCGTTCTCATGGGGTGCCTGTATCTATTGTGTCAGATCAAAACCCGCGATTCACGTCACGATTTTGAAGGAGCTTGCAAGTGATTCTGGGGTCTCAGTTATCGTTTAGCACGACATTCCATCCTTAGCTAGACGGACAAATTGAGAGGACGATACAGATACTAGAAGATATGCTCCGTGCATGTGTAATAGATTTTGGGGGTAGCTGGATTTAGTTCATGCCTTTGGTAGAGTTCGCGTATAATAATAGTTATTAGTACAATATTGACATGGCACCATTTGAAGCACTGTACGGTAGGAGATGTCGATCTCCTTTGTATTGGAACGAGATGGGTGAGCGGCGAGTTGTGGGTCCAGAGATGGTGCAGTAGGCATATAACAAGGTTCGGCTTATCAGGGAAAGAATTAGTGTAGCTTCGAGCCGATGGAAAAGTTATACCGATAATCATCGCAGGAATTTGGAATTCGACGCTAGCGATCATATGTTTCTGAAGATAGCTCCATTAAAAGGAGTTATGAGATTCAGAAAGAAGGGTAAACTTAGCCCTAGGTTTATCCGTCCATTTGAGATTTTAGAGAAAGTGGGGCCAGTGTCCTACAGGCTAGCTTTGCCACCTACGCTATCCAGGATGCATGACGTATTCCATGTATCTATGTTGATGAAATACGTCCCAGATCCTTCTCATATTATCAGTTATGGTGAGTTGGAGCTCAGTGATTCGCTAGTCTATGAGGAGGTACTAGTGCAGATTCTGGACCGAAAGGAATCGAAACTACGTAATAAGAAGATTCCTCGGGTAAAAGTTCTATGAAGGAATCACGCAGTAGAAGAGGCTTCTTGGGAACTCGAGGAGCAGATCAGACAAAAATACTCGCAACTATTTCAGGAAGATCAGATATGATTAAGAAATGTGAGTAAATATGCAATATTTCTTTTGCAGGTACATGTAATTCTTTAATTTGTAAGTGATATTTTAGTTTTGGGAGAAATTTTCTTTTGGTATGTGTAATCTCCCCAGACTTGGAATGTAACCATAGTATTCCTCCGCCATAAGTGAGGGCAAGTAATAAAATAAGTAGCCCATTTTGCCTTTATGGGATGATAGAAGGAAATACAGATAGTAAATTTCGAGGACGAAATTTTATAAGGAGGGGAGAATGTGACGACCCAAATAATAATAATGTAATTTGAATAAAGAGGAAGGGAAATTATCAGGGCCTCGTCGACGAACACAGGGGATTCATCGATGAGGGTATAAGAGGACTTTGTCGACGAAGGAAAGATTCGTTGATGAGAAGACACTGAGAGAGGGTTTTGGGGAAGACTGAAATTCATCGACGAAGGTGCAGGCTCGTCGACGAACTTTCTATAGGACTTGTCGACAAGGTGACGTGTCTCGTTGACGAATCCAGTCCTATAAATATCAAAAATCTGGATTTATACTTCAAATATAAGAAATATATCACTTTCTCTATCCCTTCGGCTCCCTCCCCTTCTCCCTTCGATTTCGGGCCAAATTTTTGCTGGATCGATGATCTGAAGCCACCACGACGCTCCTAGAGAAGTTCTCTGCATATCTGCCGGAGCGGATCGTCGGTGGAACTCCGTAGAAATTCATCCCTAAGTTGAGGTAAGACTTTTTATGCCGAATTTGGTCTTACAGTAGTTATAGGAAATGATATACACGTGAAAATACTGAAATTTAGAACTGGGAGTTTTCATTTTTAGGGCATTGATAAGGAAACCCTATGGGTGTTAGACTTAGATTTTTAGGGGTTTTCTCAGTAATCAGGTAAGGGAATAAACTAAAGCAGTTATTTTTCATGTAAATTACTATTATTTATGAGCAAAGTGATTTTCTGAAAAAATATGTACGATATTTGAATATTATGGAATAAATACATATTTGGGGAAATACTACTGTTGTATGGGAATTATGATTTTAGAATGAAATGTATGATTTACCCAGCTTTGTGTGGCATGAATGTTGTTTTTCATGAAAAGTATTATGATATGGAAGATTTTACAAGTAAAACATGTTTTCAGGTATTATGAAAAGATACAATATGATATGATGATTTTGACAAATACATGATAATTGATCTATTTTCAGAATGATATATATATATATATATATATATATATGAAATGATTTTGGCACGAGACCGTATTATGAAATGTTCGGCACGAGGCCGTATTTATGAAATGTTCGGCGTGAGACCGTATTTATGAAATGTTCAGAGCGAGACCGTATTTATGAAATGTTCGATGCGAGGTCGTATTTATGAAATGTTCGGAGCGAGGCCGTATTTATAAAATGTTGAAAGATGCTATATTATCATGTATTATATGTTATTAGAACTTGGATGTTAGTTTAGTTCAGTTCAAGAGCTCGGTAGCGTAGCTTATAGATCAGATATCTATGATCAGATTGGTGCTAACCACCCCACGAGGGGGTGAGAGATGGATAGTCGATGTGGATTTTAGTAGAGTGTGGACGTACTTGGAAGTCCAGACCAGGGTGTGGCGGGCTCATCGTACTTACAGAGATTTTTGACTCAGCAGTGGTCGGCCAACCATTGTCGGGTCCCGCCTTTAAGCTGCACAACCCGTCATGGGGGGTAATACATGACATCAGCTAACTATTCATTCTGAGTATGTTTTCAATATTATCAGTTATAACAAATGTTTTACGTACGATATGATGAATGTTTACAGAAATATGAAATGTATTGTATATGTATAGTTGCTTTAAATGTTCATGTTGTCACACAGCTGTATTTAGTTTATTTTCCCCGTGTCTCACCCCCGAACCTAATTAATTTTTCAGGATACCCTAAGAGACTGGCAGGTCATGGCCGCTATTGAGCTTATTGAGCTTCCCTACTAGAAGGGTAAGCCGTGATCTAGGATCAAGAGATTTTTGTTGTGAGATCCTAGGTCTATTTTGATGTTTTTGAGATTGTATTCAAATATTGTATTTTGGGAATGTAGTAGACTTTGGTATTATGTAATTAATGGTTTGATCGAAGTAAATTATTTTTACTGCTGTTTAGGTTTCCGCTGTTTATGTCAGGCTATCCCTGCTACCCATGGGTTCGGGTTGATGTTATTATTATTATTATTTATGTTTATTATGTGATAAGAGAAGTAGGATGTCACATTCTCTCTCTTTGATTTCGATTTCATTAAATCCTGGATTGACGATCAAGAACCACCACGAGGTTCCTGGGAAGATTCTCTACAGCTTAGGCGGAGCAGACTTTCAGTTTGGAGTTCTGGGGCATCATCCCTAAACCAGAGTAAGCGGGGTTAGAGTTTTAAAGTTAATTTGGAGTATATAGAGCTTAGGGAACATTAAATGTTAATATTATGGAGGTTGTGTTGAATAATTTGGGAAAAATGAATTTCATGTTTTTGAGTTATGAACGCCAAGGAGTGTATGTTTTAGGGTGTTAGTTGACCTCTCAATAAGCCAGGTAAGTGAAATAAATTATAGCAGTCTTTTCTGAAAATTATTGATTGAGAAATATGAGAAATGGGAATATGATATTTTACCTGAAATTATTATGATATGAGTATCAGATGAAAATTGTGTGGCAGATGATTTATAATGAAATGTATTTGAAATTGAGTTAAATGGTTTACATTGAAAATAATGAGGCTATGAAATGTGCATTGAAATATGAGATTTGAAATGTGAAAGATAGTGAAAAGTGATATGTATTGAAAAGTACCTTCTGAGAAATGATGTAATATGAAATGTTGAAATGTTTTACTGAGAAATGTTGAATAATATGAAATAAGATATGTATATGTTATTATGAGATGAAATGAGTATTGAATTGATGAAATATCATTGAAATGAATAAAAGAGTTGTGAATGCAGGAAATGAAAGTACTGCAATGTGATATCTACAATGTAAATCTTGAGATGTGATTACTGAAAATATGAACAATGCAATGGTAATACTGCAATGAGAATGATGAAATGTAAATATTGATATGTGAATATGAGAATGTGAATATTGCAATGTGAATACTGCAATATGGATATTGAAATGTGAAAATGCGAATGTGAATATTGCAACGTGAATACTGCAATATGAATGTGAAATGAGAATACTAGAAATGTGAAAAATTGCAGTGTGAATACTGCAATTGTGAAATATTGAAATATGGAAATGAAACCTTGATGGATCTATGTGTTATTGAAATGAGCATGCTACTGTTGCTAGTGTTGATTAGTGCAATCACACGGACTCGCGGAGCGTGTGGTGTGACAGTTCGAATGAGCCAGTGTGAAGGGTTGTTTTGCCCCCTAAGTCCGGATCAGGGTATATGGCAGGTCATTCGTACTATAGATGAGTATATGGTATGATTATTTTGATCTAACCGGGTAGGCCAACCGCGGTTAGATCCGGCCATCAGGCCGCACAACCTCGACCATGGGGGAAAGCATGGTGTGGAGTATTGAGAGTGACCTCGACTATAGGATGAAGCATGGTGTGGAAAATATCCTCAGGGCAGCCATGAGTTACAGACGTGGATGTGTTGGTTACCGAGGACACTTATGAGCTAGATGTGAAATGGAAATGGAAATGGAAATGAAATGAAAATGGAAATGAGAATGGAAATGAGAAATGAAATAGCGTGACTTAATAATATAAATAATTAAAGAAAAGTAAAACATTCTGTCAGAGGACCTACTAAGTAAGGTGAGTGCCCTGATAAGTATCAGTTGTAGCCGAACCTGAGTTAATTGGGCAAGGATGCAAATGATATCAGAGTAGAGGGGAGTTACATGTATGGGCATGTGTTCTCCCTATTCTCGGGAACTTCGCTGGTAAACATGGGGGCATGGAAATGGATTTGGAAATGAAATTAAAAGCTTATGAAAGCTTGTGTTTTATATTTATATGATTATGATTATGAGTAGAAATGGTATATTTTCTCAGAAGATATTATCATTGAAATGAAAATATGTTATGATATAATAAAACTCATACTGCCACACACTGTAGATAATTTATTCCGTATTACTGAGATGTGTCTCACCCAATCCTTTAAATATTTTAGGGAACCGAGATAGGCCAAGTAATAGAGCTTCGAGATAGAGGGGAGCTGATACCCTGAGTAGATAGGGTGAGTGTTCGGAGCTAGGGATGGAGGATTCCCCTAGAGCATTTTGTGTTTCTTTTTGGGAATGTATTAGACATGTATTTATGGATTATTTACTATTCTAGTATGTGTATTCACTGTGGTATGTATATATATAATGACTTTCGCTATTAGGTTTGTGAATATGATGATGACTGTGTACCCGACACCCTTTCCGGGTCGGGTTATGTTTGTGTGGTATCAGAGGTGTTGACGTGGTTGATATGTGACTAATATGTGTTTTTTAAATGAAAAAAAAGTAGTATGAAAAATTGGGGCGTCACACTTGCAACTGGTAATGAGAGCATAAGACACCAGATCATCAAATCCATACTTGGGCGATGGCCTAATAGTGCATATGGTTCTGTATATAGCTATACTATGATCCTTCTAGTCTTCCAAGCTAGAACTCCCTGCATTTTGAACACTGTCATCACTGCCTTGAGTCTTTAACTCCACCTGCACCACATACTCATTTTTTCTGCAGTTTTCTATCATTTATTTCTCTTTATCTTCTTCCTAAGTACGTTGCACCATGACTTTCTCACTAAAAACCACATCTCTACCGTTCACCACATTGTTTGCCATTGGATCCCACAACTTAAATCCTTTTACACCTTTCTAGTATCCCCAAAAAATGCATTGTCTAGACTTTGCATCAAGTTTTGATCTCTCTTCACTAGAAATGTGCATATAGGCTAGACAACCAAACACTCTCAAACCGGAGTAGTCTACCGCATTACCTGACCATACCTCCTCTGCAACTTTCCCATCTAGTGATGCCCTTGGAGATCGGTTAACTAAGAAACATGCCATACTCATTGCCTTGGCCTAGAATTTATTTCAAGGCCCTGCATTCAACCTGAGACATCGAGCTCTTTCATCTACAGTTCAGTTCATCCTGAAATGGGGAATAGCTTCCCAAGAGGGGGGGGGGGTGAATTGGATTCTTTTTATAATTTAGTGATTTTTAAACTTTCTGATTTTAATAACCCATAAATCAAGATATACATGAACAATAACCACACTTAAGAAATCTAAAATTTTAAATTACAATTTAATCAATGAGATCAGTCAATAAAAAATATTTAAGCTTTTGTTGATTTCCCTGTAGTCTCTTTAGTATTCACTTTACTTGATTAAGATTTCCACAGATTAATCAACGTACTCCCCTTTTGGGTTTCCGCAAACAATTAATCAAAACGTACTTTCTATTAATCAAGTACCTCTGTTTCTTTCTCAATTTAGAACTTGCAACCTGCACTTATAAATCTTATAACAATAGCAAGTAAAGAATGTAAAATAAAGCAGAGAGAAAGAGACAAGAATTTTTACAAGGTTTGGCTTCAACACAGCCTACGTCCTTGCCTTTTGCAAAACACCAAAGGATTCCACTATATTAGTTCCTTTACCTGGTGGAACAATACCTATTTACAACCACTCCTTCTGTTAGGCTAGAGCCCGCCTCTCCAAATAATAACCTCTTGTTTGGTCCAACGATTCAACAACTTTGAATTGTTTAAGAATGATAATAAAGAAATTTGTGTACAAAAGAGAACTCTCATAATAGAGTAAATTAGTATAATGATCAGCTCACTTACACTTCAATGTAATTAAAATATAATAAATTTGAAGCTCAGAATTTAGTATGAATTCCAAATAATTTTTTCAAAGAAAGACGAAAGATTCTGATTTTTGAAAGCTTTGCTTCAAAATATAAGTCAATATCATATCAGAATTTTTAAGCACAAGAGAGTTTTAGATCCTTTGAGAAATTTGAATACTTGAAGATCACTTGATCTAAAAACCTTTGAAAAGTTGCTTGATCTAAAAACTTTGAAGCTTGTTGGATCTGAAAGCTTTTGATAATTGCTTAATTTCAAAAACCTTTCAATATTGCCTCTATAATAATTGTCTTAAACCTTTGAAGCTTTTGACTATTTATAGATGTTTTTAGAAGCCAACCATTACTCTCAAAGATTCCTAAAATTTATTTCCAAATATTTTGAAATAAATATGTTCAAAAACGTGATTTAAAAAATCTTCCCGTTGAGAAAATTAATGCCAATGTTCGAGTGGCAGTCGCCTATCACAAGGCAACTCTCAACACAGAATGTAGGCAGTCGCCTGCCAGAACCAAGGCAGTCGCTTGGCTTGTTCACATAGGCGTCTGGCTGGTTAGGCAGTCGCCTGTCTAGCTACTAAATTTTTGAAAAATTAGTTTCTTAATGTGGCAGTCGCTTGCCTCATCATGGTAGTCGCCTGCCTCATCATGGCAGTCGCCTGGCCCTTCAAAAAAAATCTTCTCTTCTTAAGCCCTTTTTATTTATTAAAAATATTCTTTAAAAAAAATATTTTTGATTGTCTATGAGCTTCAAACCACTTTATATTTGAGTTTAACCTTGATGTACTTACAATTAGAATATCCTTAATATAACTCTTTTAGTCTTCAAACTTGTTCTTCCATCAGCTTTGTGGTTGCAATCTTTCCTTTGAGCTTTTCACAGTATAACTTTGTTCTTCATACTCTTTATAGTCCATAGGCTTTACTTTGTATTCTTCAAGAATTCTTTGTAATTCATAATCTTCCTTTTGCACTTGAGCTTTACTGTTTTCTTGGAAAACTTTTGCTTGAAACATATTAAACATATCATTTGATTTGTTATCATCAAAACAAGAATTGTAAGCCTTATTAGGCCAACACATCCTTTCCGCCACACCATTTTGTTATGGTGTATTGCGTACTGTGAAATGTATCCTTATGCCATGCTACTCCCAAAACTCCATGAACTTTGAATCAGCGTACTCAATTCCATTGTCTGACCCGAGGCATTTAACTTTTCTCCTGATTTGGTATTCCAACTCATCTTTGCACAATTTAAACTTGGCAAGCGCCTTTGACTTGTACCACATGAAGTACACCTAGACCTTTTATGAGTAATCATTAATAAAACTCATGAAAGTATATATGTCCACCCCGTGATGCGACCATCACCATCCCCTAAACATCCGAATGAATGTAGTTAAGAATACCCTCTGTCTTTTCAGTGGCTATTTTGAACTGCACCCTATTCTACTTTTCAAGAACACAGTACTTGCAAAAATTTAGCCAACACGTTTTGATGCCCTCAAAATATTACTCTTATGAAGTTTCTTCATCCCACACTCACCTATATGCCCTAACCGCACATGCCACAAAACAATATTATCTAATTTAGAATTTGTACAATTATAGTTTCTAACAGTGCATAGATATTTCTCGCTAACTTCTCCCCCTTCATCCCCATTAGAAAGCCTTTACGCACTTTCATTACCCTACTTTCAAACTTGTAACTAAACTCATTACAATCTAAAGTACCTAATGAAATTAAGTTTTTTAATAGATCCGGTATGTGCCTAACATCACATAATGTTCTCACAACATCATCATATATTTTAATTCTTATGTTTTATTTTCCAACAATTTCGCATGAAGCATTATTTCCCATCAGAATAGAACCAGAATTAACTGACATGTAGGTGTTGAACCAATCTTTATTTTGTGTCATGTGATAAGAGCAAAATCTAGGATCCAAGAATCCACGAGTCGATCTAAACTTGATGAAACAGAAAACATATCACCATCACCGCTCTATGAGTCTCCTTCTTCCACTATATTCACTGATTTTGAAGAACCCTCTTGGTTTTCTACATTCGCTTTCTTCCTTATCAGAGACTCTGGTTTTATGTGCTCCTTTTTCCCGCACTTAAAACACTGTATGTCCTTTTTCAATTTGGACTGCAACTGAGACTTATAATTACTCGATCTGCTTTGAAACTTACTTCTCCCATCCTGGTTACCCTTTACCACAAGCCCTTCACCTTGTGAAACCTCATCGCTAGGTTTCTTTCTTTGATGAAAATTTAGCAGAGCGATTGTAACCTCTTCCAAATTCAGGGTTTATTTTCCCCATATTAGAGTTGTAACCAGATTTTCATACATATAAGATACAGGTAGGGTATTCAATAGCATCAACGCCTTGTCTTCCTCCTCGAACTTCACATCAACCCGCATCAAATCACTTATAATCTGATTGAATAAATTGATGTGTTGGTTCAAATCCGAACCCTCTGCCATCTTAAGCCAACACAAATTCTGCATCATATACAACTTCTTCATTAAATACTTGGACATATACCGGCTTTCCAAGTTCTTCCAAATAGTCGCAAGAGATTCCTCTTCCATGACGTGATACAACACGTCATCAGCCAGAAAAAGCCTAATAGTCACCACAACCTTCGCTTCCAACCCCTTCTAACTTGTTTCGTCCATGCCTTCGGGTTGACTTTCGTATGATTTCTTCACCATACCTTGCTGCACTAACAGATCCTTAACCCTTCTCTACCATAGTCCTAAGTTTTATCGATTTATTAAACTTGACAACGTCGAACTTTGCAGAAGAAATCCCAAAAGCCATTATAACCCATTGCTCTGATACTAATTCGTTGTGCAAATTAATGCATAGAAAAAAAACCAAATCACACAATGCAACAACAGCCAGTGAAATATACAGAAAACACAGTCATGTAAATTATATGAAAGCAATAAAACAATGACATGAAGAATTATATGGTTTGGCAATGCCTACATCTACGGGAGAAAATGATTATGAATTTTCACTATCTTGTGCCCAAAGACATAGAGTTACAACATAAAATATGTATATATATAATCCTCCTGGAGGTTTTCCCACTGAAACCCAACCTATTCAACTTCCCAATTCAAAATTCAAAAACCAGTGTTGGGTAATCGAGCAAAACCATCGACGGTTTCAGACAGACCGTCGATAGTTTAATGTTGAGACCAAATAGTCGATAAAGTCTTTGACTGTTTTCTTCTGAATCTGAAACCATCGAGCAAAATCGTTGATAGCTTAATCTTGAGAGCAAACCATCGATGCAACTCTCTAAAATCGTCAATTGTTTCTTGTACACCACATTCTCTATTTTCCACCATGTTTTCATTGTAAATGTGTTGCACTAAACAAATGTGCCATATATTACAACAAATATATTTGCTACGATGGTTCCAAGGTAAATGAAACTCTAATCTCTTTAATGAAGAAAAAAAAAAAGATAAAAGATACTAACCTCCCTTAAATTTTGGTAAAAAAACATAAACCTTTCTTGGTGTTTTAAAATTTTCATTGACCTCCCCTAAAATTTTAAAAATGTCACAGACGTCCCCTAAAGTTTACCAAAAAAAAAAAAAGACAGAAACCCCCCGACCCATTAAAATACTTGTGTTTTTGCAAAATAATTAATGTTTCTTGCAGTTGTGTTCGTATGTTTTCTTGCATGTCTTTTTTTGTCTTTGCATGTGTCAGTATGATGTTTAATCTAAATAAATTTACATCCATAATAAGCTTTCCTTTGGTTTTGGGAGTTATATCTTCACATACCTTTGAGAAACTAGAGGTGAGGGTTGTTGTATCATGCAAGCCCTCCAAATATTTAAAGTTTAGGTAAATAAGATATTTAAAATTAAAAAAAAAACAACAAACATTTAATCCATGTCAGGATTGTTGGGAGTTGTGTCTTCATATGCCTTTGGAGATTTTGAGGTAAGGGTATTTTGTCTTTCGTAGGGTTATCTAATATTTAAAGGCTAGGTAATTAAATAAAATAAAAGAACCAAAAAGCTCAATTAATTGAATTTGAAGGCAATTTTAAGCTAATCAGGTACCATTTGATGAATAGGCATATAGGGGGTGCTAGTACCTTCCCCTAATATAACTGTCTCCCAAACTCGTTCCTGGTGACACATGCCTTGACTACTGGTTTCCTTGGCCTTAGGTTAAACTTAGAAACTAATTAATCAGTAATAGTTAAGTGTTCTAAGCACACCTAGGTAACTAAATGGTTAGTTGCGACTCCTTGGACATAATTGACCCCATTTCTCAGAGTCACCTCTTTTGCACTTTTACCCCATACTTTGATTTGGCATTTCCTCCACTCTTCCATTATTATTTTTCATTGATTGGGATCGCCTTCCCTCCATGTTGAGGTCCCTCTTGGGACATGTCAACAAGTGTATTACATTTGCCATCTTCCTAGGTCGAATAATGGTTTTGGTTAAATTATTTTAAATGATACCCTAGTATAATGGGCCTAAAGCATGTTTAGAATGACCAAGAGGATGGAAGAGGATTACTCGACACTAGATTTAGGGTAGCCAAGGGAAGGTCTATACCTAGCTCAAGTTTTCATCGATGAACTCGCTAGCCTCCAAATCAGGTTTGAGATTATCTTCATTCTTAAGATCATCTTGGCCTTGATCATCAACAAGCTTTAAATACTTGACCAAAGATGATTTTTTGTACTCTTCGTATTTGGTCAAGTTATAATCCTTCTCCTTTGTCGTGTAATAAGCCAATAAGGAGACTTTATAATTTTTGAACTTTGTCAAGAAGGAGATTTTGCACTCTTCATATTTAGTCGAGTTGAAATCCACCTCCTATTTAGTATATACAATCACTAAGGAGTTCTCATAATATTGGCTAATGGTGGGCTTGATCTCTTCATTTTCTTCTATACAATCGATCAATCAATCATTCTTCATAATCTTCATAGCAAATATTCTCTGTGAAAAGATTCTATTGGCCCCTATGTTGTTGAGTTTGGCCGAAGTCATCATGAATGATGATTCAACCATAACATGCATAATTATAAGGCAAACAATGTCCCCCCAACTTCCTTCTACAAAATAATATATTGATCAAACCCATCATTGCAGTTATAGGTGACAATTTGGTCATGCCTATAAAATAATTATGGGCAAATTGCAACAGAAACTTTCATGGGTGTTTCTATTGTAAAATTTTTTATCGTCAAACATATCTTTTCACATGATCTCCATCTAGGATCTCATCTCAATTTTTTGAATGCCCCATGATCATCTTCATCACAGTTTTTACCTGATGAGAGGTGTGAGTAGTCGCATGAAAACTTTCTTTGGCCAATTGTTGCCAAATCATTGCCAAGTCAACATTGATGATTCTAATTGACTTTGGCTACATCGTGGCTTTACCTTGCTCCTCTAGTAACTAATGACATAAAGTGTTTTGCATGGGTGAGCCGAAAAGGTGTTTGATAAAAAAATAAGGAACCTTTTGAAGTTATTATGTGATTGAGATAGGGACATGGTGGACTAGTTGTGAATGGACTCATTATGCCAACCCCCCCCCCCCCCCGGTAGAGATATAAAAATAAGGATAATAAGAGAGTCATAAAAGCCATGGAAATCATTGAAAAGGAGAAGAAAATAAGGGAGGTGCAGAGACCCAGTGAATTATATTAATTAAATAGGAGGAGGAGATAAAAATAAATTGTAAATTGGAATTCAATAAGGTCTCGTCGACAAACGCAGCGTGTTCGTCAATGAACACGCTTGATGGGGCTCGTCGACGAGAAGTTACCGAGGGGCTATTTTTAGTTCTGAATTTCGTCGACGAGGAATAAATGTTCATCAATGAACTCCCTTCATGGCCTCATTGACGTGGTGACGTGTCTCGTCGATGAGTGTAGGTGTATATATAGCATGAACTCGGCTTTCACCGCAAAATTCATGCAAAGAAATTCTCTCTCTCTCTTCTCTTCGGTTCTCCTTCCTTCTCTCTAAGATTTTTAGTCTATTCTTTTTCGGATCGACGATCTAAAGTCGCCATACTACTCTTGGGGAAGTTCTCTTCAAGTTTGCTGAAGTAGATTGTTGGTGGGGCTAACTTGGACTCCATCTTAGGTTTAGGGTAAGACTTTTTATTAAGTATTTGACATTCCTACAATTGTAGAAAAGGTAGCATTTGGAGAAATATTGAAGTTTTGTTTGGGGCAATATTGTTTTCAGGGTGTTGAGCGGGGAACCCTGCAGGTGCAGGACTAGTTATTTTAGGGGCTTTCCAGTAGTCAGGTAAGGAAGTAAACTAAAGCAGTAATTTTTCATGAAAATTATAATTAATTAATAGTAGATAAACTTTCAGAAAGCGTGTATTATGTATGAGTATATTTGGGAATATATATATATACCTGGGAAATTACTGTTTTTACACAAGAATATGTTTTAGTGTAAATGTCAGGAAATGTGATTCTAGAATAGAATTCATGATTTTATTCAATTAGTGTGACATGAATATTATTTCATGTATATTGTATTATGTTAAGTCAGATTTACAGAAAAAGCATGTTTACAGTTATTTTCAGGAATAATACGGATAATACAGGAAATTATGGTTTCAGAATATATGATAAATAGTACATATACTCAGTTCAGTATCTATGATATTTTCGGCGCAAGGCCGTGATTGATAACCGGTGTAAGGCCGCAATTATGTATGTTATCCAGTGCAGGGCCGTAATTATTTATATTATGACAGAATACAGAAAATGCTATCAATCTATTTATGTTAAAACTATATATGATCATGTACTATATGTTATCATAACCCGAATAATAGTTCAAATAAGTTTTTAGGAGCACGGTACCATAGCTATACAGTTCAGTTCAATTCAAATTTGTGCTAACTACCCATGCCAGTAGAGGGTGTGGGAGATGGATAGTCGATGTGACTTTCAATGTAGAGTTGTAGACGTCCACCTGGAAGTCCGAACTAGGCTGTGGTGGGCCCATCATACTTGCAGACATTCTTGACTCGATAGTGGTCGGCCAGCCATTGTCGGGTCCCACCTTTGGGCTGCACAACTTGTCATGTGGGGTAATACATGACACCAGCTAGCTATTCATCCTAGATATATTTTAGTACTACTATTTATAGAAGATGATTTTATGAACATTGAGATACAGTATGATTTAGTATAACTATGAAATTGTATGATTATTCAGTTATGATATTATCAGTGTTTTTAGGCATGTAATATGTATTGTATATTTATTATAGCACGCAAATATTCATGTTGTCACACAACTATATTTAGTTTATTTCCCTTACTGAGAGGTGTCTCACCCTAGCTCTAAACCATTTCAGGGAACCCAAAAAGACAGGCAGACCGAGCTTTGTGCCGTTGAGGCAATGGTTCTACCCTGCTAGAAGGGTGAGTTTTGAACTAGGACCAGTAGGTTTTTTGTGTAAGATCCTAGTTTTATCTTTTGGTGTTTTTGAGGATTGTATATATACATCTACAGAAATATAGTGGAATGTAAGTATCTATGGTATTGTATTTTATGGTTGGGTGGATGAAATTTATATTTACTGCTACTTAGGTGTCTGCTGTGTCTGACAGGTGAGTCCTCGTTACCCACAAGTTCGGGTCGACTTTGCTATATCATTAGTTATTGGTATCAGAGTATTTAATATGGTTGGTTATGTAGTAAATTAAGTAGGTCATTATAGGAGGTGATTGAAACTAGATTATAAAAGATAAGGAGAGGAAGAAAGAAAGGGATAATATAAGAAATTAGGGACAATAAAAGATAAAAATAGAGGGATAAAGTGGAGCACAAGCCAAAGTAAGAGTTGTTCGCCACATTGCATGAATTGAGTTGGATTTTTGAAGGTCCTTCGTAATTGAAACTAACAAATATTTATGCCATCTAATGTCAAATTTGGAGTTATAATTTACTACAAATTGTGTCCAAATGCAGCTTGTTTACAAGTCATAAATTCAAAACATTCAAAGGTCTTGCATAGCGGATTGCCGTATGTCCAAGCGACACTCGTCATATATGCATCGTCTAGGTGACCTATTATTGTTGTTTTCATGGGTTGACAAGGTAAGCAATTCGCTTTATTTTCCACGCACCTTGGCAATTGTCATAGGCAGGAGACCATTACCATATCTGAGGAGGTACACAAAGATGACACAAACATATTGTTTATCATTATGTGTAGACTTTCATTTAGCTATTATTATTGACATTTAGCTATTGTCAATAATAGTTGCTTTTATTTTTTATTATTTACATAAAATGTTCCAAGTAGGTGTGATAAAATGTGTTCGATAAAAAATCAAACACCTTTTGAAGTCATAATGTGATATAGACAAGGAGATAGTGGATTGGTTGTGAATGGATTCATTATTCCAGCTTTTGTCAAAGGTATAAGATAGGGATAGTGAGAAAGTCATTAAAGTGGTGGAATCATAGAAAAGGGAAAGAAAATTAAGGAGTGAACGGAACTAGATTAAAAAAGATAAGGAGAAACAAAGAGAGAGACAGACAAAGATAAGGTAGTAGGGATAACAAAAGATAAAAAATAGAGGGATAAAGTAGCACGCGTAGAGGTCAAAGTGATAGTTCTTTGTCACATTACATGAATTGAGTTGAATGTATTGAAGGTCCTCTAAAACTAAAACTAATCACATATTTATACTCTCCCAAAGTTAAATTTGGAGTTACAATTTACCCCAAATTGTATCTGTTATGATATTGATGGGATAAATACGAAGCACAGTGGAATAAATACAACAAGTAAATGAAACACAACTATAAAATGATAAACAACAAGAACAACAACAAGATTTATGTGGTTTAGCAAATCCAACATCCACGGAAGCAATGACACAAGAATTTCACGAAGGAAATCTCAAAGTACATAATACACTTCTCAAATGATCACACTCTCTATCAATATATGCCCAGAATGACATATATAACAGGCCTTCGGAGGTTTCCCTCCAATTACCCAACCACCTCAACATTCAAATTCAAAATTCAAAAAACTTCTCGTAGCCTAGGCACACACATCGATGAGTACATGGATTCTTCAATGATCTAGAGAAGGACATTCGTCGACAAGAGCAGGGCATTCGTCGATGAGCCCATTTTCTACTCTCGGTATCTCCAGAACTATGAGATTTTTCTGCTCTCAAGATTTACTCGTCAACGACGACAGGGCACTCATCTACGAGTCCCTGCTGTGCTGCCCCCCTTATGTTTTTCTTCCTTCTTTGTTTACGAAATTCAAAGTATAAGAGCCACACCATAAACAATAATCTTCACCCTGGCGATTATACGCCTTTTAGGAGAATCTCGAAAAACATATCTAGCTACTCCACCTTGAACTTGAACTGCTTGGTTGGGTTTGTCTCCTTTTTATCAATTGGAGACATGGAGTAAGTCCAAGCAATGCCTGAACTTCTCAGAAGTAAATGATTTCGTCAGAATATCCACTGCATTTTCAGACGTGTGAACCTTATCCAACACAAGCTCTCCCGACGCAATCGATTCTCGAACCTTGTGGAACCTCACATTAATGTGTTTGGTTCTAGCATGGTATATCTGATTCTTCGCCAAGTAAATGGCACTCTGACTATCACAATGCAACACCACTCCATCTTTCTATAACCCCAGTTCTCTAACTAAACCGGTAAGCCATAAGGCTTCCTTTCCCAGCTTCGGCAACTGCCATATATTCCACCTCAGTCATGGATAATGCTACTAGAGACTGTACCATGGATCTCCAACATACTGGTCCTACTATAAGGGTAAATACATATCCCATTGTAGACCTTCTGTCATCTATATCTCTGACATAATCAGTATCTACAAACCCCATAACTGAAGGACAACCCTATTGTTTGCTGAACATGATGCCATATCCCGATGTGCCCCGTAAGTATCTGAGTATCCATTTGACAGCTTCCTAATACTGCCTTCTTAGATTAGAGAGAAACTTACTTACCATGCTCATAGCATGAGCCAAATATGGCCTTGTACACACCATGACATACATTAAACTCCCCATAGCACTAGCATAGGGTACCTTTGACATATCCTGGATTTCCTCATCCATACTTGGGCAACCTACAGTAGACAACTTAAAATGATTTTCTAAAGGTGTACACACCGGTCTTGCATCAGCCATGCTAAAACTCTCCAACACCTTCTATACATAACCGCTCTAAGATAGCCATAACCTCCTTGTAGTTCTATCTCAGCGAATCTCCATCCCAAGTATTTTCTTGGCCGAGCCAAGATCCTTCATGTCAAATTCCTTATACAACAGGTCCTTTAACTGATTTACCTCAGTTAAATCTTGTGCAGTTATCAACATGTCATCGATGTACAATAATAATAAAATAAGAGAACCATCCTTAAGCTTGTTCACATATATGCAGCAGTCACACTCACACCTTTTGTAGCCAATATTGATAATGTAAGAATCAGACCGTTTATATCATTGCCTTGGAGATTATTTCAGCCCATAAAAATATTTCTTCAACCTTCAAACAAAATTTTCTTTTCTCGATTTAATGAATCCCTCCAGCTGTACCATGTAGATATATTCCTCCAAGTCACCGTGAAGAAATGCCGTCTTCACATCCATTTGTTCCAAATGAAGATCATATTGAGCTACCAACCCCAACACAATTCCAATAGAAGCATGTTAGACCACTAGAGAAAAGATCTCATCATAATCTATCCCCTTCTTCTGTGAGTATCCTTTTGCCACCAACTGTACATTGAATTTCTCTCCTTCCTTTTCTAAAATTGCCTTCTTCGTCCTATATACCCATTTGCAACCTATCGGTCTCTTCCCATTTGGAAGCTCCACCAAATTTGAAGTTCGATTCTTATGTAGTGATTCCATCTCCTCAATCATCGCACCCATCCACTTATCTTTCTCCTAACCGTGCACTGCCTCTTAAAATGTAATTGGATTGTTGCAATTGGTAAGGAAAACATAAGATACTACCTCTTCAAATCCATACCTTGGTGGAAGTCTGATAGTGCATCTGGATCTCCATGTAGGAATATCGTTGATTTGCTGGTTTCTCGAGCTAGAGCTCCCTGCGACCATAGGACCATGATCATTGTTGTTGCCCTGAGCTTCCAACTCCACCTTCACAACATATTCATCACTGCCCCAACTTTCTGGCTCCTGTTTCTGTTCATCACATTCTTGAGTACGCTTCACCATTGCCTCCTCATCAAAGACTACATCCCTACTAATCACTATGTTGTTTGCCACTAGGTCCCACAGCTTTTACCCCTTTATACTCTTTGGATATCTCAAAAAAATGCAACGACGAGACTTTGTGTAATAACCCGGAAAATTTTTTTTTAAAAAAATTAAATAAAATTATTAATTAATTAATTGGTTAAATACTATTAAATTAATGTATTAAATAAACAAATAAAAATAAATAGTATGAAAAAAAATTATTAATTAATTAATGAATTAATTAAATATTATTAAATAAATAAATAAATAGTAAATATATATATATATATGTAAGCTTAATATATATATATATATATATATATATATAAGTTAAAGTATAAGTTATATATATATATATATAGTAAAAGTTAAAGTAAATTGAAAGAAGAAGAAGAAGAAGAAGAAGAAGAAGAAGTCAGAAGTCAGAAGACGCCCCCCCCCCCCTTGAATATTTTTATTCTTTCCTGCGTTCGTCTCCATCTCTCTCCTTCTCTCAATTTCTCGATGAGTTTGCGGCAGATCGGGAAACGAAAGGTGCCATTAGATTCCTGGTTCCGCTACCGACATTTCTACTAGAGCAAATTTTTCATGAGAATGACTTAGGCACTGCTCCTAGGGAAAGGTAATTTTTTCCCAATTTCTCAATTTCTGGTTAAATCTGCTGTTGAATCGACGATCAGGCACCACCACGGGGTCCTAATCGTCGTTATCGTCATTTTGGCGTAGGTAATTTTTCAATTAGGGTTTTCTAGGCCCTACTCCAAAGCGAGAGTGGGATTTGAGAAATTTGGTAATTTGGTTAAATTTAAGGGTATATTTATTTATTTAGAATTTATGGCCCTAGGAAATGTTAAAATAATATTTTATTTAGGGTTAATTTAATGGAATTAGGATTTTTGATTCAAGGTACGGGTGAGTGCCGTAGGTATTTTTTGGGATCCTTGTTGGCGTAGTTCAAGAAATTAGGTAAGGGAGAAATTTATATATTAAATCAGGTTTTTCATGAATTAAAAATGATTATGTGTTATTTATGTATATATATGTTTTTATGTGGGTTTAAAATGTCAGCCATGAAATTTATGTTTTCTGAGCCTAGGATTGTCGATATAGTTATGTATGTGTGAAAGTAAACGAACGAAAGTGAAAGGATTTTTCTAAGGAATTATGTAAGAAATGAAGTGTATTTTGAGTATATAAATGTAAAATGTGGGTTGGCCTATTTTATAAGAATATTTATGAATTTTACTGTTAAATTGTGTGACATGAGATCTGTGCAAATATATGTTAATTATACGAGATGCAGGTTAAGTAAGTAGAGCAATGAGAATAAAATATGATATGGACAATGTTGCCTGTGTATGTTAAATGCAACCATGTAAAGGTACAACAGCTGAAAGCCAGGTTAGCAGATTTTAGCGCATTTCTATGTGGACTAATTGTGGCAGATTCTAGTGCATTTCTATGTGGACTAACAAATGACGGCTAAAGAGCAGCTGTAGTACGAAGGAATGAAATGAAAATGTTATGCAATGAAATGACAATGCAATGAAATGAAATGTGAAACGTAAATGATACAAATGGAAAAGAATCACTTAAAGTGAAACACAATGAAATGTTAAGTTATGAACATGAAAGGATGTGAATAATTGAATAATGAAAGAAAGAGTGGTGTATTATGATATTAGAAATATGTATGTACGTAAAACATGTTATGATTAGGCGAGGTGTACCTTTCACTGAGGGCTTGCTAAGTAAGGCGAGTGCACTAGTAGCTATAGATGTGGCAGTAGCCGCATAACGTATTAGGGTAGAGGGAACCTACTTATATGGGCGGGTAGATTTCCCTATCCTTAGGGCCTTTGCCGGTAAGCTATTATTGAACGGTGTGAGTACGAGATCAATTTATGACTTGAGGGCTTATTGAGTAAGGTGAGTGCCTTGGTATACTTTAGCTGTGACCTTAGGGTTACCTAATTATCAGAGCAGAGGGGTGCTACTTGTATGGGCGAGTAATCATCCCTATCCTCGGGTAATCTTGTGAGTTAAATCTTTTGCATGTGTTTGATTAGGATCAGAGAATGGTTTCAAAAATTGTGTTAACGATTTTTAAATGTTAAATATTATGCTGTTATATACCTCATGTTAGCCACACGTTGTGTTTAATATACAGTTTCTTCCCTTACTAATATGTGTCTCACCCGAATATGAAATTATCCTTTTCAGGATTTCCTCGAGATCGAGCTTAGATAGCTCGAGATTTTATAGCATTTTTGGTAAATAGAAAGAGAAAATGGTATATTTTTATGTTAATTTTGATATGTATATTTTATGTTTTAAGTTTTATAAGATATGGATGGTTGTGAAACATACAGGTATTAGTGGATAATGTTTTGGAGACATGTATATATTTGAATACTAGTGGATGATTAATTTATTATGGTTGGTAGTTAGAATTAGTAAACTCTGGTATTATGTTATATGGAGATTATGATTTATGTTTTCCGCTGCGTATGTTATAGATTATGATCTATCAAGATATTATCAGGTACAACGCGCTGGACCTGGGTTTAAGGGTTCGGGGCATTACACTTTGGGTCAAGCTTAGACCTCTCCTCACTAGGTATGTGAACATAGGCTGGACAGCCAAATACCTTAATTCCGAAGTAGTCTACTGCATTTCCCATCCAAACCTCTTCTGCCACTCTACCCTTTAGTGATGCCCTTGGTGATCGGTTTACCAGAAAACAAGTCATACTCACTGCCTCTGTAACGACTTGAAAATTTATACCATTTTTTTTTAAATAAATTGCAAAATATAACATTATGATACTCTTGTATAATATGTTATAACATCTCTGGCCCCAAGTGAGTACTGAGGAATCATTGATCATGTACACACCTACGCAGCGGAACACATAAACTGTACATCCATATTTACAATACCAGAATTCAGTAGTTCTTCCCAAACCATACATACGTATATACACATCACCCCAGTATCATTTACTTAAAAATATAATCTCCTGTATACACTTACCCTACAAACAGGGTAGCGCAATCACCCTTTCTATCTTTGAGCTTGATCTGCTCGCCTAACTGGATCACCTGAAAATATTAAATTACTGGGATGAGACAATGCTCAGTAAGAAGAAATATGCTATTACTAGTGTGTGGCAAAAGAGCTACATAAATACTATACTGATAAGTAACTGAAATAGTGAAAACTGATAAGAAAATATACAGTACATTTCATATCTATTATGGTTTAAAATACATCTGTAATATTAGAGTTTTCTACTTATTCATACTTCTAGTACTATAATATGTCTACTGATATTTTGTAAATTTGTATACATATATGTAATTGTGAAAAATACCCTGGAAAAATGTATGTCATGATTTAACCCCTCATGACAGGGTTGTACGGCCCGTAGGTGGGACTTAACTCTAGTTGGCCTACTAGGTAAGTCAACTATAACTTTACCAATCCTCAGCCCGACCAATCTGCAACCTTTCCTAAGCACGGTACTGGTATCTACCTCATCAAACCGGCTACCTCAACCTAGATTTTTGGGGAGCCTGCAATCCCTCCACGCACGGTTGACGGAAACCTCCCACACATTATCTAAGAAGTGTGGTTGCACTTTGATCTGTAATAGCAACTGTACCGTGCACTGTTAACTGAATATTTACTGAACTGATTCATCAGGGTTTGATACTATATGGTATTGATATACATATTTATCTTGCTGTTTCATCATGATTCCAAATAACCATAACACCGAAAGCTAATCTGAAAATTCTGTAATATCTTTACTATATTAACTGTAATACCATAGTGTTATGGAAAATAACTTTAACACCGGAAACTGATATGAAAATACTGTATTATCTGAGTTGTATAAACTGTAATATCATAGTGTTATGGCTTTAGTATTTTAGAAATCATGGTAATCTGCATATGCTATAAAATATTTGTCTATATAAACTCTGTAATTCATACTCTTGTAAAATATGATAAAACATAACTCTGCATAATAATATAAATCATACAAATTTGAAAACTGTATCATTTCTGTACTGATCTGATAAGGTCTCAAAAACATATTTCTGTATAGATACTATGAATCATAATAATCTGGAAACTGTATAATTTCTGTATTGATATGATAAGGTCTCATAAACATATTTCTGCATAGATACTATCAATCATAATAATCTGGAAACTGTATAATTTATGTACTAATTTGTTAAAATCTCATGCCACACAACAAAACAAGTAAATACCTCATATTCTGAAGAACTGTATTTTCTGATATACTAATAATTTGTAAATTGAGTAATAATTTGAAAAACACATAATTTCTATAAACATTCTAAAGTTCCTAGTATAACATATTTCCCTTACCTAACTGTCTAGGAGGCTTGCCTCTAATTCCACTCTCACTCCCTTGGCGTACTATCCTTAAATTCATGAAATAATACATATGTACCAATTCCTCAATAAATCATTGAATCCCCAGAAAATCATCACATTCATATTTCTTGAATCTGCAAACTCTTAATTTCCAAAACTATAATTTATCTATAATTTACCTGGGATCCTGATAAGACACCCGCTGGGATCCTCAACCCATGCCTGCTAGGTCTCAAAAACACCCTAACCCTAAAAACATAACATCCTAATTTTACTCCGCAAAACTCCAGTATATTCTTATATAATTCAAAATCTAAACTCAAATAAGCCTGATAAAATTGAAAATACCCAAATAATCTACTTACCCTGATTTTGGGATGGTGCCCAAGTTGGTAAAACCAACAATCTACTCCAATAAACATATAGAAAATTTCCTCAAGATCAACATGACGACTTCTGAGCATCGAAACAGGGAGAAACAAAGTGAGAAATCTAGAGAGAAGGAGGGAGGGCCAAACATGAGAGAGAGAAAATTGAGAGAGTTTAATTTTCTTCGTTGAAATGTGATTTTCAGCTATTTATAAACCTCTGGCCATGTGGCTTGGTCGACGAGCCACGTCACCTCATCGACGAGTCCAAGAAGGGAGTTCGTCAACAAACACTTATCTCTCGTCAATGAATTTTAGGCCCTAAAAACACCCCTTTTGGTATCTTTTCGTCGATGAGACACGTGTCTCCGTCAACGTTACCAACAAGCCACTCATTGAAGAACTCTCTGCATTCGTCGACGAGACCCTACTGAACCCCATTGAAAAATTCCTTTTCTCTCTCTTTTCTTAATTATTTAATTCTATAATTATCCATGTTACTACATTCTCCCTTCCTTGTAAAATTTCGTTCTTGAAATTTGCTATCTGTATTGAACACCATCCATTGAGGAAAATGAGCTACTTATTTTATTAATTACCCTTATTTATGGCTGAGGAATACCGTGGTTACAAAAGCAGTTTTGGGAGATTACAAATATACTCATAAAAGAAAAGTTCTCCCAAAACCAAAACATTGCCTACCCTTTATCCTAAAATACAACTATATATTCATCACTCTGGATTGAATAAATATAAAATTGTTGTTATTTGAACAACATTGACTATTACTGTATCCCACTAAATAGGTGTGGGTACTTCCGTCTGATCTTCTCCTCAAGTTCCCACGAGGCTTCCTCTATGGTATGGTTCCTCCACAGGACTTTCACTAATTCAATTTTCTTGATGTGTATTCCTGTTCCTTTCTATCTAAGATTTGCATTAGTGCTTCCTCATATTCCAGTGAATCTTTGAGCTCTATCTTTACATAGCTGATCACGTGGGAAGGGTCTAGGACTTTATTTCCTCAACATGAAAACATGAAATAGGTCGTATATTCTAGATAGGGCTGGTGGCAGAGCTAGCTTGTAGGCAACTAACCCCACCCTTTCAAGTATCTCGAATAAGCCAATGTACCTATGGCTCATCTTACATTTCTTTCCAAATCTCATAACTCCTCTCAGTGGAGCTACCTTTAGAAATACCCAATCTCCCACGTCAAATTCTAACTCTTGGCGGCGAGTATCTGCATAGCTTTTCTGCTAACTCTAAGCTGCACTGATTCTGTCTTTAATTAGCCGAACTTTATCATACGCATGTTGCACCAATTCTGGTCCCAAAACTTGCTTCTCACCCACTTTATCTCAGTATAATGGAGAATGACACCTCCTACCATACAACGCCTCAAAAGGTGTCATGTCGATGCTGGCCTGATAGCTATTATTATTCGCGAACTCAAGCAATGATATATATATTAGGTCCAGTTACCCCCAAAATCCAGTACACAAGCTTGTAGCATATCCTCAAGTATCTAAATCGTCTTCTCTATCTGCCCATCAGTTTGAGGATGAAAAGCTATGCTGAATGCTAATTGTGACCCCATAGCCTCCTGAAAACTCTTCCAAAATCATGACATAAATGGGGAGTCACGGTCTGAGACTATGGATACCAGCACACCATAGGAGCAAACTATCTCTTGAATATACAACTCTGCTAGCCTATCCATAGAATAGTTGACTTTGATAGGAATGAAGTGAGCAATCTTCGTTAGTTAATATCTATGACCACCCAAATAGAATTTTGTCCTTGTCACGCTGGCAATAGCCCTGTTACAAAGTCCATAGAGACGTGATCCTATTTCCACTCAAGGATATAAAGTGGCTGCAACTGCTCCATGGGTCTCTGGTGCTCAGCCTTTATCTGCTGGCACGTCAAGCACTGCTTTACAAATTCAGTAATCTCCTTCTTCATGCCACTCCACTAGAAGGATTCCCATATATCCCGATACATTTTAGTACTACCTGTATGTACAGTGTATAGGGATCTGTGAGCCTCCTATAAGATAACTCTCCTGATCTGGGCATCTTCAAGAATGCATAATTTGGTACGAAACAGCAGGGCTTCGTCATCTAATATACTAAATTCTTCCTCCTGCCCGTTTTTCACTTTCTTTATCAACTTTGTTAGTTCTAAATCAGTTCTCTAGGCAACTTTAATCCTTTCTTGCAATGTAGGCTAAAACACCAGGTTGGCAATAAATGTCTGGTGATTACCCTCTATTAGCTCCATGCCTAACCTCTCCCTTAACGACAAATTTCAGTCCCTGAAAATACCCTCTCGGTATCTTTTCATTGACGAGACATGTGCCCCTATTGACGTTACCAACAAGCCACTCGTCGACGAACTCTCTGTATTCTTTGACGAGACCCTGCTGAACTCCCTTGAAAAATTTCTCTTCTCTCTCTTTTCTTAATTATTTAATTCTATAATTATTCGGGTTACTACAGCCTCAGCCCAGAAGTTCTTTGGTAGCCTTGCATTTAATCTGAGACACTGTGCCCTTTCAGAAAGAGTTTGGTTCATCCGTTTCGCCACACCATTTTGCTGAGGTTTCTGGCGAATTGTAAAATGTCTATTGATACCCTGCTTTGCACAAAACTGCATAAATCGAGAATCAATGTACCCAGTCTCATTATCCGACCTTAAGTATCTGATTCTCCTCCCTGTCAGGTTTTCCACTTTAGCCTTCCAAATCTTAAACCTAACAGACGTATATGATTTGTGACGCATGAAGTAAACCCAGGCCTTTCGTGAGTAATCATCAATAAAAATCACATAATACATATGTCCACTCTTTGATGCAACTTTAACCGTGCCCCAAACATCTAAATGCACATAATCAAGAATACCCTTTGTCATGTGTATAGCTGATCTAAATTTGCCCTGTTCTATTTTCCAAGAACACATATCCTGTGAAATTCCAATTAACATGATTTCAAGTCATTCAACAATTTCCTCTTGTGTAGTTCTTTCATGTTATGTTTCCCCATATGCCCAAGATGCATATGTCACAAGACGATCTCATCTGATTCAACATCTATGGCTTCAGCTCCACCTAAAATGGTAGTTCCCTGCAATGTGTAGATATTCCCATCCAGTTTCTGCCCTTTCATTACAGTCATATTACCTTTCCATACCATCAGAACTCCACCTTTGGACTTGTAATTAAAGCCATTACAATTAAAAGTACTGAGTGATATCAAACTCTTCCTCAACTCTGGTATATGTTTTACATTACACAACATTTTTACAGCACCATCAAACATTTTTATCTTTACATTTCTTATGCCAATAATCTTGCAAGAAGCATCATTACTCATAAGATCTGATCCAGAATTCACTAACCTGTAAGTGTTGAATCACTCCTTGTTTGGAGTCATGTGATAAGAACATGCCGAGTCAAGTATCCATGAGTCCATTAGATTATCCGATCCCACTGAAACTGATAGAACATCACCATCACTACATACTGAACCTCCTTCTTGAATAACATTTACATATTTTGAAATACCCTCATGTTTCTCATAATTTCCTTTCTTCCAATCCGGACACTTCGATTTCACTTGCCCTTTTTTACTGCATTTGTAACATTAGATTTCTTTCTTCTTCTTGGATTGATTTCGGGATTTCTGACATGATCCATGCTTGGATTTTCCTCTGCCTCGTTCATTATTACCCTTTACAACAAGTCCTTCTCCTTCATCACATATTTTCAATCTTTGATGAAAAAAAATTAACAAAGCACTTGTTACCTCTTCAAGATCAAGAGTTTCTTTTCCCCATGTAAGAGTAGTCATAAGATTTTCATAGGTATAAGTCGAGGGCAAAGAGTTTAAAAACATCAAATATTTGTTCATCCTCATCAAACTTAACATCAACTCTCATCAAATCACTAATAATTGATTGAAAACATTAATATGTTGATCTAAGTTAGATCCTTCAACCATCTAAAGCCAATACAAACGTTGCTTAAGAAAAAAGTTTATTATTGAGAGATTTGGACATGCACCAGCTCTCTAACTTTCACCATATAGCCGCTAGAGAATCCTCCTCCATCACCCGATATAGTACTTCATCTACCAAACACATGTGTATGGTAGAAGTGACCTTTGTTTGCAATTCTCCCTATGTTGCCTCATCCATTCCATCCAATTGAACACCAAGTAATGTCTTTCCCATTCCTTGTTGCACAAGAATTTCCTTCACTCTCCTCTGCCATAAACCAAAGTTCCCCGTTCCATCAAATTTTACGATGTCAAATCTTACAGAAGACAATCCCGATGCCATAACAACAATCACTCTGATACCACTCTACCGGCCTCTAGTGCTTAGCTTTCACCTACTGGCACGTCAAACACTGCGCTACATACTCGGCGATCTCCCACTTCATACCATTCCACCAGTACGACTCCCACAGATCTCTATACATCTTCGTACTAATGGGATGAACTGTATACAAAGATTTGTGAGCTTCCTCTAGAATGGTCTTCCTAATCTCAGTATCGGTAGGAAAACATAATCTAGAATGGAACCGTAAAGCTCCATCATCTGCAATACTGAACTCCTCCCCCTGCCCACTCTGTACTCTGTCTATCACCTCTACTAATTCTGGATCCTCCTTCTAAGCGGCTTTAATTCTTTCTGTTAGAGTAGGCTATACCACTAGGCTGGCAATACATACTGGGAGATCACTCTCTACTAACTCTATGCTGAGTCTCTCCAGATCCATCATGATCGGATGCTGGATCCCCATAGCCGCCAACACTGGCTCCCTGGATTTCCAACTCAACGCATCAGCTACCACGTTCGCTTTCCTTGGCTGATAACTAATGGTACAATCAAAATCCTTAATCAGCTCCAACCACCTTCTCTGCCTCATATTCAATTCCTTCTGCGTGAAGAAATACTTTAAACTCTTGTGGTCGGAGAAAATCTCACACTGTTTGCCGTACAGGTAATGTCTCCAAATTTTCAACGCTTGTATTACTGCAGCCAATTCAAGATCATGTGTAAAGTAGTTCTTTTCATATTCTTTCAATTTCCTGGACGCATACGCCACTACCCTACCATACTGCATCAACACACAGTCAAGTCCCTTCAAGGACGCATAACTGTAGATAGTATAGCCCTCACCCCTAGACGGGATGACTAATACTGGAGCTGTGACTAACCTCTGCTTCAGCTCCTGAAAACTCTGCTTACAGCTATCGTCCCACTCAAACCTGACATTCTTTCTCGTCAGTTGTGTCAAAGGTCCTGACAAACCTGAGAATCCCCTAATGAAACGACAGTAATAGCTAGCTAGTCCCAAGAAACTCCTAATCTCCTAGACGTTCCTCGGTCTAGCCAAATTCACAATCGCCTCAATCTTGCTAAGATCCATAGAAATACCATCTCTAGATACAACATGCCCCAAAAACACGACATTCTCCAGCCAAAATTCACATTTACTAAACTTGGCATACAACTTCTTGTCCCGAAGTGTCTGCAAAACTTTCCTCAAGTGCATCTCATGCTCCTCATAGCTCCTCGAATAGACCAGTACAACATCAATAAACACAATAACAAACTGGTCTAGGTATCGATGAAAGACTTTGTTCATCAAATCCATAAATACCGCAGGAGCATTCGTCAATCCAAACGGCATAACGAGAAACTCGTAATGCCCTACCGGGTCTTGAAGGCCGTCTTCGAAACTTCTTCGGCTTTCACTTTCACTTGATGGTAGTCGGATCTAAGGTCAATCTTTGAATATACCCGTGTACCCTGGAGCTGGTCAAACAAATCGTCAATACGGGGTAGAGGATAATTGTTCTTGATGGTCACTTTATTAATCTCTCTGTAGTCTATACACATCCTCATAGTCCCGTCTTTCTTCTTCACAAATAGAACAGGAGCTCCCCACGGAGATACATTGGGTCGTATGAAGCCCTTATCAAGCAGATCTTGCAACTGATTCTTTAATTCTGCCAATTCTACTGGCCCCATTCGATAAGGTACTTTGGAAATAAGCGATGTACCTGGAAGTAGATCTATGGAAAAATCTACCTCTCGATCGGGTGGCAAGGCTGGTAACTCATCTAGGAAAACATCTGTAAACTCCTTTACTACAGGCGTGCTAGCAAGTTTCAATTCATTTTCTAACATCTCTTTCACCATAGCCACAAACCCCTGACACCCACTCAGCAATAGTCTCCTGGCCTGAATAGCTGAAACTAGCTGAGGCGGGGATTGTACTTGCGACCCTACAAACTTAAATTTTGCTTCCCCCGGAGGTCTGAATATCACTTCTCGTGCACGGCAATCTATGCTGGCAAAATTAGCTGCTAGCCAATCCATGCAAAATATAACATCAAACCCGTGCATGTCCAGCACTATCAAATCGGCAGAAAAAGTCTTCCCTTGAATATCAACTGGACAACCTCGGAGCACCCTATTACACCTTACTACTGACCTAATCGGTGTAGATACCAACAATTCAACATCTAACAGTTTTGTTTCAATCCCACATAATTTAATACACCCCGAGGATACAAACGAGTGTGTAGCTCCTGAATCAAATAATGCAATAACTTTAAAAGAAAACATAACAACCATACCTATCACCCCATCACCCGCCGTCTCAGCCTTACCCGACATCAGAGTAAACACTCTGGCTGGAGCCGTATTCCTCTGCTGGCCCCCACATGGCACCTGATAACCTCCCCGGTATGGTCTAGGAGCTAGAACTGCATCTGGTGGAGTAGGGCAGTCTCGTACCATGTGCCCCGATCTACTGCAGCGATAGCACACCGGAGCTGCATCTAGCGGGGTGGGAAAATATCCCACTATATGTCCCAATTTATCGCAACGGTAGCACACTACACCACCAGCTCGATACTCTCCCCAGTGCCTACTACCACAAGTCTGACAAATTGGAGGACCTTGCCCTGTCTGCACATCGCATCCTCCCGTCTCTTGTATCCGCCCTCTACCATGATTACCTCTCCTCCACTGACCCGGCCTGTGACCTTGTTGGTAGCTCCTAGATGCAGATCTCTTCCTCTGATCCTGCTCATCCATATCAAGACGCGCACCAATCTCTGCCAAGGCTACCCTATCGACCAACTCAGCAAAGTCCTAGATCTGCAGCACCACCACCTGCCTAAATATACTTCGCCTCAAGCCTCTCTCAAACTGCCTCGCCTTCTTCACCTCATCAGGAACAATGTATGGGGCGAATCGAGAGAGTTCGATAAAACGTGCTGCATACTGCTGGATGGATAGGTGTCCCTGCTTCAGACTCAGAAACTCTTTTACCTTAGCCTCCCTCACAGTAGTTGGAAAATATCTGTCAAAGAACGGATCTTTAAATCGGTCCCATGTCATATCTCTCGGAGTCACCCTCTACTGCTCCAATAGTCTCACAGTAGTCCACCACCTCTCAGCCTCTCCTGTCAATCTATAGGTGGCAAAGAGGACCCTCTGTTCCTCAGTACATTATAGTACAGTTAAGATTTTCTCGGTCTCCTGCATCCAATTCTTATCGGCTATAGGATTAACTCCGCCTGAGAACGCTGGACGATTCATCTTCGTGAACTTCTCTATGGTGCACCCTTGGCCTGCAGATGGACCACTCTGCACCCTCGAACTCCTAGCTATCTCAGCCATAACCTACTAAGCCACGCTACGTAATACTGCATCAGAGTCGGTTCCAGCCGCACCTGATGGTCCTGCTCCATCACTGCCACTCGCATGGGCACTATTTCCTTCTGGATCCATCTTGGAAAATAGCAATTGCAATTTAGTAATCATATCCTCATTATTTACCCACCTATCCTCACCACATATCTCAACATTTCTAACTCAATTCTAATCCCTAGTCCTACATTCTAGGAACACAATTCGACAATAGCTTACTATGGTTTTCCTAAAATCGTCACCCCAAGAAAAACACAGAAACTACCACGGAAGTCCTGCCTCTAGACTATAGAACAAAACCTCAAATCCTTTCCTAAACTCTAGTATTGTTCCGGCTGCGCTTTAAAGTCTATAGAACCTAGCAACTTAGGCTCTAATACCAAGCTGTCACGACCTGCTCATTTTCCACATATATTTTTTTTAATAATAATATCATCATAAAATCAATACCACACATCTCACATTCCAGCTTAGCAGGTCACAATCCACCTGGACCCATGGGTACTAGGGATACATTAGAACATACAGAAGAAGCCTACGCAGCAGAAAATGTATAATCATATACATACCATCATATCATACATCACAATGTGTATTACAACACCAGAGTTACTATAATAACTGTATCCCAGTATATACATCTCAAAAATCATATCTAAGGACATTTTCCACAAAATCTAACTATCCTTACAAAAAGAATCTTACCCTTCAAAAAGGGCAAATATCCAGCACTAGATCAGCGGGGCTTTACCCACTCGCCTATCAGGGGCTCCTGAAAAGTTTGTAAAATTTAGGGGTGAGACACCTCTCAGTAAGGGAAATAAACTAATACTAGTGTGTGGCAACATGAGTATTATGTGTTCAACATATATCATACATAATATGTTCAGTATTGTTTATTAAATCTGGGAAAACTTATATATAAATCAAAACATGGCAGAACATATTGCATTTTCATAACATATCTCGTCTCATAATAATAATAACATAAAACAATCCTGGTAGGTTAGCTGGCTGCTGTCATGTATTACTCCCACATGACTGAGTTGTGTGGCCCGAAGGCGGGACCTGACAATGATTGGTCGACCACTACCAAGTCAAATAGTAGTCTGTAGGTGCGATGGGTCTACCCAGACTTGTCCGTACACCAGGGGCGAAAACAGCACACTTCTTGAAAATAACCACATCGACCATCCAATCTCACACCACTCCGTACAACGGCGTTAACACAAGTATCATGATCATGAAGACCATGGACACATAGCAACGGTACCATGCAAGTGCTAGCCTAGACCAAGTCAACCAGGTTCTGATATCTTATACATATACTAAAATCGTCATACATGGATAACTCATATCATTAATTATCAAATCATTCATATAATTTTTCACATATACATATATCATGAAAATCATCGGCCCGTACACCGGTATTTCACATTTTATCATAGCTCGGCCCGTACGCCGGCAAATCACATAGCACAACCCGTATGTTGGCAAATCACATAGCTTGGCCCGTACACCAAAAAATCACATAGCACAGCCCGTACGTCAGTAAATCTCATCCACATAGCACGACCCGTATGCCAGTTTTCCCATCATTAAAACCCGTGCCATAATTACATTCCCGGAAAACAGTTTTTCATACATTTATACTCATGCCACACAAACGGATTTTCATATATTCAATCATACGATCATTTTCACAGTATTTTGCAAATATAAAACATATATATAAATATATATACATTTTTCGCAAATCAAATGCTAAATGTATATATATACATACATTTTCTAAAAAAAAAACTAACTTAGTTTATCCCCTTACTTGATTCCTGAAATGCCCCTAAGAAAATTTCTCCTGCACTTGCAGGGTTCTCAACTTAACACCCTGAAAATGAAAACTCACAGAATTAAAGTTTAGTATTTTCGTACGTACAACATTTTCTATAACTACCACTAAGTCAAATTCGGCTTAAAAAGCCTTACCTCAACTTAGGAATGATTCCCAACTTCCCAATCAACACCCCTGGAAACGAAAAATCCCAATATTAAACTTTAATATTTCAACGCGTATAACACTTTTCTCAATTGTCACAACTTCAAATTTGGCTTAAAAAGCCTTACTTTAACTTAGGGATGATTTCCAAATTGCTTTCTCCAACGATTCGCTCCAGCAGATTTGTAGAGAACTTCGCTAGGAGTGTCGTGGTGGCTTCAGTTTGTCGATCAGGCATAAAACTGGCCCGGAATCGAAGAGAGAGAGAGAGAGAGAGAGAGAGAGAGAGAGAGAGAGAGAGAGAGAGAGAGAGTCATAGGAGAGAGAGAGAACACCCAAAAAATCAAAGCAAGCTTCCTGGAGAAGCTTGCACGATTTTATATATATATAAGCAAGTTTCCTGGAGAAGCTTGCACAATTTTATATATATATATATATATATATATATATATATATATTAATATCCTATTAACTTGCTAATTAAAACAAAGTTTCTTGGAAAAGCTTGTACACTTTATATATATATATATATATATATATATATATATATATACCTGTATCTTATATATATATATATATATATTTTTTTTTCCTTATCATACTATTCATTTTACTTGTTAATTTAATTAATTTTTTTTATTTTTTATTTTATTATTATTATTATTTTTTAAAATTTTATTTTTCCCGATTACTACATTCCTTCACCCTTAGAAGAATTTCGTCCTCGAGATTTACTATTCCCGTAACTCGCTATCCTTTAACCAGGAAAAAGGGTCTACTCATTTTATTACCTACCCTCACTTATGGTGGAGGAATACCATGGTTACATTTCAAGTCTTGGAAGATTAAATATACAAAAGAAAACTATTCTCCCAAAACTAAAATACTATACTAATTAAACCATTACATGTACCTGCAAAAGAAACTACCAAACTACTTGCATTTTATCCCATTAACTTTCTTAGAATAGATACGGATATCTCTATCTCATCTGCTCCTCAGATTCCCAAGAAACCTCTTCTACCACATGATTCCTCCACAAAACCTTTACCTGAGGAATTTTCTTATTACGTAGCTCCTGTACTTTCCTATCCAGAATCTGTACTGGTACCTCCTCATATCCCAATGAATCACTAAGCTCCAACTCGTCATAACTGATGATATGAGAAGGATTTGGAACATATTTCCTCAACATAGCCACATGGAATACGTCGTGGATCCTGGACAACACCGGAGGTAAAGTTAGTCTATAAGCTACCGATCCCACTTTATCTAGAATCTCAAATGGACCAATAAACCTAGGACTAAGTTTACCCTTCTTCCCAAAGCGCATAACTCCTTTCATTGGAGCTATCTTCAAAAATACGTAATCACCCACATCAAACTCTAAATTCTTGCGGCGATGGTTAGCATAACTTTTCTATTGGTTCTGAGCTACACTAATCGTGTCTCTAATAAGCAGAACCTTATCACGCGCTTGCTGCACAAGTTTTGGCCCCACTACTTGCCACTTACCCACTTCATTCCAAAACAAAGGAGAACGGCATCTCCTACCGTACAGAGCTTCAAATAATGTCATGTCAATGCTAGACTGATAACTGTTATTATACATGAACTCTACCAGCAACATGAACTGAGTCCAACTACCCCCAAAGTCTAGTGCACACGCTCTGAGCATGTCCTCTAATATCTGTATCATCCTCTCAGTCTGCCCGTCTAACTGAGGATGTAATGTTATACTAAACGATAACTGAGACCCCAGAGCCTCCTGCAGACTCCTCCAAAATCGTGATGTGAATCGTGGGTCTCGATCCGACACAATAGATACAAGCACCCTATGGGAACGTACTATCTCCTGAATGTAAATCTCCGCTAAATGGCTAATGGAGTAGCTGATCTTGATAGAAATAAAGTGGGCGGTCTTTGTCAACCGATCAACAATCACCCAGATGGCATTCTGGCCATGCAACGCCGTTGGCAGTCCTGACACGAAGTCCATCGATATGTGATCCCGCTTCCACTCTAGGATAAATAATGGCTGCAACTGCCCTGCCGGCCTTTAGTGCTCAACTTTTACCTGCTAGCATGTCAAACACTGCGCTACATACTCAGCGATCTCCCTCTTCATACCACTCTACCAGTACGACTCTCGCAAATCTCTATACATCTTCGTACTACCGGGATGAACTGTATACAAAGATCTGTGAGCTTCCTTTAGAATGGTCTTCCTAATCTCAGTATCGGTAGGAGCACATAATCTGGAACGGAACTGCAAAGCTCCGTCATCTGCAATACTAAACTCCTCCCCCTGCCCACTCTATACTTTATCTATCACCTCTACTAATTCTGGATCCTCCTTCTGAGCGGCTTTAATTCTTTCCTGTAGAGTAGGCTGTACCACTAGGCTGGAAATACATACTGGGAGATCACTCTCTACTAACTCTATGCTGAGTCTCTCCAAATCCATCATGATCGGATGCTAGATCCCCATAGCCGCAAACACTAGCACCCTGGATTTCCTACTCAACGCATCAGCTACCACGTTCGTTTTCCCTGGGTGATAACTGATGGTACAATCAAAATCCTTAATCAGCTCCAACCACCTTCTCTGCCTCATATTCAGTTCCTTTTGCGTGAAGAAATACTTTAAACTCTTGTAGTCAGAGAAAATCTCACACTGTTCGCCATACAGGTAATGTCTCCAAATTTTCAACGCGTGTACTACTGCTGCCAATTCAAGATCATATGTAAGGTAGTTCTTTTCATATTCTTTCAATTTCCTAGATGCATACGCCACTACCCTGCCATGTTGCATCAACACACAGTCAAGTCCCTTCAAGGACGCATCACTGTAGATAGTATAGCCCTCACCCCCAGATGGGATGACTAATACTGGAGCTGTGACTAACCTCTGCTTTAGCTCCTGAAAACTCTGCTCACAGCTGTCGTCCCACTCAAACCTGACATTCTATCTCTTCAGTCGTGTCAAAGGTCCTGACAAAGCTGAGAATCCCTCAACAAAACGACAGTAATAGCCAGCTAGTCCTAAGAAACTCCTAATCTCCTAGACGTTCCTCGGTCTAGCCCAATTCACAACCGCCTCAATCTTGCTAGGATCCACAAAAATACCATCTCCAGATACAACATGCCCCAAAAACATTACATTCTCCAGCCAAAATTCACATTTACTAAACTTGGCGTACAACTTCTTGTCTCGAAGTGTTTGCAAAACTTTCCTCAAGTGCGTCTCATGCTCCTCATAGCTCCTCAAATAGACTAGTACAACATCAATAAACACAACCACAAACTGGTCTAGGTATCG
This sequence comes from Malania oleifera, assembly GCF_029873635.1. NCBI lineage: Eukaryota > Viridiplantae > Streptophyta > Magnoliopsida > Santalales > Ximeniaceae > Malania > Malania oleifera. The sequence goes on along the minus strand of NC_080418.1, from coordinate 69,071,511 downwards.
ATGAAAGACTCTGTTCATCAATTCCATAAATACCGCAGGAGCATTCGTCAATCCAAATGGCATAACAAGAAACTCATAATGCCCGTACTGGGTCTTGAAGGCCGTCTGCGAGACGTCTTCTGCTTTCACTTTCACCTAATGGTAGCCGGATCTAAGGTCAATCTTTGAATACACCTGTGTACCCTGGAGCTGGTCAAACAAATCGTCAATACAGGTAGAGGATACTTGTTCTTGATGGTCACTTTATTAATCTCTCTGTAGTCTATACATATCCTCATAGTCCCGCCTTTCTTCTTCACGAATAGAACATGAGCTCCCCATGGAGATACACTGGGTCGTATGAAGCCCTTATCAAGAAGATCTTGCAACTGATTCTTTAATTCTACTAATTCTACTGGCGCCATTCGATAAGGTACTTTGGAAATAGGCGATGTACCTAGAAGTAGATCTATGGAAAAATCTACCTTTCGATCGAGTGGTAAGCCTGGTAACTCATTTGGGAAAACATCTGTAAACTCCTTTACTATAGGCGTGCTAGCAAGTTTCAATTCATTTTTTGACATCTCTTTCACCACAGCCACAAACCCCTGACACCCACTCAGCAATAGTCTCATGGCCTGAATAGCTGAAACTAGTTGAGGCGGGTATTGTACTTGCGACCCTACAAACTTAAATTCTGCTTCTCCCGGAGGTCTAAATATCACTTCTCGTGCACGGCAATCTATGCTGGCAAAATTAGCTGTTAGCCAATCCATGCCAAATATAACATCAAACCCGTGCATGTCCAACACTATCAAATCGGCAGACAAAGCCTTCCCTTGAATATCAACTGGACAACCTCGGAGCACCCTATTACACCTTACTACTGACCTAATCGATTTAGATACCAACAATTCAACATCTAACAGTTGTGTTTTAGTCCCACATAATTTAATACACCCCAAGGATACAAACGAATGTGTAGCACCTGAATCAAATAATGCAATAACTTTAAAAGGAAACATAACAACCATACCTATCACCATGTCATCCGCCGTCTCAGCCTCACCAGACGTCAGAGTAAACACTCTTGCTAAAGTCATATTCCTCTGCTGGCCCCCATGTGGCGCCTGATAACCTCCCCGGTATGGTCTAGGAGCTGGAACTACATCTGGTGGAGTAGGGCAGTCTTGTACCATGTGCCCCGATCTACCGCAGCGATAGCACACCGGAGCTGCATCTGGCGGGGTAGGAAAATCTTGCATTATATGTCCCGATTTATCGTAGAGATAGCACACTACACCACCAGCTCAACACTCTCCCCAGTGCCGCCTACCACAAGTCTGACAAACTGGAGGACCTTGCCTTGTCTGCACATCGCGTCCTCTCGTCTCTTGTCTCCGCCCTCTACCATGATTACCTCTCCTCCACTGACCCGACCTGTGACCCTGCTGGTAGCTCGTAGATGCAGATCTCTTCCTCTGTCCCTGCTCATCCGCATCAAGACGCTCACCAATCTCTACCAAGGCCGCCTTGTCGACCAACTCAGCAAAGTCCTGGATCCGCAGCACCACCACCTGCCTAAATATACTCCGTCTCAAGCCTCTCTCAAACTGTCTTGCCTTCTTCACCTCATTAGGAACAATGTATGGGGCAAATCGCGAGAACTAGATAAAACGTGCTGCATATTGCTGGATGGATAGCTGTCCCTGCTTTAGACTTAGGAACTCTTCTACCTTAGCCTCCCTCACAGTAGCTAGAAAATATCTGTCAAAGAACAGATCTTTAAATCGGTCCCATGTCATATCTCTCGGAGTCACCCTCTGCTGCTCCAATAGTCTCACCATAGTCCACCACCTCTCAGCCTCTCCTGTCAATCTATAGGTGGCAAAGAGGACCCTCTGTTCCTCAGTACATTATAGTACAGTTAAGATTTTCTCGGTCTCCTGCATCCAGTTCTTAGCGGCTATAGGATCCGCCTGAGAACGCTGGAGGATTCATCTTCGTGAACTTCTCTATGGTGCACCCCTGGCCTGCAGATGGACCACTCTGCTCCCTCGAACTCCTAGCGATCTCAGCCATAACCTGCTGAGCCACGCTACGTAATACCGCATCAGAGTCGGTTCCAGCTGCACCTGATGGTCCTGCTCCATCACTGCCACTCGCATGGGCACTATTTTCTTCTGGATCCATCCTAGAAAATAGCGGTTGCAATTCAGTAATCCTATCCTCATTATTTACCCACCTATCCTCACCACTTATCTCAACATTTCTAACTCATTTCTAATCCCCAGTCTTACATTCAAGGAACACAACCCGACAATAGCTTACTATGATTTTCCTGAAATCGTCATCCCAGGAAAAACACAGAAACTACCACGAAGTCCTGCCTCTAGACTGTAGAATAAAACCTCAAATCCTTTCCTAAACTCTGGTATTGTTTCTGCTGCACTCTAAAGTTTACAGAACCTAGCAACCTAGGCTCTGATACCAAGCTGTCACGACCTACTCATTTTCTACATATTTTTTTTTTATAATAATATCATCATAAAATCAATACCACACATCTCACAATCCACTTAGACCCGTGGGTACCAGGGATACATCAAAACATACAGAAGAAGCCTACGCAGCAGAAAATGTATAACCATATACATACCATCATATCATACATCACAATATGTATTACAACACTAGAGTTACTATAATCACTGTATCCTAGTATATACATCTCAAAAATCATATTTAGGGACATTTTCCACAAAATCTAACTGTCCCTACAAAAAGAATCTTACCCTTCATAAAGGGCAAATATCCAGCACCAGGTCAGCGGGGCTTTTCCCGCTCGCCTACCAGGGGCTTCTGAAAAGTTTGTAAAATTTAGGGGTGAGACACCTCTCAGTAAGGGAAATAAACTAATACTAGTGTGTGGTAACATGAGTATTATGTGTTCAACATATATCATACATAACATGTTCAGTATTGTTTATCAAATCTGAGAAAACTTATATATAAATCAAAACATGGTAGAACATACTGCATTTTCATAGCATATCTCATCTTATAATAATAATAACATAAAAACAATCCTGGTAGGTTAGCTGGTTGTTGTCATGTATTACCCCCACATGACTGGGTTGTATGGCCCGAAGGCGGGACCTGACAATGGTTGGCCGACCACTATGAAGTCAAACAGTAGTCTGTAGGTTCGATAGGTCTACCTAGACTGGTCGGTACACTAGGGGCGATAACAGTACACTTCTTGAAAATAACCACATTGACCATCCAATCTCACACCACTCCGTACAACGGCGTTAACACAAATATCATGATCACGAAGACCATGGACACATAGCAGCGGTACCGTGCAAGTGTTAGCCTAGACCAAGTCAACCAGGTTCTAATATCTTATACATATACTAAAATCGTGATACATAGATAACTCATATCATTAATTATCAAATCATTCATATCATTTTTCACATATACATGTATCATGAAAATCATCGGCTCGTAGGCCGGTATTTCACATTTTATCATAGCTCGGTCCGTACGCTGGCAAATCACATAGCACAACCCATACGCTGGCAAATCACATAGCTCGGCCTATACACCTGCAAATCACATAGCACAGCCTGTACGTTAGCAAATCACATAGCTCGGCCCATACGCCTGCAAATCACATAGCACAGCCCGTACGCTGGCAAATCTTATCCATATAGCACGGCCCATACGCCGACAAATTACATATACATATAAAAATATCTCGGTCCGTACACTGGTTTTCCCATCATTAAAACTCGTGCCATAATCACATTCCCAAAAAACAGTTTTTCATACATTTTATACTCATGCCACACAAACGAATTTTCATATATTCAATAATACGATCATTTTCACAATATTTTGCAAATATAAAACATATATATGAATATATATATATATATATATACATTTTCCGCAAATCAGATGCTAAATATATATATATACATAGACACACACACACATACATTTTCTTAAAACAAAACTAATTTAGTTTATCCCCTTACCTGATTCCTAAAATGCCCCTAAGAAAATTTTCCCTGCACTTGCAGGGTTCTCAACTCAACACCCTGAAAATAAAAACTCGCAGAATTAAAATTTAGTATTTTCGTACGTACAACATTTTCTATAACTACCACTAAGTCAAATTCGGTTTAAAAAGCCTTACCTCAACTTAGGGATGATTCCCAACTTCCCAATCAACACCCTTAGAAACGAAAACTCTCAGTATTAAACTTTAATATTTCAACGCGTATAACACTTTTCTCAACTGTCACAACGTCAAATTTTGCTTAAAAAGTCTTACCTCAACTTAGGGATAATTTCCAAATTGCTTTCTTCAACGATCCGCTCCGTTAGATTTGTAGAGAACTTTACTAGGAGCATCGTGATAGCTTCGGTTTGTCAATCCAGCGTAAAACTGGCCCGAAATCGAAGAAAGAGAGAGAGAGAGAGAGAGAGAGAGAGAGAGTCGTAGGAGAGAGAGAACACACCAAAAACCAAAGCAAGCTTCCTGGAGAAGCTTGCACAATTTTATATATATATATATATATATATATTCCTTATCATATTATTCATTTTACTTATTAATTTAATTAATTTATTTTATTTTATTATTTTATTATTATTATTTTTTAAAAAATTTTATTTTTTCCGATTACTACACGTCTGTTGTTGGCAATAAAAATATACATAAAGCCGCTCTGCTTGATTTTCTTTTAGTAGTATTACCGTGTACAAATGCACAGGAACATGCATATTAGCAAATTCACTTGTTTCTTTCCATGCTAAGAGTACTATGAAAATATGTGTGTGTGTGTGTGTGTGTGTTTTTTTTTTTTTTAAGTTTTAACTATGTAATTGTATGACATCTTTATTGTGCAGTGCGTGGTTCAAATTCTGGAGAATGGAAAGATGACAGGCTTTGAACTTTGGTAATTATACTTCACTAGTTAATATTATTACATAGTAGAGCAAATATACAAGCATGCGATTAAACATGAAAATTTTAGATAGGTAGGTTTCATGTTTTGTCTTTCAAATTTTGTAAGCTTCTCCAGGCCAATTCCACTTCTGGTGGAGGGAAAATTCTGTATCAGGCCAAAATATAAAATATGAAAGAATGCACATTAACTGTGTGGAAAATAAGGGTTTATTTAGAGTAAGAAAAATATTTTTTTTTTTCTATTTTTAGTTTTCTAAGGCTCCATTTGAAATTCAAAAAATATCAAAGAAAGAAAAAATATTAAAGAACCCACATTTAATAATTTGGTTATCAAGAAAAGCAAAAAATAAAATAAAAAATATGCTAAATTCATGAATAAAATTTAGATTTTTACATGTCATTAATGTTGGTCTTTCTTAATTTTATTCATATTAAAAAAAATTTATTTTTAATAGAATTTAATATAAAAGGAAAATATAATAGAAAATGAGGTTTACTTTCTTTCTTTTTTTTTAAAGTAAAATTCTTAATCCAAATAGATTCTAAAGAATTATAAAAATTTTAGAAAAATATGTGGAAAATAAGTTTTTATGTAAACTGTTTTTAGGTTTTTATAGAGGTGTCTCAGGAGGATTTTTGTTACTCTTTTTCAGCTAAATTTCTTCAGTTTCAAAACTTACCAGCAAGATGTTCTTTCAATTCCTTCTGTTCTGGACCAAAATCACTGCCATTGGTTTTGCCTCTGCCAGAATCAACACCCCCTGCAACGCTCTCATCTCTCAGCCGCCCATAGCCCACATATACCAAATGAGCAAATGATTAAACTTGAAAGCAAAAGCATCCACTTTCATCATTAATTTTCTTGGAAGCCAAACAGGGATAAAACTGCCAAAGATTTGGGTGAAAAGGACACTCTTTGCTTTGATGGAGCCAACGTAACCAAATTACAAATGAGATTTTAAATACAAAGAAGCATTCCTCACAAGGAAAGATTTAAAATTTGAATTGCAAAAGAAAACTTCCAAACAATAATCAAAGTTATGGCACAAGAATTTTCAGACTTCTCTGAAGAATAGGAAGGTTTTAAGCATTAGAGTGATTTTAAAGAGGCTAGAGAGTTTAGGCAATTGACAAAGCACTATAGAAATGTTCTATAATGTTAATTGGGCTAAACAAGGCATATTTATAGAGTTAGGTGTGAAATTAGTCAATTTTTAGTCAATTTTCTACTCAAACCAATACAACCTGTTTCACATGTTGATTGATTGAATACTGAGAGTTATAATGTGATCCAAAGAGGGGAGGGGTGGATTGGGTTTTGAAAATATATCGCTAATTTAAATATTTTCCGATTCACTACAGATCATATCTCATTCACAATATAAGTGCGTATGTAAAATGAATAAGCAATGAATGCGAACATACACGTGTGCAACATATCTCATTTAAATTTAATGTGTGTATGCAAATAATTTTAAGAATAAATAAACAAACATACACATATGAAAATTAAAGTACAGAAAATAAATGAGAGAGAGAGAGAGAGAGAGAGAGAGAGAGACACGCAATTTGTTATCGAGGTTTGGTCAAACCAGTCTACATCCCCGTCTTAAGCCAGCAGCTCAAGGATTCACTATATGGTCACTTTAACCGAGCGGAGCGATGCCACTTATAGTCTCCTTACGAGGCGGAGACTCCCCACCTCAATTACGGGGTAGAGCTACGACTAGTACTCCTTACGAGGCGGAGTCACCTCGGCTTAATTACATGACTGAGCCACAACCAATTCTCCTTACGAGGCGGAGACACCTCAGTTCACTTTCCGGACGGAACCAAGTCGTACACCCTTTATAGGATGGTGCACCTCCTAACTCACTTAACCGGGTTCGAGCCAAATCGGGACTCCTTACAGGGCTCTCTCTTCAAAACATGCCTATAATACAACAGATAATAAAATTTGCGTACAAACAAATTGCTTCTAAAATAAGCAGAGATGTACAAATTGAAACACAATGCACTCTCGTATGACATGAAATATGCTCAAGAGAGTAAGGGTGTTTTTCTCAAAATGATTTTGCAATTTTTGAAAATGGTGTATACAATAAGATACTTCAAAGATTTGGACCCCAATAAAAATACTTTCTCAAAAATATTTTTCGAAAAAAGTAGGAGAACCTAGGGTTTTTTCTTTCAAAGCATTTTTGCAAACAATGATAATGATGATCTTTGAGTAAAAAAATTTATAGGAAAATAAGTGCTCAAAGATTTAAATAAAATTAATGATTTCTCCCACAAAGAATTTAGCAATAAATGACGCAAGGAAAAATTTTATATTTTTGCTCACAAAAAAAAAAATGTTTGCAACAATAAGAGCTTTTGAATCTTACAATGTAAGTGCTTAAAGTTTCAAAAGCCACAATAGGGTTCTCCAAAAATATTTATCAAGAAAAATATGTGGAGAAACCATGAGCTTTACTCACCAAAAAATGATTTTGAAAATGAAGATTTAAATGAGAGAAATTCTATGAATGAAGAAATAAATGCCCAAAATAAAAGCTCTCTTTCCATAAAGATTTTTCAAAAATAATGAGTCAAAGAGAGTAGGAGAGAGTATAGAATTTTTTTCCCAAAGAAATTTTTGCAACAAAAATGTTGTGAGGGAACTTTGATTTAAAAAATAGCCCAAAATATTTGAGAGAATTTTTTGTTTTTTTGGCTAATCAAAGTTTTTAATTATGCTTATGGAAGGGATATATATAGAGCCTTGAAAAATTTGACCGTTAAGGAACATGAAGGGTATTTTCCAAAATTTTTAATTAAAAAATTAATCCTAATTAGCGCTGGAATTTTGAAAAACCAGAGAGGTTCGGCCAACCGTGGGCTTTGTCGGTTAGCTAATTTTAGTTAAAATTTGAATTTTCAAAGGGGTTCAATCGGCTATTGAAAACACCGGTTGGCTGGCCTAGGTGATTTTTCGAACCTTTGCAGGTTCGGTCGAATGTGGGTTAAGGCCGGTCTTTTGGTCTAGGTGGCTGGTCGGCTAGTGCTAATTAAGGCGTAAAGACCGGTTGGCTTAGGCTTTAGAATTAGGCCAAAAAAGCAGATTGATAGGCTGATTGTTTTAAGGAAATACATGGTCGGTCGACTTAGGTATTTAAAACTTGAGAGGGGTGGTCGACTGAGATCAGTTAAAAATCAAATTTTTTGCCCTATTTTGATCCTAAATGATTTAAAACCTTTTTGAATGTTTTTAGCTTTTATGAAAAGGATTTTTCATGAAAGTGTTGGGGCCCGTAAGGTTAGTCTATGGTTCGTCTAAGCTTAGCATCATATCATGCAGAGACATGCATTATTACAGATCAAATATAAAACTAAATGCAATTACAAATATAATAATATGTCTTCTTCTTCTTCTTTTTGCTCTACACTTGTTCATGGAATTCACCAGCCTATATAAGCTTTGTGTCCCTCTTGGCTTCCATTTCTCCTTAATCTTGTGTGCATGTGATTTGAATTATGAACCAGTTCACACAGTAAATGCACACATAAGATACAAGTGTTTTGTCAGCATAAAAATAGGGATCAGATTCAAAAAGTCAATAATCATCCATTTTTTTATGATGACAAACATACTAGAGCAAAATGGGTTCAGCCTGAAAAGGCCCCCCCTAACAATATGCATAACTTGAAACATAAACATTATAGCTCAAGCATATTCACAAAAGAAGACATTTCAAACTAATTATGTATTTAGTTTTTACATTAAAGCGCATTTAAGCTCAGATATTTTCCCCTATATCATTTGCCCCTATACTTGTCCCTCACACAAAAAATTGGCATTTTGCTCATTAATCTCTCCCCTTTTGGTATCAGCAAAAAGGGTTAAGTATAAACTATATAAGTAAAAAAAAATTCCTTAGCTTAAAAGAGAAACTCCCCTTTTTTGAAATAATTCTTATTTTCTAAAAAAAAACTCTCTTCCTTTTTAACATTTATTCTCATAAATACAGTATAATTGGCCTTATATATTTAAAGACACATGTTAAGCATGGTCAGGCTAGACATATTCACAAACCATTTCAATTTAAGCATTATATAAGACCTGCAAAAGATTGGAATTTAAAGCATATGACATACGAAAAAGTAGGTTTAGGCATAAGAATGGTCTAACTAGTTAGCATGCATTTTTATTTATGATCAATGGCCCAATCATGTAACACCCTTTCAAAGTATTTGAAATTTCATGGCTTAAAATTTTAAAACAAAGATAACATATGTCATGAAAACATTTAAGCACATAAGCAAGAGATAAAATATATTCTATATACGTTCATTTCTTGCATTTAATATATATATATATATATATATATATATATATATCTTGTTTACAATAATCAATAAAAATTGGGGATTATACTCGTTGAAAAAGAAATTTTAACATTTAAGGTTCAAACAAGCAATATTAACCGCTTATACTAATACTAGTTGTGAAAATACATTATTACAATATAAGCAATAGTTTAAAAAAATTTACTATATATTGATTTAACATTTTAAATAACTAGTAAAATACTTTTAGAACACATATGCACTACAAAACTGAAATAAAGTCATGTGCAATGTTCATATGCCCCAAAGAACAATCCATATCAAAGTATGTTTCTTTAAAACATAGGATATGACTTTCAGAAAAGTTTTGGGACTCAAAAACAAAAACAATAAACATTATGAAGCATATGAGTCCATGGGGTAGGTGAGTTTAGTCATGTATTTTCAAAGATGGGGTTTGAGCTCCCCAGTATATTTGCATGTATACATATTTGCATTTAGTTCAAGGATGATGTTCATTTAAGAACATTCATTATTCATCCTTTCAAAGGATTTCAGCATGCAGTAAATATTAGTCATTCATGACATAAGCATGACATATTGCATTTCAATTTAATGCACGATAGCCAATCAAGGCTATACTCAAAATTTATGCAATAGGGGTTTAATATAAGGATGACACGACTCAAAATACACAATGAGTGTGTGTGCGACAAGGAATTTCACTACCTTAGGATAGTTAAAGTTACTGCCGCCGTTTACCGAGGCTTCCATTCAAAGCTTAACACTTCTCTTTCATACAAGATGAAAACTCCCCCTAAGTCATGAACTTGTCTTAGTTTATGGACCATCATCAAGACATAGGACGTTTAGTTATAAGGATGATGTTTTACCATTTGGGTCTTGAGTGAAAGTACATAACCTAAAGAGTTGGACCAAATGGTGTCCAAGAACTAGTTATTCCTAAGACAATAAAATGTGTACATGTTTTTAATTTATATAGTATTTTGGATTTGGCATGTACAAGCCTATTCAATTATCTAGCATCATAGGAAATGAATATGAAGACTGTGCAAGTTTTTCAGTTTAGCACATACCATTTAAAATTCAACATGCACTAACTGACTATTTAGCATGCATTATGAAGATATTCATAAAGTTCACCTAGCATGCAAACTAGTATAGGCAATCATTTTAAAATTTTTAGCACAACTGTACTAGATATCTATTAAGCCATTTTTAACATTTGGCCAGTATAGTCTTCCTTATAGACTACAAATGTATCAGAAAATATATATTAAGGCATATTGTATTGCTCATCACCGAGAACAATCCATATCTAAGTATAGAGTCATAAGAGCTGGATATTATGTTCATGATTTTTCAAAAGAGCCTTAATATTCAAAGAGTCATGTGTGATGCAAATGAGTCCTTTACGCTTTTTCACTAGGAATGGAGCTCAACTCCTTTGAATGCACAAGAAAAAGCATTTTCCTAGACTTTCCATAGAATGCATTTTCAACTAAGGATGAAGATAATATTCTTTTATCAATCACTCATCCTTCCAAATATATTTTGGCATGTATCATATCATAGACATTTTAGCACATGATTTTGTTTAGGGAGAAATCTAACAAAGTTTCGGCAGCATGCCATCTGTACATAGAACATTTTCCCATTCTTCATATCATAAAATCATGCACTAGATATCCTAGGAGTTTCTACAACATGCAATTGACAAGTCACTGCATCAGCCATGCAGGTGACATTCAGTTCAATCAGCATGCAACTCCTAAATCCACTACTAGCATGCAATACACAATACTGCATCACTCATGTAGTTGGCGTTTCAGATTAAGCATGCTAATCAATAAAAGAAAAAAACTTTGTCCATTAAATGAAATTTCCATTTAAGTGAAGAATGGACAGTAAGCATTCGGTTCAGATGCATATGCTTAAGTGTTTAAGTTCCAATGTGAGTTTAGGGCTATATGATATTCAACATGAGATTAATTCCCTAAGCCTCACCTTAGTGAGATGGACAAAAAAAATACACTATATTTAAGATATTTAAATGTAGACATATATATAGCATTAAACATTATTTCTACTAATGAAGCTCCTTTGTACATTAGAAGGGGATTTACAAATTTAAGCATGCAATAGCCAATATATTATAACCAATCAAAATAATATATTCATATTTAAGCGAACAGATTGGATATTGTCAATGAGGATTTTCATATTGTCTTGCTTTTCAAATAATCTTAGCATAACAATAGTATATATTAAATTTTAAAATTTCAAACACAAAAACACTATTTAAGCATATACAACGTTATAACCCCTTATATAAATACAATATATAAGTGATGCTAAAGATAATCAGAACCTATTGGGATGATTTTTATAATAAGCACAAACAATCATAAATACAATAATAAGTGAAGTTCTTGTAGTATGTGATATGCTTTAGAGTCTGATTCACACAAAAGTTTGCATTTTGAAAGCTCATCAAAGACACATCCTTTTATTTATACATGAAGTACATTCTAATTTGGAGAACAAACTGCACATAATTAATACTTAAGAAATAAAAATACTTGGAGAAAGAACTATTATAAAATTTTGTCTTCAAGAATATTGAATTTCTAAAAATATCTTGAGTTCCAAGAGCTAAAATAATAAGCAAACTTTTTGGTTGAATTGTATTCAATTCTATTTCAAATATAGCATCTTGATTAGGAATACTCAAGCCACATAAAAATTTAATCCCTATAATTTTTGTAATTATATATGACCATTAGTCCATGATAGTCTCTCAAACAGATAATGACAACAAATATTAGAGAGATTTGTGTTGATTATGTCATCATCCTGTTGGGCTTTATGGGGCCTAGTTGTGTTTGATGGGGATAATGACCCAACCCGTGAGCTAGGAAGACTCCACCATGTAAGGAGAGGTTGTAAACAGCATCGCTCCGCCCGGTTAAGTGAGCATATAGAATCCTTAAGTGGGTTGGTTTGAGTCGAGGACATAGGCACGATTTGCCAAACCTCGTAAAAACCGAGTGTTATTCTTTCCCTATACTCTTTACATTTCTGTTTGTGCATTTTTATACTTACTTGTTGATATCACTGCATTTGCTTTTAAATATTGATTCTTGAGTGTTTGGGAAATAATGGAACTAATATACTTGCTTAAATTTTTTGGACATTCACATATCTGCTAGATTCGTGATTAATTAGAAGGACCCTAGGTTGTGGAATGCTGACTGTAATTTTAATTTGTCCTAGTAATTTTAAAATATCCAATTCATCCCCCCTATTGGGATTACACCAAAATCAGAACGCTTACTACAAGTTTGGGCCTGGGAGAGATGCCCCTCCTTAGCTACTTTGCACCTCGGTGTGGTGGAGATTGATAAGGACAAGGACGATCGTCCGATTGACCCAGTGTTACTTGCATACTAGTTAGTAACGACATCATTTACAATGCATTTGTGCTCTAAGTACGACAAATACTAATTCGTAGTACTTACTGCTCGTTACGTTACATTCAAATACTTACGTTTTATTTTGTACAGATGGAGGGACGACTTGAGGGCACCATCAATTGCGCAACATACATTGCCCTGGTACTGGTTTGAGTTGGACATGCACAAGGAGCATGAGGTATAGTCTGATTGAAGTCTAGCACATCATAGTTTTTTTCTACAAGATATGTATTGTTTGCTTAAATTTTACTTCTATTTAAGTGCAGTTCATATGGAGGCCCTACACGGATCACATTATAGCTGACCTACCCACTGATTATGCAATCGGGAGTGACTTGTGGGTAGCCCGAGTGCCACTCATATGTTTTCATATTATCGAGTGGTATCTCCTTGACTGAGTTCTGCAGCAGTTTGGCTATCGATAGGGGATTCCCGACTGCTTCTTGACATTGGGGGTAGATGTACATAGGCAAGACCTACACAACATCAAAGGACATGGTCGAGGGGTCACGAACTAGGCGACTACGTATGAGATGTATGTGACTGCATGGGAGCATCAGCTATAGTACATCATCCTGGTCGAGGCGGAGAACAGTCCTTTGCGTCCGGATGACCCATACTTTAGTTGGCATAGGTCCATCACATGACGCTTCGTGGATAGGACTACTGTTGTATATATGAGTCTCGTAAGAAGACTTTAAACCACACCTAATTTTTTTATGTGTACGTTATGATGTGAATGTGTTAACTAAATTTTTTTGTATACTACAGGCTGAGGTATTGCATAAGGTAGATCTGATCTCTCCAGATCCTGCAATACAAAGTTTAGTGAGAGCTAGATTGGACCTTGTCCATGAGGACGGACCAAAAATCCATAAACCTCGACCTGACTTGACTGCACAAGGAGGTCGATCAACTCTAGTATTAGGAGGTCGAACAGTTATAGTACGAGGAGGACATACTTCCTTTAGTCGTCCATTGGGCCACTCTAGTGAGCCGTCTATTGTACAAGTGGAGTACGTGTTCAGCTCATTAGCACCGTACGCATCTTCGCCAAGAGCTGATATTGCGGGGTCGTCTAGTAGACTGGTAGACACCCGATCCGACTCTACTGCCACCCCACCCATATCATACCTGTTGGATGACATTTTAGATGCGGAGGAGGTGTATGCACTCACCATGCCACCTTATTCTCATCCAGATTCATTATATGAGCCATCTCCCCATCCGCTTCGTGTGGATGTTGATTATGCAGTACAACTTGGCAGGGGTGGTACACATATAAGACGACAACGGGACAAGACACTACATGCAGATGACCAGGAAGGAGAGGGCAGGCACAAACGATAGCAACCTCGACACTGGAGACAACCTCTCTACGACACTGAGTAGTCTCATTCTTTTGATTTCATATGTATAACATCGATTATGTTTATTTCATTTGTATAGCATCGATTACTTTTATTTCATTTGTATAGCATCGTTGTATTATTTATGTATAATTGGGAATGTTTATTCATTTTCCCCAACATGTATATGTGAATGAAAGTTTTGTATGACAGTTGCGAATGAAAGTTGTAAATAAACGTTGTGATCATAGTGGTATTCCCGATTAAAATTGTTTTCTTTGAATAGGCGCATGGATTTAAACAGGTGTTCTTATGTATTGTTTACGAATATGTATATGTATATAAAAGTTGTGAATGAAATTTGTGAACATACTGGTATCAATTGATGAGGAAAAATATTCTCTTTCAACCGGTGCATGGATGGATATGGTCATTTTTGAAAGGAGATTCTGCCCAAATTTTTACAGTAATTCGATACTTTGAATGTGTATGAAAGTTGTGATTGAAATTTGTGAACATACTGGTATCAATTGCTGAGGAAAAATGTTCTCTTTGAATAGGTGCATGGATGTATATGGTCTTTTTTAAAAGGAGATTGCCAAATTTTTTACAGTAATTTGATACTTTGAATTTGTAAGAAAGTTGTGAAATACAAAGAAGCAAAGGGTACTTGGGTTTCTCATATCTTTGCACTCAATTCCCTTTTTCCTCCCATTGGGAAAAAAAAAAAAAAAAAAAACCAAAACAAAACAAAACAAACAACAAATTATGAGGATCGTGCATAAAAAATTATCTTAGAGTGTCGAAAAGCCCTACTAAATCAAAAACATTTGCAAGGATAAATAAAAATTATCCTAGAGTGTCGAAGTAATACTAAAGGTCAATATTAATTATGGTGTCAGAAGTAATAATGGAAGAGGAACAGTTAAACTGAAGAAAAACAGAATAAAAGAAGAAGATAGCGAAGAGATAGAGATTTAAGTCTTGAGTTAGGTCCCATGAAGCGCAAGGGAATAACAGCATTTAATGCAACTGGAGTGTTTAGTAGGAGAAAGATTAGAGATCATTGCGGGCTTTAAATTTTGAGTTGATTGGCAGTAAGAATTTTGACTTAAAAAATAAATTAAAAAATGAATAATTATATAATATATAATATATTAGTTATATTTAATATTGTTAAATATTAAAGAAAGATAAAATAGAAAAAAAGAAAGATGATTTATGTCTTGGACTATTTTATGGATTCAACCATTAATAAAATGCTTTATAATTGATAGTTAAGGTTACATTTGGAACTAGAAAAATGTAAGAGAATGTAGGAAAAACATTAAGGAGTAAAATTTTCATTTTACACATCATTAACATTTCTATTTTCTTGACTTTTTTTTATTATATTAGAAAAAAAATTATTTTTAATAACATTTATTATTAAAAAAATATAATAAAAAATAAATTTTCTTTCTTATTTTCCTTTTTTTGAAAAAATTGCCACATATATATACTTAGTTTTCTTGAGGATTTAGGACATAAAACTTGTTTTGGACTAAGTATATAAAAGATTATAACACAATTACCACTTAACACTTGTCTTATTTGAAAACATATTTGAGTATAGGATATTTTGTCAAATTCTTTATTTTATCTTTAAAAACCATGAGTATTGAGTTTGTGATTTAGTGAAATCCTATATACTCTTGAGTTCTTTCGAGTAAGTATCCTTCTTGATCTTTCTTACTCGAACGTCTACTCGGTCCGATCTTTACCTTTGATCCAGTTTTCATATATTTGCTATTTGTACTTGTACTTAACATGATATGAAAAATAGAAATACACTAAAAATAACAAATAGGTTAATATCATCAAAATACATTAAACATGATTATATAGCCACTAAGGCTAATAATCTTCTCTTTTTTTATGATATTTAATCTATTACGATTTTACTTACCAGCTTTATTTCCCAAGCAAATCTCGATGGATGATCTAACGAGTTTTACTTTTCACGCGTGAACACACGAATGGTTTGACCGTTTAAATCTCGTTGTTTGATCTAGCGAATTTTATTTAAATCTCGTTACACCATCAGCGATTTGGAACGCATTAAAATAAAAAAATTTTCTCCATTTAGATTGGTATTTAATATTTTATTAAAAAATAAAATTAAAAAATGAAAAAATCTCGTCCAAGTTGGGCTAGGCTGTGGCCCCTTTCGGACATACATATGCAGATGATCTAAATCTGAATTGGCACAAGAAATGAAATTCCGAAAAAATAAATAAAAAAATAAAGAGAAGAAGTAATTAGTGAGACACAGCTCAACAAAAAGCTTTCTCCAATTTTCCATTTCTATGTTATAGCAATGGCATAGCTGCAAATCCAAACTGTACACGCGCTTTTTTTTTTTTTTTTTTCCCTCGAGGGAGAGAGAGAAGTGGACAAAACTTTACCAAAATCCTATCTATTCCCAAAAATTTAGGGAAAAAAAAAAACCCATCTTGCATCTTCCATGGGGGAGAAGATCCATCCCCGCAGCATACAGCAAATCCCGTGACCAAATTCAATTAAAATTCAATCTCAGTCTCCTCCGCTCCTCCTGAAAAGCGCAAAGTACCCCAGAACCGCACAAATCGCCGCCACCACATTCCCTTCCTTTAACAGAATCTTGAGCACAACCCTAGAGATCTCCGCCGTGATCTCCCTCCCCTCCATCACTAGAGCGCTCCTCGGCTTCCCGCAGAACGTCAACAGCACCAGCACAGTGATCCACGTCACCACCATCGCCGGCACGGCCACCGCCAGAGCCGCCGCCATGGCCAGCAGCCCGAAGACCGCTCCGAGAAGCACGGACGCGTACAGGGCAGGCCAGCCGGAGGAAGCAGAAGGCGAGTCGAGGCTGGATTTGTACCAGGAGAGGATGGTCTTGAGCAGGTTCCACGAGGAAGACACGAGGATCCCGTAGACCACCACAAAGAGACAAACCCATGTCCTCCTTTTGCTCATCAGCCTCAGCAGCAGCGCATACGAGGGTCTCGGAGAAGGGTCTTCCGCCATTGATGACTGCATCGGAGCTCAGAGACGAATGGACTTTTGGACTTTCGCCTCTTTTCCTTTTTCAGTCTCTATTTTGGGTAGGGTTAGTGATTGTGCTCCTGAGCCCTGCCGAGGTGAGGGATGAGGCGTGAGCCTGAATTCGCACATAAATTAGATTGGGTGTAACAGTGGGTGGAATCGCACGCGCTCTTGATGGCGCGTGGATGGCACTCCCCTCCCCTACAGCCTTTGCTGACCTTCCAAGAATGACCGTTGCACTTGGAACGGGGCGGTGAGAAGCATTCGGAGAAAAGGGAAGTCTCGAGTGTAAAAAAAGGCGGGTGCGGGGAAAAGCATCGCATGACTTCCTATAGGGTTTTGCCAAGCCCAGATTCTTTTTATTTTTTATTTCTTTTATTTTTAATAAAAAGGGGGGAATGCTTCTGGACATTCCTCTTTTTCCTACTTTATGTTTGTTTCTTCCCGCTGTTCCAAGAAATATGTTTATTCCGCCTTTGGAAATTTAGATTAGTCTTTATTAAATTTTCTCCAAATTTATATAAATTTATGATATATATATATATATATATATATTTATATATATATATATCATGGCTATGGTTACATTTTTTTTTACCGGAAAATATGAAATATGAAATGTAAAGTAGGACCACATTCCTTCTTATATTTCAAAATGAAAATTATTTATTACAATTAATATACCTAGTAATAAAATGTTTAACTTTAATAACAATAATATTACTTCTGTTATAACTATTTAGCATTTATATGAAATTATATACATTTACATTTAAAAATTAAAATCCAAAAAATAAGGTAAAGAAAAGATGGAATCGTTGATTCTTTTGGGTGGTTTGCTTTTAATTTGATGCATTAACGGTACAACTAATGATTCATTTATTAAATCCTTTAATCCAAATTAAAAAATTCACAGGCCACAATCATTCATGCTTGTTATATACAAACATTTTTTTACCTAAAAAAGTGAAACATGAAATATGGAATAGGACCACGTTCTTTCTAATGATTCTCACCTCATAAAATATTTATTACAAGATATACTGTTATTTTTATAAGTTACACCCGATTTTGATAATGATAAATACTCTAGTATTTGATGGCTATCAAGTGTATGTGCAAGTTTTTATTAGTAGATTAAGAAATGACACTTAAAGCAAAGCATGAAGACCCTGAAGGCTTCTTTTATGTTGTAATTCATTTTAATTCAATAAAGATTTGTAATAGTAATTAGGAGAAAATGTCTATAATAATTATTTGCATATCCTGCATATAGGATCTGTAAGCTTATAAATGTCGTAAATTGACCATAGGGACCGAATGACCTTAGGGCACGGTCGACTGATGCTAGGTTTTTGGGCGTACTTGAAAAGACCCTAGGTCCCAACACTTATGCACAATAAGTCCCCATTTACATTCACAATTAGGGGATCAACTTAAAATGAAATTGAATAGAATAAACAATATTTGTGAGAGGTCGGGCGACCAAACCCCAGGTGTTCAAAACACCTCGAGCGCCCGAACCTTCATGTTCAAAAAAGGTCTCAGGCGACCGAATTTGCTAGTTTGGTTAACCAAACTTATATCTAAGCACTCGAACCACGGACATAATGTTTCTAACTTTTGTTCAGCCATCCAAACCTAGACTCGGGCTACTGAACCATTTAAAAATCCTTTTGTAACTAAGTCTATTTGAGCGACCGAACAAGTGCCAAAGCACTTTTCACCAACTCGGGCACCCGAACCTTCGTGTTCAAAAAGGCCTCGGGCGACCAAACTTGCTAGTTCGGTTAACCAAACTTATATCCGGGAACCCGAACCACGGACATAATGTTTCTGACTTTTGTTCAGCCACCCAAACCTAGACTCGGGCTATCAAACCATTTAAAAAATCCTTTTTTAACTAAGTTTATTTGAGCGACCGAACTAAAGTTCAGCCACCCAAATCTTCTCAAGTTACTTAATTATTTACCGAGGTTAAAAATGTTAAACTGGGTTAAATGCTCTAAAGTGTTTTAAAATAATGCTAATAATACCTTACATGTCCTAAACGGCTATATTTTGGCCTTTTGTCTATAAATATGAGTTCATTTGTGAGGATTATATTTTAATTAGCAAAAAATCATTAGCAAAAATCCTCTCTATTTTCAAAATCCTATTTTGCCAAATTACTCTCATTTCTTCATTCCCTTGATACATCTTAGTATTATGAGAATGTTATATTGTGTTATTGATTATTAGAAATTGCTAATACTCTCATTGCCTTAATTATTTATTGACATTGATTTTGGGGAGTTTAGTTAAGTTTATCTCATATATTTGAACATTATAAATCTTGTGTTGGGATAAACTAACAAGCTTAAGGATCTTTGCATTGTCATTATAAGATTCCTATAGTTTTGATTTTGTTGTGCAAAATATTTTTTTTACAAGTTATAATATTTTCAAACTACTCTTATGCTTATTTCATTGAAGGAAAATATTTTGAGTTAGTTTGAATATTTGATTAACATCTTTGAAACCCTAATTCGCTATTAAGATTTAATATAACTTGTTTAAAAGATATAGCTTGTTTAGAACACTCTTGAACATTCTAGTGATCACATTTTGTTGAGTGTTTGTTTGCTTAAATATTCACATCACTTAGCTTACATTTTTTTTTTTAATATAGTTGATGTGCATGTGATTGATTACATTTGGTACACATCTGCTTGACTGAGAAGCATAATCATTGAACCCTGTTATATTGAGAAATATGTTGTATTCGAGGCATGACCTGAAGGGGTGGTAATCCAGCAGGGTAAGGATTGGTTGTGAAGGTTGAGGTCAGCCCTGTGTTAATTGACCTGATTGTAAAGGTTGAGGTCAACTCTATGCTAATTGACCTGATTGTTTAGGTGTCGCTCCACTCGTTAAGTGAGCTTATAGTGGTAATCCTTGTGCTTGTTAGCCAAGGCGAGGACGTAGGCAGTTTGCCAAACCTCGATAACATTTCTGGTGTCATCTCCTTTACTGCTTGATTGTGCATGTTTGGTTATATTTCAATTACAGTTTAAATTCTGTTGTATACATTGATTTATTTTATATGCACTAAATTGACCTTAGGCTTCTGTAATACTGATGTTAGTGGATTGACCTAGGGGATAAAACTTTTTAAATACCAATTCACCCCCCTATTGGGATTGCATCAAAGCTAACATAGACAATTAATAAACTAGGTAAACAATGTAGTGTTATGCATACAAATTTTACTTTAATAATGATAATACTATTTTTTATTACTTTGTGACATATTATTAGTTTGTTTTCTTACTATTATGGAAAAAAATAAAACAAAACAAAAAATCTATCTAGAAAACAAAACAATAAATTTATCAATGAAATTACTCTAAGCTAATTGAAGGCGAGATCAACTCCATCATTGAATCTATTTCTCAAAAACCTAATCTAGCCAATTGATTTGTATGTAAATAATATAGTTTTAAAAGCTATAGTTTTAAAAATGGACCAATCACCAACCTAATGATGTTATTGTTAATTGAACTAGGCGAATTAGTGTGTGTGTGTGTGTGATATACATCAAAATATCCTCATTAAAAAGGAGAAACGATTTCAATAGCGCCATTAAACCTGAAATTAGGATGTATTCCCAAAAGGGGAGTGAATTGGGTTATTTAAATTCGCGGAATTTTAAATATTTCAACCCTTAACTATTCAACCTTCCAATATATATAGATGTATATATGTATATATACAGAACTATGTTAATTACAAGCTTTTAGATATGAATATGGATATACAAATTGAATATACAATATGAGATAACACGTTTAGTTGAGCACTTGTTCGTATTATAACTTTCAACTTGATTCAAGAAGATTCACAACAATGTACTCAAGAATAAATTTAGTGATTGATTTATGACTTAATAGAAATCAATATTAAGATCTAACTTTCAGCACATGTATTTTCTTTCAAAAAGATTTTGTAAAATGCTTGTTTAGTTTCAACACGTATACTTTATACAGAAAATATGTTCACAAACAAGTTAATCCTCAGATTATTTATTTTAAAACTCAAAGTTGTAAACTTTTCTAAATGGTCAAATCAATGCTTTGCTCATACAACTTATATATATTTGATCTCAAACAAAATATGTTTAGCAAGTTCACTATGTTTAACAAGATTCCTCTTTTTAACAAATTCTCAAATATTTAGCTCAACCTCAAATATTCAAAAAGATTTAATATTGAGCACGATATAAGATTCAACAAGTTCTTATAAAAATAAAATCATGCACACAGTTTATAACTTGCAGAAAATAAAAAGAGTAGGGAAGAAGAAGCTGAATACCGTTGTTTTTGCAAGGTTTGGCCGCAGCTTACGTCCTTATCTTCAGCAACACACTGCGGGGATTTCCTTACCAACTTCGTTACCAGATGAAGTTACAACCTCTCTCCCTCAAAGGTGGAGTTTGCCTCTCTAACGAGAATCCCCTCCCGCTAGGCAACGATTCAATCCCCTAAACTGTAAAAAATACAAGAAACAACAAATACTAGCTTGTACAAGAAAAAGCTCTTTAAATGAGCAGATTAGTACATGTTAGATTCAAAAATAATACTTCAAAAACAATACGAAAGTTGAAGCTTGAAGTATATCACTAGAACTAATTGAAAGATGTTAGTTTTGAAGATCAAAACAGTATTTTCCAAGTGAACGAATCAAGAACACAATAGTAGCCTTTCAGAAAAGAGAATACAAGAGAGTTAAGCGTGTCGTTACTTTTTAATTCGTGTTCTTGCCCTAATGTGCGAGAATAATATGTTTAAATAGAGCACTAGGATTTCAAAAATTTTTCCTTGAATTTTCTCTTAATTTGGAAACCTTTTACGCAAAATTTGAAAACAAGATCAACGTTGTTTAACGTTTAAACACTCGCATCAGTTGCCTACCCCTGAAGGGTTATTCACCTGTGCTCCTCTAAAATCAGAGTATTCTTAAAGTTAGAATGAGGTCAGTCAATTGTGGCCGATAGGTCAATCACATGTGCCTATTCTGTCTAAACATTTTTAAACACAGAAGCGCCATAGTCGCCTGATGATTTATCATCAGTCGCCTGTCATTTCAGCAAACTTGTTTTTCAATGATTTTTTGTTCCAAACTTAATTCATATATTTGAAAACTCATTTTAGACTTTGAGAAAATATTTTCCATGAATAAAATCAGATATCTAAGTTCAATGACATTTCCTAGGAGCTTTCAATCAATCAATATTGAGTTTTGAAGTACTTACATGAGACTTTCATATGATTTTCCTATCTTAGTGTCTAAGTCTTCATGTTGTGAAGCTTCCAATATGTCTTCTAAGCTTTATGCACTACTTTAACGAGTTTCATGTCTCACATGACTTGAACCTTCATGTTTATCATGTGTCATTGCCTTAAGTCTAATTTTCCATTTAGATTCTTTAAGTATATCCACTTGAAATCATAAGATCACTTAAGTCCTGAAATTCAAACTAGCATAGACATGTTAAATAACCTTGATTTGTTATCATTAAAACAAGATTAAGCCTTATTAGGCTAACAATCTCTCTCTTTTTGATGATGACAAATAAGGAGCAAAAATGAGAAAGCCTTAAAAGGCTCCCCCTTACAATAAGCATACTCTTAACAAGTCATTCATACATATCATAATATATCACATGTTCAGAATATCATGCTTTCAACATTTATATTAGAGTAATTTCAAGCATTTAGAATTTGCAAAATATATCACGCTTTTTAATAACTCATGTCAATCAAGCATTTAGAATTTTCAATATATATATATATATATATATATCATGCTTTTCAATAACTCATGAATAGTAACTCCCCCTTAATATATGTTCCAATGAACTCAATCATAAGATTTTGAACATCTATTTCCATGATACATATCAGTCATATATTCATAAACATTTCAGTATTTCTCAAACATTCATATCAATATATCTCATTTTGCACATATTTCTCCAACATGTCAACATATCAATATATCTCATTTAATCTCATTTTGCACATATTTCTCCCCCTTTTGACATTGACAAAAAGGGTAAATGCAATTCAACATGCAATAACCAAAAAGATAGTCATGCATCATGCATAAAAGTAGTCAAGTTAAGCACAATCAAGCACCGAGATATGTCATGTCCAAACAAAATAAAGTGTAAAAAGATGAGAAGAGCTCAAATGTTACAACTCGAGTTGTTTGTTTAGAAGAGAAATAAACTAATCTTCATTGCCTCCATCGGAGTTGGTGCCTTCTTCATCATCTTCATCTCCATAATTTGTTTCCATTGGAGTTTTGCCACGTGATGAAGAAGAACTTCCTATATACTGTTCAATGCATCCAATATGCTGATCCAAGGAATTATAACATGACTGAAGTGAACTAAAACTCGCTTGCACTTCACCACAGAAAGCATTTTGCTGTTGTTGATAAGCTATAAACCAGGATGGAGCATTCTTAGTTGGTGGTGCATTGTGTTGCTGTTCAGGAGCTTGCCGAGTTTCCAGAACTTGTCTACATGTATGTCTAACTTTTAGAAACCACCCTTGATCATGCTTTTCATACCCCATTTGCTTAATCGTAGTAGAGGAAAACATATCATAGTGAGAACGAGCTATGAATAGGGTAGATGAAGTTGTAACGCCTAAATAATCAAAGATTTTATTTAATGCTCCTCCATACTGAAGAATAACTCGTCTAGCCTCTTCTCTTGTGAACATCCATTTTAAAATAAGACTAGAAAGATAAAGTTTCTTTTCCTTGAGCAGACACCACATCACAAAACAATCGAGGTAGGAAATGTGATCATGTGATCCTACTCTAGGCAAAATATTGTATATGATGAGTTTTTGTAGGATTTGTGCTTGAAGATTTAACTAATGATACAATGGAGGATTACCAAAATAATTAGGAGCTTCTTTCATTATCAATGGCAGAAATTCCTTTGGTGTAAAACCTTGCTCCATTATCCAAGATGTACTAATCATAGGACATTCAAATTCTCCATTTTGAATTCCAAATCTAGTAGCTAAAATCTGTGGAGTTAAAGTTATAACAATACCCATAACTTGAGTAGAAATTACATTTTCTCCTTTCACCAGATTTACATAAAAGATCTTATCCAGATTCGGATACATGCCTCTGGCTTGATAGGTTATGAATCTTTCCCATACCAAGGCATTCAAAACTGGTAAAATATCAAGAAATTCATCTCGAAAGAACTCAAGGTCCATAACCTTACCTAAAATGGGTTTGGTGGATCGAAGATGTTTTCGATAGATTTTCTTTGCTTGAGGAGCCACCAACCATTTTTCAATGTCATTTGCATCCTCTTTTCCAGAAGAAGAACCTTTGTTAGTCACATGCTTGGTTTTAGGCATTTTTTTGAAGAACTAACTAGCAAAATCCTTGAAAATTAAGTGGAAATGAAAGATTGAAGGAAATCTTGAAGTTTAATCGGTTGAGTCTTTGTGAAATGTGACTTCAAGACTAATAATAGAGAGTTCAGGAGAGTGGAGGTATGTGGTCACTTGACTGGAATGTGAAAGGTTAGAGTTTTTACAAACAGTAAGTATATATACCTCCGCGAGTTAGTTGACTGTGCTCGATGAGTCAGCCGCCTGACATGTGTGTTCTTTTGAATTTCACAAGTCAGTAGCGAGTCAGTTGACTACGCTCCACTGAGTCAATCGCCTGCCCTTTAGGCAAGTGACACACACACACACATATATATAAATATATAATTCTCATTGTATTGAGATAATTCTATCCTCTGGAAGAGGTTTTGTGAGAATGTCAGCCCTTTATTCATCCGTATTTACGAATTCAAGAATTATATCTCCTTTTTGCACATGATCTCCTAGAAAATGATGATGAATATCAATATGTTTAGTCCTGGAGTGAGAGATAGGATTCTTTGAGATATTTATGGCACTCGTGTTGTCACATTTAATTGGTACCATCTAATGTTCCAAATTGAAATCCTGAAATTGTTGTTTCATGTATCGAGTTTGTGCATAACAACTACCTATTGCAATGTATTCAGCCTCAACAGTAGATAATGCCACAGAGTTCAGTTTCTTGGAGATCCAAGACACCAGAGAGCGTCCTAAAAAGTGGCAAGTATCACTTGTACTTTTTCTGTCTATCTTACACCCGACATAATCTGCATTCGAATAGTTGATCATTTCAAATGCTGTGTGTTTAGGATACCAAAGACCTAAGTCAATAGTACCTACCAAATATCTCAATATCCTCTTTACAACTATTTGGTGAGATTTTTTAGGATCTGCTTGAAAGCAAGCGCATATGCAGACGCTGGACATAATATCAGATCTACTAGCAGTCAAATAGAGCAAACTTTCTATCATGCATCAATAGTATTTCACATTTACCAACTTTCCTTTCTCATCTCTATCAAGACTCATAGAAGTGCTCATTGGAGTTCCCAATGGCTTTCCACCTTCTATGTCAAATTTATTAAGCAAGTCTCTAATGTACTTGGATTGGTTTATGAATGTGCCATTCTTAGCTTGCTTGATGTGAAGACCAAGGAAGTACGTTAACTCACCCATCATGCTCATCCCAAACTCGTCTTGCATGCATTTGGTGAATTCTTTGCATAAATCCTCATTCGTAGCACCAAAGATAATGTCATCAACATAAATTTGTGTGGTAAGCATATCATTATCTTTAGACTTAATGAATAAGGTGCTCTCCATTTTCCCTCTAGAAAAAACCATTTTCTAATAGGAAGCACTTAGTCATTCGTATCAAGCTCTAGGAGTTTGTTTCCTCCTCCTATCACTTCCTTCACATAGGTAAGGTACCCCTAGCATATCTCTAGAGGCAACCTCCTCGCCTGATTAGCTGACAACATCTATGGCAAGGTGCTCACGCACAACCTAACAAATCTATACTCCTACTCTCCTTATGGTCTGAACACCACTTTCTTCTTATAATAGTCAATACTGGCATAACTAAAAGTTAGCTAGTTCCTCCCCAAAATTATGTCAGATCCATGCATATTAAAAATCATTAGATTAGCAGGTAGCGTCCTCCCTAAAATACTAATTGGATAATCCCTAAGAACCCTTCTACAAACTACCACAATCCCCGTCGATGTCATCACAGATAAATCTGTATTTAACAGCTAAGCTTCTATCACACAAAAATCGACATATTCCTAAGATATAGATGACCTTGTTGCCCCAAAATCAAATAATACAACAACTTATTTGATAACAATAATAAAATATTACCTGTCACCACGTCATTTGTATTTTCTAATTCTCCTAGTGTAAGATAATAGGCCTGCACCGGGGTGGTGTTTCTCTAATGGCCATCTCGAGATGCCTGACTATCTTCCCAAATTTGCCTAATAGGGATTGCGTGGATCGGCTGCGCATGACAGTCTCGTGCAATGTGGCTGGGTTGACTGCACAGATAACATACATTTATCCTAGCTCGACATTCCCCTAAATATCTCCTTTTACACCTAGGACAAAGAGGGCATAACGGATTACCCTGTAAGAACCCGAACCATGATATATGGACTTATTATGCAAAGAGGGGTAAAAATGGAATTTGCACAGAATTCATCGATGAGGTCATAATTCATCGACAAAGGGTGAAGGCTTCTCGTCGACGAAATTCAGAAGCTCATTGATGAGTGAATGCCGAGAGGCCTAGGAAAATTTAGAATATGTGGCTCGTCGACGAGGCTGCCAATTCGCCGACGAGGCTAGTGAAGAATTTGTCGACGAGGACCTCAATTCATTAACGAATCCCCTCGGGTCAAAGGCCTATAAAAGATATTTTTGGGTTGCTTTGGGGCTAAGTTTTCCCCAAACACACACTCTCTCTCTCTCTAGAACTCTCCCTACACACTTTCTCTCTAGTTTTCTTTGCCGATCGTTGCCTGGTTCGTAAATCCAATGATACTGTGAGGATCAGGAAAGGATTCTCTACATTTCTAGCGGATCGGAATCTTGTTTCAGAGGATTTCGGGTTTCGGGCTAAAATCAAGGTAAGGCTCGGTTTTCGTTTCTAATTTAGTATATGTGTAGTAGTACGGACTGTAAGCATGTACTGTACTGTGATTTGTAGGTTTTGGAGTCTCAGTTCATAGTTTTGAGGACCGTAGAGTTCATAGTTGGATTTCGGGTTAAGGTTAGGGGATTATGTTTATATCAGTTTTTTTTCAAAATCAAGATCGGTAAGCTTGTAGGCAACGATCATATATATGTATTGGCTACTTATTTTGGGAAATCTATCAGGTAAAATATGGGATTTTCGGGTTATAATTTTCAAGAAAATTTGGGAATTTCGAGTATCATCTCTACTTTGTTTTGGAAACTGTTGGTTATGTTTAAATTGTACTATTGAGGTGACCGTAATCTATATTTGCATAAACTGTGTACTTGAATTTGTAAACGATATGATTTTTCATAAACCAAATAAGTGTGGTATGTATGGTTGTATGTATTTGTTCCAGGTATTTGTAAAATAGCTATGCGGCAGCTTATTACCGTATACTGAAATGTATAGGAATGTGAGTTCCAAAATGATTCCAGGAATTTGTAAAATAGCCATGTATCGGTTAACTACCATGGGCGAGAGTGGCTGGCTTTATATCCGGGGTGTGAAATATCACCAATATGTTCCAGCTGGTCACCGAAGGGTGTGTTCTACACCGTATGTAGCAATGTAATCACTATTAAGCCTGAGTCGTCGCATTGTAGTTGCATATGTAGCAATGTAATCGATGTGAGACTAGGTGACCTTGTGTAGTTGCGTATGTAGCAATGTAATCACTATTGGGCCTGATTCGTCGCATTGTAGTTGCGTATGTAGCAATGTAATCGATGTGAGACTAGGTGACCTTGTGTAGTTGCGTATGGAGCAATGTAATCACTATTGGGCCTCGATCGTCGCAGCGTAGTTGCGTATGTAGCAATGTAATTGCTGTGAGATGAGGTGACCTTATGTAGATGCGAACTAGTGTGACGACACTGACCGTATGTTTTGGGTATCATATGTACTGGAATGGTTTTTGTGAAAATAGTGGAACTGTATGGAACTGTATGTATATGTATGAAACTGTATGGAAATGTTTCGAACTGTATCGTATTTTATAGTATTATGAAGTATGTAAAATAACACTAGTATGCCACACACTGATATAACCTGCTTTCTTCCTTATTGAGAGGTGTCTCACCTTGAATGTACATATAATGTTTTTCAAGTCCTTCAAGTAGCCGTAAGTAGCATCCTAGCATCTAGGAGCAAGGGTGTCGTAGCTACTGCTTGTACCTACTAGGTACGAGTTTTGGTATCCAGGTTGTCGATATGGTTTTGTGGACACCTGGGGTATGTGTTGTAATTATAGGAATGTATATCCTAGTTTGTATAAACTCTGGTATGATACTGTTTATGTATAAAAGATCGTATTTCGCTGTGTATTTTGGATGAGTATGAATGATTGTGTGTATGTATGTGGGCATCCGTTCACCCCACAGGGTCGGACCCTCTATTTGTTATTGTATCATGTATGTTTTAATTGATACAAAAACAGGTTAGGTTACTTTATTCACACCTAGAACCCACCTGCGGGTTCGGTGCGTGACAACCTTACTCTACTCGATTCCCCATCTCAAATCTCTAACCCATATTATTTATGTTTCTTTTTTGCAAACTTTGATTCATATCAGCTTGGAAATCAAGAGGCACATACCTTTTCCCTTGTCTCTGTACTCTTATGCCCCTCTGCTAAGTTGCCTCTAGTACGGTGGCTTTATCCACTAGCTCTGAAAAGTCTTGCACCTGCAAAACTACCACCTGCTCATATATGTCCTGTCTCAGCCCCCTCTTGAACCTCTGCACCTTTCTAAATTCATCAGGAATCATATATGGAGCAAAACGAGACAGCTCCACGAACTTGGCGGCATACTGCAACACTGTCACATGACCTTGAGTCAGATTTAGAAAATCCTCCATCTTAGCATCCCTGACTAAGGCGGGAAAGTATCGGTCAAAGAAAATCTCTTTAAAACGGCCCCAAGTCAATGCTATAGGCACTGGCCTTTGTTCCTCCAAGAGTTTCACCGCTAACCACCATCACTTGACCTCATTCGTCAATTTGAATGTAGCATAAAGAACTTTCTATTCATCAGTGTAGTAACACTGTCAGTATCTTCTCAATCTCTCATACCCAATTCTTTGCAATAATTGGGTTAGCACTTCCTAAGAAAGTTGGGGGATTCATCTGAGTAAACTGCTCTATTGTGCAGCCCTGATCAGCAGGTAGAAAACTTTGTCCCTTAAAGTTCCGTGCAAATTTTGCCATGACCTGCTGCACAACACTATGCAGTACTAAATCCAAATCACTACCACCCCTACTAGAAGCCCCCACGTTACCACTACTCCCAACATTTGCATCGTTATTCCCAAGGTCCATCCTGAAATTTAGATAGAAAACAATCTTAAATTCCAATACCTTAACGTAACTGACACAATTATCAAACTAAGAAAATAGTTTAACATCCACGTTCTCAAGGTAAGCCTTAACACACTACTTAGTCACAAAACCGTCAACGGTTTGTACCTAACATAAATCAGTCGACGGTTTGGCCCAAGTACCCTCACTATCCTCTTTCTCATGTACCCTTAGTCATTTTAAGGACCTAACCTTGAATCCATAGAAATTATGACCTATCCAACCAACTAACATCTCAAGTTCTAGTCCCTCTACTTAAAAACAAAAACCATCAATGGATTGCCATAATTTTCTTGGAACCATCATCTCACGAAAATCACAGAAGGCTATCAATTGATTTCTACCTCTTGGCTGCGAGACAAAATCTAAAATTTCAACTTAATTCGGACACTCCATTTCACTATAAATCCTTAGCCAAATCCACCATACAACACATAACCTTTTCCATTTCTATTCCCATCATAACCTTTTCCATTT
The DNA here is from genome assembly GCF_029873635.1 of Malania oleifera. Classification (NCBI taxonomy): domain Eukaryota; kingdom Viridiplantae; phylum Streptophyta; class Magnoliopsida; order Santalales; family Ximeniaceae; genus Malania; species Malania oleifera. The sequence goes on along the minus strand of NC_080418.1, from coordinate 69,041,274 downwards.
CTATTCCCATCACTACTCATTCCTATACTCTGGTAGTATTGTCCATTATGGTCTACAGAACCTGGCAACCGAGGCTCTGATACCACAATTATAGCATCCCAAAAAATACCTGCTGATATAATAAATATAATCATAATAATACACCATCGTGACATCAACATAACATCTCTGATACCATACTATCACATTCCCCAATTTTTTTTTTCATTTTAATCACAACACACACACACACACACACACACACACACACACACATATATATATATATATATATATATATATATCAATATTACATCTGCCCCATACACTGCCTGCAGAAGCAAAAATGTCACTATCCAAAGTTATATATACCCGAGTAATACCTCTCAACCAATACTATACCATTTCCAAAGACAAAATTATAATCCAAAACCTTAGAACATTTATATGCATAGATTTAGACTATAGGACTTACACTATCTGTAATATCTACACCCCGACCCTAAGCTTCCATGTCTGGTTACTTGGTGATCCTGAAATGTTGAAATTTTATCGAGGTGAGACACCTCTCAGTAAGACGGAATAAATTAGTGTTTGTGTGTGGCAATGAGTCTATATATATAAACGTATGATTCATCCTTTAATTACTGAAATGATATAAAAATTTAAACTATACTCATACATGTACAATTTCATATCACATATTCTTTTTCAGTTCATATCTCAGCTTCAAAGCCCTATATATATAAATTACAAGTCAGATGATGTGTGCACGTATAAATCAATTGCTGATATTGGGGCATTTCATACCACCGTCCCCCAATCAGCCATTCATATTCAATTCACAATTCATCACAACATTTTTTATGATACATATCAACATTTTCGGCATGATTGAGGCATTTCGTATCGCTGTACCTTAATCATCTATTCATATTCATCACATACATATACCATTATTCATATCAAACATTTTTTGCATGATTGAGGCATTTTGTACTGCCGTCCCTCAATTTGCTATTCATACTATGCTCTTACTAAGTTTGAGGTGTTTCGTACCATCGTCCCTCAAACCAACCAATCATTACATACATTGTTCGAATCAGAGGAGTTTCGTATCGCCGTCCCTCAAACCTATGATTCGTACTACTACCATGATGAACAACATTATGTTTTGGTGAGCATTTTCATGTTGTATTTATATTTGTAATTTGGGTTGTCCTAAGCGTAATTTGTGCGTTATCATTATTGTTATTACATGTTTCATAGTTTAAGATTATATGTTTCAAGTTTTATAATTTGTTTGATCTAGGTTATATACTTTGTGTGTAAGGTAAGGGTTTCTAAATGTATTTGTAACTGGTTGAGCTACATTGTTCCAATCATCCGCATGAATAAAACAAACTATCATACCACAACTCTTGTATATAAAAACACTGTCATGCTAATGCTCTGTATTAAACACTTTTTATAAATTTGTTAAATTTTATCATATCGTATCTTTGTATAAAATATTGTCATATCACAACTGATTCACGGCACTTGGCCAACTATACTGATCACGGAACTGGGCCGGCTATACTGTCACGACACTGGGCTAGGTGTACTGATCATGACATTGGGCCGGCTATGTTGTCATAATACACTGAACAATATCGTAATTTTTATAATATTCATAACCTTCTAAAATTTTTATCAAACCATGTTTGTTCAATGCAATCATAAAATAATCTAACATACTTATACACATAATAAAAATATTATTCTCATGCCACACAATTTGAAAATAATTCATAATATAAAATTTGCTCGAGATAACTATATTGTTGAAAATAATGGTATAATAAACACTAGAGTTTTATTAAATCCCAAAATACATGTTTCCCACAAATATACTTATAACCATAATAATCCAAAATTCTCATATGCTTAACCATTCATAAAATCACATATAACATTTCAATACTTAAAATCTCAGTTTTAAATGATTAAGCTTCAGAAAATAAGCTGACCTAATTTATTTCCTTTACCTGTTTCCTGAAGAAATGCCCGCAGGGATCCTAAAGCAGTGCCTGCGGCGTTCGTACAAATCCCTGTATTCACACTCCCTAGTTTAATCAGCTCAACCTTGGGATAATTACTATATATCCTAATATGATCAAATCCCTGCAATTTAACCTAATTCCAAAATATTTCCCAAAAATTCTATTTAATCAAATCCCCGCCGTTTAATTTAATCCTGAGAATATTTCCAAAAATCTAATATAATCCAAACCTGCAGTTTAATTTAATCCCAGGAATATCTCCAAAAATCTAATATAATCAAATACAACAATTAATAAATAAACCGTAATTTTCATACCCGTAAAATTACTCAGAAATCCACATACAATTATATACCATGATTTAATCGGGTGAATTTCTAAAATAACAGACACAAATTGTACTCCTCACCTTAGCCTTGGAGTGGAGCCTAGTATCCCCCAAATCAAAAATCTGCTTCGATTGAATTGACGAGGATGGAAGTTGGGACCCTGTGGTGGTGTCTAATCGTCAATTTGGCTGAATATTGGGGAGAAATTGAAGAGAGAGAGTGGGTTTACCTTATCCCAGGAGTGGTGCCTACAACGCCTTGATCACAAATCCACTTCGATTAAATTGTTGGTGGCCAAGAATGGAACTCAAGGGGTATTTTTCATTCTTCAATCAGTCGAGAATTCGCCTAAAAATCGAGGAGAGAGAGAGAGAGAGAGTTGGAGGAGGAGACAGAGAGACAAGAGAGTTAGAGAGAGAGAGACAAAATTTTGTCTCTATAATGACTTTCTTGAAGGATTGAAGTCCTTCAGGTTAGGTTAAGTTTTATATATATATATATATATATAATATTATATTATACTTATATTAATATATTAATATATTAATATATTATATTAAATTATTTAATAATTTAATAATAATAATTTTTACTATTATTATTATTATTATTTTGGAAATCACTACAACTAAATATTTTTGAGGTCATTACACCTACCGCTCACAGAGAGCCTTTACCGATTCGGTTCACAAAGAACCTTTCACAAGCAGATGGAAGATTACAAAGAATGCTCCTTACAATGAGCAAATATAATTTACAATTCAAACCTCACACAATTCTATCAAGAAATGATTCAAACAAGATTTAGAGGACAAGAGAGTTTGAGCACTTTGTGAATATGAAGTATATGCAATGTGCAATGTGTTAGGTTTTTGGATTTAAAGATATTTCTCCCAAATATGATCAATAATAATCAAAAACCTTCCGAAACAAGTTTAACTAGCTATTGGGAACAATCCCCCAACCAAAACTTGCTATTTTTTGCCCATGAAGACTTTGGGCTCGAGACCGCTCATCAATAAATCCATATACATGTCGACGAGCCCCACATACACACAAGTCGACGAGTGTCTGTCCTTGTTGACGAGACTCCTTTGCAAGTCTCAGGTGGGTCTTGGTATCTCTTCGTCGACGAGTCCCCTGTATATATCAATGAGCCACCTATACACCTTCGTCAACAAATCCCTGTATTCATCGATGAGTCACCTCTAAGATTTTAGGTGGCCTCGGGATTTCTTCGTCGACGAGTACCCTGTGTACGTCAATGAGTCCCCTTCACACACTAGTCGACGAATCCCCTGTATTCGTCAACGAGTGTTTTGGGGCTAAAACTCGCACACACTGTTTTTATTTGTTCAAAAAACCTTTTAACACTTAAAACATTTCTTGGACAAAATATAAGAAAAATATTAAGTCTAATGAAATTCAAAACTTGTCCAAGTGAGTTTCCCTTTGAATATAAGATATCTTGTTAATAAAAACATATTTGAATGCTCTTTCGATATCTTATTTGCCATTATGCCCTTTTCATGAAAATATACTTTACTTCTTTGAAGCTTTAGGAAATAAGACTCGTTTTGACACATTTGGGACCAAGTATGAAATGTTTGTAAGACCAAGATGTTAAAAACTTGTCCTTTTGAAAACCATGCTTGAGTTTAGGATTCATTTAATAAATTTTTTAAGTTTAATTTTGAAAATCATGAAAGGTGAGTTTGTGTTTATGATTTTAGTGCAATCCTATAAACCCATGTGTCCTAAAATGCACGTGATTTACTCAACTCTTGCTAAAAAATCATGCATAAATAAAATGCAAGAGTTACAAACTGAACCTACCACTCACACAACCCTTACTACAAATAATTCAACAATTATAAAACATCTAGTTGTGCTTGGGTCCTTCCGAGTATGTGTCCATTTGATCTTTCCTTCTTGACGCCTACTCGGTCTGATCTTTGCCTCTCACTTGGTACTTCAAGCATTTGCCACTTGTACCTCTACTAACCATAACTGCAAAATTGAAAAACACTAGGAACACACAAATAGGTTAATATTATCAAAACACATTAAATATGATATTGTAACCAACAAGGCTAACACTTCTTTCTTCACAAACTCTCCTCCAAACTCACAATTCTCTCAAACTCTCATTTTTTGCTTTACTCTCACTCTCAATTGTCTATATGACTTCTTCGTATCTGTGTGTCTCTACCACCCTCGAAAGGCCTCTATTTATTGGATCGTTCTTGATTCCTAACTTAAATTTGATTGACTAATCAAATTTAAATTAATAAATCAAATTTAAAACTAATTTATTAATTAAGTTGATTAATCAATTTAAATTAACAAATCAATCTTAATTAACTAATTAGTTTTTAATTTTGATTTTCTAACTAAAAACTTCATTTATGTGTGTGTAGGTGCAAGCATGGAGTTGGAGTATCCAATCCTCCTTTCTTTTTGTAATTTCATTTTTATATTTTTATATATATATTTTTAATTTTCAATGTAAAAAAAATTCAATTTCCCTGTATATTATTTTATTTTTTATATTTTATAACTTTATTGAAATAAATTTTTTTTTTCAATTGCGTTATATAAGTCCCGGATAAAATGAGATGTCTACAAGAGTAATTAGGAGTAATTCCTTCGCTAATACAATAAATGGCTACCAAGAATTAAAAATAGAGGCACGTACATAAAACTTGTCTGCAAAAGACTCCTAAATACCTAGGTTTTCCCATGTACACTAATCTAAATATAGAAACCCATAAAATAAATAAGAAAAAACTACTAAAATTTTCTAAACGTGAAAACCCATATATCAAACAATAGTAACTTAGTCATTTCTTACAAATTAGAATTCTAAATTTATGTTCAATAGTTGCTCTAGGTTATTATAAACCCATCATGGTTAGCCTCTACTCCACATATGCCTGAGTTTTGTACTAGCCTCATTGCTAGTTAATTTTTATAATACTTGTCATCGGTTTTTTTTGCATCACTAATGAGCGAAAAATTGTTTTCACGTGTTTTTGGCATCTTTCCACGTTCTTATGAATGTAGGATGTCATCACTTTCCCTCACTGAGTTCTTTGTACAAAACGTGAGAATCATATTCCATGTTTCAATTTTGTTTATGAGAATAAATTGAACCTACTATCTTGAGGAGTTGGATACCAATGCACTCTATGTTATCATATTATTGCATACTATTATTACATTTAAAATAGTAAATTTTTACGATAGGGAATATAGAGACTAAAAAATGGAAGAAATAATATTCTTACGTTATAATGATACAAAATAATGTGATAATTAAAATTTTTACACCATGTTGTCTCCTCATTATTTTGGTTAATTCGATTATTAATTGTTGATTCTTTTATTTATGATGTTTGAAAATTTTAGGATATTAATTTAATGTGGTCTCTTATTACCCTTTTGTACAAAAAAAATATTATTATTTTTTCATATATGTTTCTTTTACCTATTAGGGTATAATGATTTTTTGTATAGAAATGTCCACTAAAAGCCCAATGTTGAACTAACAATAATATGGACATCCTATATAAATTCTCGAGAGTCTTGCAACGCCAATTAAATAAAAATATTTTCATGAGATATGCATCTCATTCATTATTTCATGGAAATACTTGCAACACTCGTAAAAACCGCAACACTTTTTGACATCATTAGTAATGAATTAATTGTTATATATTTAGTTTTTTGTCACCATTAGTTATATTATTAGTGACACTATTTAAGAAACTCCTTCCCCCCGCCCCCCAAATGCATGGTTGTATATCGCTAATAGCACACTTATAAAGTGTTACAAAAGAGTTCATTTACTTAGTTTTAGAACTAATTTAATTGTGAAAAAATACTTTCTATTTTTCATTTTTTTTTTAGTTTTTTAAAGAATTATAAAAAAATATTGCCTATTTTTTTTTAGTTTGTCAAGAGTTGTAAAAAGTATAAAATAAAAATTTGTTTAAATGTACAAAATATATTTTTTTTTTATTTATTTCTAGATTTCAAAATAATTACTACAAAAAAGATTACTTACTTTTTAATTTTTCAAAAATTATACGAGCTAATATTTGGGAACATAGGTTTTGGGGTTTGGATTTGGTCTTGTCTAAATTTAGAAGAAACTCTATATGACAGAAATGAACGTTCAATATTTGAATTCCATGATCTTATATGCAGCGCAAGAGTTAGAAATTTAAAAAAAAATTAATTTTTTTTCCCATTTTTTCTATTTAAATTTATAAAATTATAAAATAAGGAATCATTTTTTGTAATGATTTAAAAATTAGAAATAGAAAATAAAACTATTTCTACAAGAAAATAGTGTTAGAATTGTTTATTGTTGTTTATGTATTTCATATAATTATTGTAAAAATAGAAAATCAGTTAACTCTATGTAATTTTTTAAAAACCCAAAAGGAAAACTAAAAACTATTTTTCACAACTAGATGAACCGTTCAAACCATCCTTACATCCCTATAGACTGCCACTTAAGACAACATGGTCTGTAAAAAAAAAAGATAATAACATAATAATAAAAGGAAAGAAAGAAAGAAAGAAAGAAAAAAGCTTGTGTCCAACACTGTTTAGCATGGTGTGAGCCACTTCTCATGGATCAGCCATAAACACACACACACACACAAATCGCTCAACGTAGAGCCAATGCAAATAATTAGTAGGAGCCGGATTAGTCACGTGGACCGTAAAATGGACACGTGGAAATCCGGTGCGTAATCCAAAAAATAATTAGTAGGAGCCCTACCCAATAGAAGACAAAGGAAGAGAGGACTTACCAGCCCTAAAAAAAAAAAAAAAACAAGCCAGTCAAACGTAGAGCTAATGCAAATAATCAGTAGGAGCCCTACCCAATAGAAGACAAAGGAAGAGAAGACTAAGGGGGTTGTCATGGTGACTGTAAAAAGTCGAGTGGTTGCTGGTACACGCAATGCTTCATTCCAAATAATTGGAGTTTTAGGAACAGACTATGCCCTGCAAGCTGCAATTTCAATTTGCTCAAATCTTAAATCCAACTCCCTGGTGGATTCTTGAAATCAAATTTCAAAAGGAAGAGCAATTTAAAACAATTTTTAAGCATGCACATTGATCAGTCAGCAAATTAATAAATAGAAAAAGGAAACGAATGTAATCATTTTTACTAGTTACTAGCAATACAACAACTCTCCTTTCTCTTACCATAAAAACACTAGTAATGACATTTGCAATTTATGAAAAATGAGAAACTACTTCTTCCTCCCACCCCCCCCCCCCCCCCCCCCAACATGCCCCCAAATTCATGCAAAACTTCGTGCCGAAGGTGATTCAACGTCTTCACCATCAATTCAGAAATTCTATAATAAAATAGAAGACAGTCAGTGCTCCTTGGATTAATTCCTACAGCTTTCGAATAGCCATGGAGTCAGGATGAGAATATCCAATCAGATATTCTAGATCAATAAAAATGGACGTTATTAACAAACAGATGGATACAATTAGAAGAATTACATCTTGTAGCAGATAAAACAATCAGAATCTAGACACATGCCTCGTCAAAGAACGAATAGCCATCTCTTGTGCATATGCATCAAGAAAAAATTGCCATGCCTTGCACCTGCCAAGCTGAGCCAGAAGGAGAATATTTCAACAGAGGAACAAAAAAAAATTCTACAACATTTTGTGGGATCTCAAGCTAATATTTACTTGAGCCTTAGCAGCAAGTTCTCAAATCAACATAAAAAAGTTCATTTGTACAAATTTAGATCAATGTAAGCATGTAAAGCAATTTCCATAATGCTTTGCTTTTAGCTACAAGCATTTGTTATATAATTTATGATTTAGCAGCACTTCACATGGAGTTTTAACAAGGAAGTGCAAATAGAAAATTATTATATTTTATGTACAATCACAGAATTGTTGCGAAATGCATACAAACAGCCAGGCAGAATCTGGTTTATTCCTATAAACCAAATTTCCAAGGGAGGCTGGTTATTGCGAGATCCCAACAGAAGTATTTCATTTTTCTTGGCAAATACATTACAGGCATGTTCAGGGCATACTAAACCCCAATAGCCACATTACCCTTTCAAACAGTCTCACTTGATGAAACTGTAATTCTCAGTAATTTTCAGTATGAGCTCTACCATTAGTACATTTAAAAGAACAATTAAGCCGCATAACCTTCACCTTGAATCAGCCATTCAGTCCTAAAGCCTCCAATACTTATTCCAAGAAAAAAAAAAACACTCACTTAATGTTATTTATTCAAACTAATCATACTTCTCTCTCCAAGTGTACACAAGAAAGAAAACCCACGAAAGCGCCAATGCAAAATCCCCCACAAGCTGTCTTGGCCAATCCGAAGCCAAATCCGCAATCCTCCTTTCAAAATTAACCCTCCAAAGAGCCATTGAAACATGCATAAAAACACACCCTTTAGCAAAAAAGCTCTGAAAATCCCTATCCTTTACAAAAGCCACCATGGACAGCAAAAACCCAATTACAAACAAAAGCAACCCAGCAAAGGAATTTGAAGTTTGTATCAACAATTGGTCGTGCGGAGTTGATCCCTGTAGCTTTTTAGCCGTCTCCATGCCATGACCAAACACGGAGATCTCGTTGAGATAGAGCATAACCAAAGAGCCACATGTTAGAGCGATCAAGGAATGGAGAATGCAGATCACAGAGAACATACAGGAAGCCATAGACCGAATGAAACTCTAAATCATCCAATGTGGAGTTCGAACCACAACGAGAGCAATACAACATCAAGAATTTATATAGCCTGTATGGATGTGGGAGTGAGAGGTAAAGGAGCCCTATGGTAATTGACAGGTTTCGATGAGGGATTGGGGTGGAGGGTGTCTGATCTGGATTTGGGATTGGAAAACGAAACCCTAACCCCAGGAGGAAGGTGTGGCGAGAAAGTGATAGGGCGCGGTTATTGGGGAGCCTGTCGTAATCGTTCGGGGTGGCGGGTATTGTTGTAATTTGAGAATTTGCAGTAAAATTATTTGCAAGATTCCAAAGGTAATAAAAGATTATTAGATTTTTTTGAGTGATAATTATAATAAAATATTTTTTAAAAAAATTAATAAATAAATATATTATAAAAGTATTATTTTAGGAAAGTTATGGCGATTAATGGATATTTTTTGGAACATTTTTGGGTAGTTATAGGAATATTTTTAGAATATATGTGAGTAGTTTCATGGATTTTTTAAAAAATTTTATGGGTACTTATAGGGACATTTTTTGGAATATTTATGGATATTTTAGGAATATTTTTAATATATATATATATATATATATATATATATATATATATATATATATATAGGTAGTTATAGGGACTTTTTTGAAATTTTTATGGATAGTAAGAGAGACATTTTGGGGATGTTAAAAATCAGACCAAGAAAGGAGAATCTCCTTTCTAATAATAGAGATTTATCACTAGTCAGGGTGTCACGGTCTCACATCGAATGTATACTAAGAAAATCACGTTGACAATGATATTAGAGATTGGATGGGAGAGCCTGTCACGGTCCCACGTCAGATGTGTACTAGGGAGATTTTGGACTTATAAGAAGGGTTTGAACTCCAATTAAGTGAGGCGCCTTTTATAATACAAACTCGTGAGACCAGTGACTCAAAGCAAACAATACCTAATAGGAGTTAGGCCTAGGGCCATTACATTTGACTCTCCTGTCTGATTTCTAACATCCTCGTTAGTGTGATCTCATGTCACGATCCCACATTGGATGTATACTTAGGAGATCTTTGACTTATAAAGATCGTTTGGATTTCGATTATGTGACACCTTTTACAGGATACACGGATGAGACTAATAGGCCAAAAAGGACAATACTTCATCGGAGTTTGGCCCAAGACTATTATATTTGGTATCAAAGTCATCTTGGAGGTAATATTATATGAGTGGATCTACTTTGGGGATACCATCATCTGAGTGAATCCTACATAGAGGTGTAAGCTACTTTGACGAGGGCGTCAGAGATTAGATGGGAGAGCCTGTCGTGGACCCACATTGGATGTGTATTAGGGAGATCATTCTAACAAGGAAACCAAAGATCGAACGGGAGAGTCTATCACGGTTCCACATTGGATGTGTATTAGGAAAATCTTGAGCTTATAAAGAGGGTTTGGGCTCCAACTATGGGAGGCGCCTTTTATATGACAAATCCATGAGGCTAGTGGGCAAAAGTGGACAATACCTCCGAAGAGTTGGACCCAAATTCGTTACATTTGGCATTAGAGCCACCATAGAGTTACTATCATTTGAGTGAATTCTACACATAGTTGTAAGCCACTCTAAAGCAGGCGTTAGAGATCAGGTGGGAGAGCATGTCACAGTCCCATATTGGATGTGTACTGGGGACATCTTGGGCTTATAAGGATGGTTTGGATTCCGACTATATAAGGCACCTTTTGTAGGACAAATCTGTGAGACTAGTGACCCAAAATGGATAATATCACACTAGAGTTGGACCTAAGACTATTACACGAGGGCACGTGCAATGCATGTGCTTCATGACTTTTGAGTGATAATTATAACAAAAAAATAATTTAAAAAATAATAAATAAATATATTTTAAAAAAATATTATTTTAGGAAACTTATAGGTGATTAGAGATATTTTTTTTTTTTTTGGAATATTTGAGGATAGTTATAGAAATGTGTTTAGAATATGCATGAATAGTTGAAATGCATCAAAATATCCTCATTAAAAAAAGGAAACTATTTCGATAGCATCATTAAACCTCCTTACAAAATTGACAGGCAGACTTTAATATAGACATTGTTAAAAGGGATAGTTACAAAACTATATTCAAATCCTCAACATATATGCCCATAAAACCTATGTAACCCCCAAAAGCACAATAATGCCCATTAATGTCATATTGATGGAGGGTCAACTTCCACCACTTTAAAATGGGATTTGGAGAAGAGGTAAACATCTCATTCATATCCACTTCTTTCTATTGTTGCAATTCATAGCCTCTCATTAGTCCCTTACTTAGGCATCAGAATGATCACCTGGAGTACACCCAGGGTCCTCTAAGCCATTCTTGATTTATCCTTTTCAGGTGGTCGTGATCAAGGAGTAATTCCCGAAGATCATTCGAGTTTCAGGTAGCAACAGTTGGTGTCGTCTGTGGGAATTAACAGTTGGCGCCTTTTGTGGGAATTATTTGAGAAGTTTTCTTTTCCTTGATCATGACTATATCACACAATTCAAAGTCAGAACCTGCTGTGGGTGACTAATCACCTCAATCCATACATTTTGCACTAGTTGACAATTCCAACGTGACGAGAGGTGAGTTCCTTGCATTCCCGAAAAGGATGGAGGATATGTTCAATATGATCTTGCAGCAGAAAAGGGGTCATAAGGAACTTGTCCCCCACCCTAACCGCGTAGATCTTGAGTCACATAAAAAGGTTGTAGTCCCACTAGAGATCATTGATAAGGCTTTTGATCCAACGAAGAAGGTTGAAGATGTGATTAGCATGGGTATCTATGAACAACGATCACACGAACAATAAGAAAAGTAATAATGACAAACCAAAACATCTAATTGTGCTATCAAGTGTATTTACAGGTATTGCAGAATAAAAGCACAATGCAAGATGTATAATGCAAAGCCATGAAGAACACAAGTAAATGAAAGATGGTTGTTGAAGGAAAGCTTGGATGAATACCAAGCTTAAGGACATAAAGACCTAGACAGCTTGTCATATGTATTGAAAAATAGGTTTCATGTAAGTACATTTTAGTTCTTTTTTGTTATGAAGCTCTTAGGATATTTATTTGGACCTTAGATACCTTTTCAATTCTTTGAAAATATTTTTACAAAGTCTAAATGTTATTTCAAAAAATAAAAAATAATTTTTGGAATAAAAATTTAAAGGAATGTTGAATTTCAGGATGTTTGAGCTCCTGAAACTAATGCTCAGTTGACCGAATGTAGGAGTCTGAACAAACTAATCTGACATCAAAGAGTTCGGGCGACCAAACCTCAGGTTCAGTTGACCGAATGGCTAATGTCATTGTTAAAGTTCCAGACAATGTTAGTTCGAGTGACTAAACTTAGAGTTTAGTCGACCAAATGACTACTACCAGTTTTGAAATTCATAAGTTAACTAGTTCGGGCGACTGAATTGCTAGTTCTGTCGACCAAAGTGCTGTGATAAGTTTGGAAAACGGCTAAAAAATATTTTCGATTCTAAAATATATTGTTACCATAGCACGCAGAAATGACTATAATTCAAACTTACATATAAATAGCCAACCTTAATCATGTTTGGAACACTAGAAGATCAATTTACATTGAAAATTCATCTTTTGCACTGTTCTTGCTGAAACTTGTCTTTTAAGTTATTCTTTCAAGTTCAAAGCTTTTAAAACCCAGAAACCTTAGTTTATATCTTTGAGATTCTTAGTAAATATCTTCAGAGAGTATTCTATAGTGCTTATTGTGTACTAATTTGCTCTGGTTAGAGAGTTCTCTTTGTACAAAAATTAGTTTTTGATTTCCTTATGTAAACTAACGACTTTGTGATTAAGTTGTTGGCAAGCGGAAGTATTGTTTTGCTTGAGAGGCTTCTCCACCTACTGAAGGAGAGAGGTGTCTCCACCTACTGAAGGAGGGATTAGTGAATGCTCATAGCTAGTTACTTGAGGCAAGGACGTAGCACAGTTGTCGATCCTTATAAAAAATCAGGTGTCACTCTCTCCTTTATCTCCTTTATTTTACAAGCATTTTTACTTGATTTATGAATGGTGTGAATGTTGTGAATACTCTTATTGATTAAACTCTATTGTAGTTACATATATAATTTTGATTTAATCTGCTAGAATTTTATTGTACTGGTTTATTACTCATTCAAATTATAGCATAAACTTTTGTATGGCTAAGCATATTTTTATCAATATTAATCTGCTGTAAGTATTGTCATTATCTTGTAGTTTGATTTCATATTTAAATCTTAGTTCATACTCTTTATAATTTAAGAATATATAAATTGATAAGACTATTGTTTGAGAATACAATTGTTGTTAATAAGTTAGAGCACGTGTAGAATCAGCTTTAAAATTGGTTAAGCTTTCGTGCATAAAATTTTAAAATACCCAATTCATCCCCCTCTTAGAATTACACCTTGACTTTCAATAGGTATTAAAGCATTGGTTGCAATAAATCTAAATAAGTGGTTGCACAAAGATCTAAATGGAAAACCTAGGTGTGCCCCCATTTGGTGAAGGTCAATCCTCCACAAGGCCTCCAATATTTTTGCAGTGTTAACTACACCTTTTGGAAACAAAAGATGAGAAATTTTCTACAAACCATGGATTGGAGGGCTTGGAGAGTTGTTGTTTAAGGAAGTTATATGCCTACAAAATTCACTGAAAATAAAGAAGCTCCTAAGGCTGAAAATGAAATGAACGAAATAGACATGAAATTAATGCAAATCAACTCGAGTGCCATGAATGCCTTATACTATGCTTTAGACGCAAATGAATTTAATAGGATAATGGGCTGTAAGAGTGCCAAAGAAATTTGGGATAAGTTAGAAATAACTTATGAAGGAACCGTAGACGTTAGGGATAGTGGGATAGATTTGCTCATTAGTGAGTATGAAGCCTTTAGAATGAACCCTGATGAATCCATATCTAGTATGTAGGCTAGGTTCACTCATATCATAAACTCCCTCAACGCACTTGGAAAGAACTACCCCACAAATGAGATAATTAGGAAAATTATCAAAGGAATCCTATCCATATGGGAACCTAAGGCCACGACAATTGCTAAGGGTAGAAACTTAAGGGTGATGACTTTAAATGAACTCATCGGGTCACTTCTCACATACGAGATGGCCATAAATGAAAAAGCAACTGAAAAAAGAAAAACTAAGAAATCCATTGCACTCAAAGCTTCCAAGGAAAGCTCAAGTGATGAGGAAGTTGAAGAGATGGATGAAGAAGATATAGCCCTAATCACCAAAAGACTAGGTAGGTTCTTTAAAAAGAATAAGAATTTCACTATGAAATTCCAAGGATCTAGGATGGACAAAGGAGAATCAAGTAGAAAAGAAACAAAAGCAGAACCTCCTACTTGCTACAACTGCAAGAAAGTATATCATATTAAACCTGATTGTCCACAGGTCAAAAAGGATTATAAGAAGACGAAGAAAAAGGCAATGAAGACCACAACTTGGGATGACTCCAGTTCAAGAAGTTCAGAAAGTGACTCGAGCGATCAGAAGTTGGCGAACTCCTGCCTTATGGCACTAAAAGATGAGGTACAAAACTCTTACTTTAACTTGTTTATTGAATCCAGTGATGAATCCTATGATAGCATGCCCTCATATATTGAATTGCAAATTGAACTATTTAAATTACATAAAAGTTTTGTTAGGGTGTCCAAATGAAACACCACATTGAAAAGTGAGAATGAAACATTAGTAAAGAAATTAGAGTCAAATCACACTATTGAAAAGGAAAAAAGATTCATATATTGTTGCACTGGAGAATAATACTGAAAAACTATCAAAAGAACTAGAAGACTTGAAATCACATGCCACTTTTGAAAATGAGAAGGATTTAAATATCATTAGTTTAGAAAGGAAAAGTAGAAGATTATTCTAAAATAATCTATAACTTCACAAGTGGGAAAGACAACTTTGATAAGCTAGTTGGTTCTCAAAAGATGACTTTGGATAAAGAATGCATTGGCTTTAATGGAAAAGAAAATAAGAGAATAAAGAATCTCTACATGGATTATTTTGTAAAAGAATCTAAAAATTATGTCAGCACCTTTTCAAATAATGTTTACACTCACACCACATGCTTTTTATATAAAAAGAAGGGTCATATCTAATTTGATTGCCCATTTAAAAGAAAGAATTTGAAAACTAAAAGGGTGTGAAAAATTAAAGAAACTTCAAAAGCTAACCTAAAAGGACCAAAGAAGATTTGGGTACCTAAGAAAGTTATTTAAATCCTTTTATAGGTATGCTTTGTTGACCCTTTTTAAAGAAAAGTGGTACTTGGATAGTGGATGCTCAAGGCATATGATGGGAGACAAGTCCAAGTTCACGTCCTTAACACTAAAGCAAAATAGACATGTTACCTTTGGAGACAATGCCAAAGGTAAGATTATTGGCATCGACAAAGTCAATAAGGAACATTCCTTAATCATTGAGAATGTTTTACTAGTTGAAGGTTTAAAACATAACTTACTAAGTCTTAGTAAACTTTGTGACAAAGGCTTTGACATTACCTTTGAAAAGGATAAATGTATTCTTGAGAATGCAGAAAAACACAAAATATTTTTTATTGAAATTCATTGTGAAAACGTGAATTGCATTAACTTTGAAAGCTGAGTATCTCAAGATTTAAAGTGTTTTATGGACTTGAATGAATCTAACTGGTTATGACATAGGAGACTAGGACATGCGAGCATGAATCTCCTATCTAAGTTAGTTAAGAAGGAATTAGTCAAGGGTTTACCCAAAACTAAATTCATAAAAGACAAAATTTGTGATTCTTGCCAACTTGGAAAGTAAGCCAAGACAAGCTTCAAAAAGAAGCAATTAATATCCATTGGAAGGCCATTGGAATTAATTCATCTAGATCTATTTGGACCTATAAAAACACAAAGTCTCGGAGGAAAATAATAGATGAGTACACCAAGTTCACTTGAGTGTTATACCTAGCCTCCAAAGATGAAGTGTGTAAAATTCTTACCAACTTGTGTAAGAAACTCTAAAATGAAAAGGGTTTTGGTATTTTACACATCCAAAGTGCTCAAGGTGGAGAGTTTAGAAATAAATATGTTGAAAGCTTTTTTGATGAAAATGACATTTCACACAATTTTTTAGCACCTTGAACACCTCAACAAAATGGAGTTGTTGAGAGAAAGAATAGATATTTACAAGAAATGGCTAGGACTATGCTAA
Source organism: Malania oleifera (assembly GCF_029873635.1). Classification (NCBI taxonomy): domain Eukaryota; kingdom Viridiplantae; phylum Streptophyta; class Magnoliopsida; order Santalales; family Ximeniaceae; genus Malania; species Malania oleifera. The sequence goes on along the minus strand of NC_080418.1, from coordinate 69,024,920 downwards.
ATGAGCATAATGTACCTAAATGTTTTTGAGCTGAAGCCATAAATACCACCTGTTATATCATGAACAAAGTTTCCATTAGGGAAAACTTGAATAAAGCCCCTTACGAGCTTTGGAAAGGAAAGAAACCAAACTTTTCATACTTCCATGTCTTTGGTTGTAAATGTTTTGTTTTAAATGATAATCGTGACCTAGGAAAATTTTATACAAAATCCAATAAAGGAAATTTTTTAGGATATGCTTTAAATAGTAAAGACTTTAGAGTATACCACAAAATAACGATGTTGGTTATGGAATCCATTCATGTAGCATTTGATGAAGCCAACCCCTTCTCTTCTAAAACCATTGTCGATGAAGATCTAGAGATAAGAATAGGTTTAAAAGACTTAGCAATTCATGATAACAAAGAAGAGAGTATTGAAATTAAAGAACTATATTATGATGACTCTCAAAATAAAGTTGAAGTCATTGAATTTTCAAAAGAATGGAAATTCGTGAAGAACTAGCCTAAGGATCAAATTATTGGTGAACCTTCATGAGGGGTATCAACTCAATCTTCACTTAAGAACTTGTATGATCATTTTGCGTTCCTATCACAAGAGGAACCTAAGAATATAAATGATGCAAGTAATGATGATTCATGGGTGTTAGCTATGCAAGAAGAGTTAAATCAGTTTGAAAGAAACAAAGTTTGGAATTTAGTTGTTAGGCTAGATGATCATCAGTCATAGGGACTAAATGGGTATATAGGAATAAAAAGGATGAAAATGACTTTGTTGTCCTTAACAATGCTAGACTAGTAGCACAAGGTTTTAATCAAGAGGAAGGTGTTGATTTTGAGGAAACCTATGCACCGGTAGCTAGAATGGAAGCCATTCACATGTTACTTGCCTATGCATCCCACAAAAATTTCAAACTCTATCAAATGGACGTAAAGAGTGCATTTCTAAATGAGTTCATAAATGAGGAAGTCTATGTCGAACAACCACTAGGTTTTGAAGATTTCCATTTTCCAAACCATGTGTTTAATCTATCGAAAGCCTTTTATGGTTTAAAACAAGCTTCTAGAGCTTGGTATGAAAGACTGAGTGGTTTTTTGCTAGAAAAATGGATTCTCGAGAGGAAAGATGGATAGTACTCTCTTTATCAAAACCCAGTAAAATGATATGCTTATCATTCAAATTAAGTTTATGATATCATATTTGGTGTCACGAATGAGAATCTATGCAAAGAGTTTGCTAAATGTATGCAAGATGAATTTGAGATGAGTATGATGGGCGAACTTACATTTTTTCTTGGACTTCAAATGAAGTAAGCCAAAAATGGCACATTCATAAACCAATCAAAGTATATAAAAGACTTGCTCAAGAAATTTGATATTGAAGGTGGCAAGGCATTGGGAACACCAATGAGCACTTCCACTAATCTTGATAAGGATGAGTAAGGGAAACCGGTAGATATCAAGTACTACCAAGTTATGATTCAGAGTCTGCTATGCTTGATGACCACTGATAGGCTCACCAAGGCTTGGGTCATTAACTACAAAAAATAATATTTATAAAACCTAACTATTCCCAAGTTTAGTAGAAAGTGGGAAAGTCAGGTATCGATCCCCGGGGATTACAGTGTAGTTATCAACCACTTCTAGCTTAGTTTATTAAGGCTTTGTGTAAAAAGAAGTGAAAAGATGGGCTTTTTAAAGAATTTTTCTAACAACTACTTGAAAGCATGTAAATCTAAATTAACTCTACTCCTACAAAGTAATGCTCAATCATGAATTTGACCTAGGATGTCGTGTGCGTAATCTATGTTTGGTCAATTATCCATAATAGGGTTACACGGTGAAAGGAGCCATTCGATGGCATAGGGTAGCAAGGGTGCACCAACTGTACAAAGTATGGTCGGGAACTAGAGTGTACCCTATCACAACGATCATGAGAACCTTTTTAGATTCATAGCCTATTACGTATACCTGACTGAATTAATAGATGTGTTATCTGATCTCTCGGGGTATCAATACAACCAAAGCAATAAATGAAAGCAGTAAATTAAAGCATTTAAATGAAAGCAATTAAATAAGGAAGTAAAGATAAAGCATGTAAAAACCAATCCTTTGTATTTGAGTCGTCTGTCACTAACGATTATCCGTGCATTTGAATGATCATCTAATTTATTAGGAAAGCATGTAAAAATGGCTTCTCATTTCAAAAAAAATCTTCTGTCACTAACGATCAGAAGAACAAAAGAAAATCAAGACAAGAATGTAAAGGAAAGAAATTAAATCTACTATAAGGTTAGCTCTCGATGGCGTTTTAGGTCTGTCACTAACCCAAAATCGGCCAAAGAGGAACCCAGAGAACATGTTTGTAGCTATTATTTATTCCTATTAGGGTTTACAAAGTTTGAAATTCGAATTAGGAAACTTTGCAGAAAATCTCGCGCAGAAGATCGTCACTGTCGACCAAGTCACTCCCATGCTTCCCCTGATCACACCCTGGTTGAGACTCGCAGGAAATTAGGGATTCGAATCTTTAGTGTATTTGACTAAGTCACACTTTATGATCTTGCTGGTTGAGTTGATGGTAGAGACTTGCAAGATCTCGACTTTCCGAAAGTCTCAGGAACTCGCCATGGTCGCCCTTCAAGGTCTCTTGGTCAATCACTTAGTCGATGCTCTCAGTATTTCTTGGCTCAGTAGGCTTCAGCATCTTGCCTTAGTCACCTATGAGGGTCATATGGTCGAACACTTGGTCGAACCTTGCAGCATTTCAATCTTAGTTTGAACCTTAGAGTCTGCAATGGATGACTTGGTCGCCCATTGTGTTGCTAGTCGCACCACTTGGAGGAGCCTAGTCTTCTTTTCCTTTGATGATCTAAGACTTTGGGAGTTTGGCTAAACATCTAATCTAAGTTTTGTGTACTCTAATTACTCCTTTAGCTTCTCGTATGCCTAACACCTTGGTTTTAACTTGTATTTCCTATAACATGAACAAACCGTGCATACTTCTGAACTATGTTAACAAAGGGTTACATACAAGATAAAGGAGGATAAACAAAAGTAATTGAGGGCCTTAAATAATGCATTTTAGGGACTCATCACAATCCCCAACTTACATTTTGCTAGTCCTCGAGCAAAGCAAAATCTAAATAATCTATAAAATCTTGTCTACCTCCTCTTTCGTGGGAAACACGGTTGTATTTACCATTTGTAACAAGGCTTTAAACCCCTAGGTTAACCCTAGTGGATGAGTTGTAGTCGCATGAGGGTTTCCAAGGCAATACCCACAAACACCAAGCAGGGTGAACATAAGATAGGATAATATGCAACAGAGTCATACCATTTTACATACAAGAATATAGCCTAGTTACATACGAACCTTTTCATACATGACTCCATTATACACACACTCCGTAGCAATTTACTAATGCAAGTCTCTACAGTACACAACCATCACAACAAGGATAACTCTCAGAGAATTAACCAGCAATTGCAATTTAGAGTTAATATTATCATGTTATATTCAAGTATGGATAGGCGACATCACAAGGCATGTATAAGGTGTATGATCTGTCACACTTAGGATACCCTTCGACATCTACAAAACAGTCGTTTTGACTTGGTCTCACTGGTTTACCTTCAAGAATACTCAAGAAGATGGGTTCACTCTCATATGTGAGGAAGAATTTCATGATCAAACACCCCACATATTATGAAGAACTAACGCTAAGCATGGAGTGGACTAGTCTCACAGGAAAGGAATCCAGCCTATAGTGAGGTTTTGGGTCCTTCACCCTAGTGTCTTCTCACCTACTTGCCACATCCAACCAAGACCACCCTAGATTGACCTATTCATGGACTAGCCATGAATATGTTAGATGCATTGGTCAGCTTGAATAGTCTTCATATGTGTAGGATCATGCGTTGTGCCTCTAGCTTGACCTTTTTGTATATATAAAGTAGGTATTCTTATATGTTTTTCATTTCTTTTTCTTTCTTCTGCTCATTCTTTTATCTTTTTCTTTCACGGTCAGCTAGGAAAATTTTCCTAACTTTTTATCGTCTTCAAATCTCCCACTAGAATTTAAGCTCGAAATGGGGTCCATGAACTAAGTCTATCTCTAAGAGTGGCTCAATTTTCACGTCTTGAGTAGGCTACAAGACCTAGGTTTCTATATCCCCACTAGACATCACCTCTAGGTTAGCAAATGAAAAAATTGAGACTAGTCAGGAAAGAAGATCCAAAAAAGAGAAGGAAAGTTGAGTTCCAAAAACTCAGAGTTTGACATCAAAAACTAAAGAAATGAATGAACGGCTCAACAATACCTCACAAGGTGTCATAGTCGCTATGATTGTTCTCTCGGTGCTCTAAAAAAACCCTAAGTGCTACAAATCACGTGTAAGTGCATTTTAGCCTCGTGAAATACCATGTGAATATAAGAGTTTACACAACTATATTAAAGCAAATGAATCATTAGTCAACCTTCATACAGTGGGAAATAATATACTTATAGAGACTCGAAAAAAATATAATTTATGAAAGTAATAAAGAAAAAGAAAAGAAGGAAAAGAAGGGGCATCAACAAGGATTCGTCAACAAACCCAGGGTCTTCGTCGATGAATGTCCTTCTAGGTCTCATCGACGAAGTACATGTGTCTCATCGACAAAGTACATGTGTCTCGTCGACGAGAAGATATAGAGATAGGAAAAATTTCAGACTAAAATATTCTTCGATGAACTCACCGGTTTTATTGACGAACTTCCTTCTTCGGTTCATCGACGAGTCCACATGTCTCGTCGATGAAGCCACGTGGACAACTACCTATATATGACCGAAAATCAAATTTCTGGCTAGAAATTCATTTCCTCTCTTATTTTCTCTCTCTACTTTCAGCTCACCCTTCTTCTCTCTTCAAATCCAGCTCCGTTTTACCTCGTTTTGACAATCGGGACCACATTGATCTTAGGGTGATTTTCTATAATTTAACCGGAGCAGATTGCTGATTTGGAGTCCTTGGGCACCACTCCAAAATCAGGGTAAGTAAGGTATTTTAGGGTTTAAGTGTTTATTTGGAGTATATAGGGCCTAGGAAATGCTAAATGAGAAATATTCTGGAGTTAAGTTGATTGAATTTGGAGTAAATGCAATTTCAGGGTTTGGAGTTCTGAACGCCGCAGGTGTGATTTAGGTTTTTCAACAAGCTTCTCTAGAAACAGGTAAAGGGATAGACTAGGTCAAGTATATTTAGAAAATTTATTATTGAATATAGTATTTAATTTAGAAATTTATATATGTGATTAGTATAACTTTTAAGAATACTGATGTTGAATGAGAAAACCCTAGAAACAGATCTAATGATATTTTTCAACAAAATATGCTTTTTCTAGACCGATAGCATGATATATATATATATATATATAGAGTAGCATTCACTCGTGTGGCATGAGTATATATTTTATAGCATTAATAGCTTGACAGAATATTTTATGATTCTTCAGAACAAGTGTGATTTGATAACAGTTTATTTTTAGAAAAACTATAAATAGTACATAAATTATATTTTTAGTATATTATGATATTCACTCGGCGCAGATGCCATGATTATTTAGCCAGCGCAGATGCCGTGATTATTCAGCCGACACAGATGCTATGATTATTCAGCTGACCTAGATGCCGTGATATTTCAGTTGGCCCATATACCGTAATAATTCAGCCGACGCAGATGCCGTGAACAGATTCATATGTATATAACAGTTTAATCAGAAATATTATTATGTCAGATTTTACACGAGATCATGAAATAGTATATATAGTATTTATGAAATTTACTATATGATAGTAGAACCCTAATGACTTAGTTTAGTTTCAGAACATGGTAACGCAGCTATTCAGATCAGGTAGTGCTACCACATGTCTCAAATAGAGTGTGGGAGATGGGTAGTTGATTGGGCCTAGAGAAGCATAGTGCGCTCCCTAGAAGTTCGGATCAGGATGGGTAGGCCAATCGTATTTACGGACTAATCAGTTTTGACTTAGTGTGGTAGGCCAACCATTACTTAGTCCCACCTACGGGCCGCACAACCTAGTCATGTTAGGGTAATACATGACGTTAGCTAACTATCCATTCAGGGTATGATTTCAGTAATATACAGATATAACAAATGATTTGTATGTATAAAGAAATTTAGTATGATATAGTATGTGATGTTAAATTATGTTTTATTCAGATTTTATACAGAACAGTTTTACTAGATGTGTTAAATTCAAGTTATGCTATGTACATAACTTCCTTGCTTCTTAAATACAGTTTATCATGTACAGTATATGTTTATAACACAATAATACTCATGTTGCCATATACTGATATTAGTCCATCTCCCTTATTGAGAGGTGTCTCACCCCAGCATTACAAACATTTTAAGAAACCCTGACAGATGAGTGGAGGGAGCTCCTAGATAAAGGAGTTCGTTGGTACTACCCCAGTTGCAGGGTAAGTAGTTGAGTCGGGATTAGGATGGATTTTTTGGTTTGACTCTAGGATGTATGGTCCTTTTTGGGTTGTATATATATAGATATGTATTGAAAATAGTAAAACTCTGGTATTGTATATAAGGTTAAGTATATTATGGTTTTAGCTGCATAGTTGACATGTATTTATAAATAGGTATATTCTTGGTTCCCTTGGGGTCCGGGTTGACTTTGATTATGTTTATGGTATTAGAGTTCTATTATTATTATGAAAAAAATATAGTAAAAATTTGGGGTCATTTCATTTTGGTATCAGAGCTTAGGTTGTTAGGTTATGTAGACTTTAGTGCATAGTGGAAACATTACCAGAGTATAAGAATAGATTTTGGAAGAGGATAGGAAATGGGGTGGATCAGAATTTTAGTGAGTCGATGTTAGGAAGTTAAGATGAGGATTTAGGGTTTTGTTCTGCAGTTTGGAAGCACGATTTCCATAGTGGTTTATGTGTCTTTCCTGGGGTGACGATTTCAGGAAAGCCATGGTAAACTATTGTTGGGTTGTGTTTCTAAATTACTGGACTGAATCTTAAATTGAAAATAAGGACATTAGGTTAATTGATGATATGAAATTTTAGTTAGTTAAAAATAATAGTTATGTTATGAAGATAGGGTCCTCAGATTATATTTATTTTCTTTTCAGGATGGACCCTGGGGATAGCAGTGCTCATGCCAGTGGCAATGATGGTGCAGGGCCAGATTATATTTATTTTCTTTTCAGGATGGACCCTGGGGATAGCAGTGCTCATGCCAGTGGCAATGATGGTGCAGGGCCCTCCAGTATAGGCGACGGTGATTCTGACGTAGTTCTGCATAGTGTAACTCAGTAGATTATGGCTATGAATTCACGGAGCACTAGGGAGTAGGGAGGCCCCTCAGCAAGCTAGGGCTACAATATAGAACAGTTCACCAAAATGAAGCCTCCGACTTTTTTAGCGAGTACAGACCCAATTGCAGCAGAGAAATGGGTGTAGGAAATAGAAAAGATATTGACTGTACTATGCTGCACCGATGAGAAGAGAGTATTGTGTGCCACCTATAGACCCATAGGGGAAGTTGAGCATTGGTGGTCTATTGTGAGACTCTTGGAGGAGCAGAGACCAGTACCTTTAGCCATGACCTGGAGTCAGTTTAAGGAGATGTTCTTCGATCAATATTTCCCTACCACCATTAGAGAGGCAAAAATGGAGGAATTTTTGAACTTGACCCAGGGGCATGGGACATTCCAGTAATATGCAGCAAAATTTATTGAACTATCACATTTTACCCCATATATAGTCCTGGATGAGGCAAAGAAAGCAAGGAAATTTGAGAGAGGTCTGAGGCAAGAAATTTATGAACAGGTGGCGGTATTGAAAGTTCAGGATTTTGTAGCGCTGGTAGATAGGTCCGTTGCGGCTGAAGCGAGTAGGCAGAGGGGTGCTAAGATGCAAGGCCAGAGGAAGAGACCCACACCTCCTAGATCTCAGGCGGGTTCTAGCCGAGCTCCATGGAGGAAAGGTGGATACAGCAGAGGACAGAGGTAGGATACAGGGAGCCAAGAGATGCAGGGCGAGCAAACTTATCCCGTTTGTCCCAGTTACAGTAAGAGACACATGGGAGAGTGCCAAGTGGGGAGAAATGTCTCTTACCGGTGTGGCAGACTGGGTCACATGGCACGAGATTGTCATGTACCATAGAATAATGCTCCCGCTCCCAGACCATTTCAAGGAAATATATAGGTGCCCTGAGGCGATCATTAGAGGAATACCGTGCAGGCGCGAGTCTACACACTGACACCAGGAGATGCTGAGGTGGTTAGCAATGTGGTGATAGGTACATTTAATATGTTTTCAATTAAAGCTGTTGTTTCATTTGATTCAGGGGCCACACACTTGTTTGTGTCTCTGGGTATGTCAAGTTATGTGGGGTAGAAACACAGATGTTAGACACCTAATTAGCAGTAACTACACCAACAGGGTTAGTAGTGAGGTGTCAAAAGGTAATCAGAGGCTATCTAGTAGATATTTAGGGGAGAGTATTACCAGTTGACCTAGTAGTGTTAGGCATGCATGGATTTGATATGATGCTGAGAATGGACTGGTTAGCTACTAATTATGCTAGCATCGACTGTCATAAAAAGTAGGTTATATTTATACCTTCTGGAGGGCAGGAGTTTAGATTTGTGGGGTTGCACATGCATTCCTCACCACAACTAGTGTCAGCCATACAAGTGAGGAGGCTACTCCTGGATGGATGTCAGTAGTATATAACTCATGTAAAGAAAGTGTTAGAGAAAGAATTGAAGCTTATCAATTTTCCAGTGGTGAGAAATTTTTCAGATATTTTTCTAGAGGAGCTACCTGGATGGCCTCTCGACCGTGAGATTGACTTTTCCATTGAGTTTTTTCTCGAGATGGCACCAATTTCTAAAGCTCAATATAGAAAGGGTCCAGAAGAATTGAGAGAGTTAAAAGATTAGTTGCAGGACTTATTAGATAAAGGTTTTATCAGACCTAGTGTATCACCCTGGGGAGATGAGAATGTGTATAGACAACAGAGAAATAAATAAAGAAACTGTTAAGAATAAGTATCCTCTTCTCCGTATAGATGACTTGTTTGATCAACTCCAAGGTACACGGGGTTATTCAAAGATCGATCTACGATCTCGGTATCATCAAGTGAAGGTGAAGATAGACGATATCTGTAAGGTAGCGTTTTGAACTAGGTATGATCATTATGAGTTTATGGTCATGTGATTCGGACTGACGAATGCTTCTGCGGTATTTATGGACCCGATGAACAGAATTTTCCATCAGTACCAGTTTGTACTGGTTTTCATTGATGATATACTGGTTTATTCGAGGAGTTTCGAGGAGCATGAGACACATTTAATGCTGGTACTTCAGATGCTTAGTGAAAGAAAGTTGTTTGCTAAATTTAAGAAGTGCGAATTATTGTTAGAGAAAGTTGCATTCCTTAGGTATGCAGTATCCGAGGATGGAATCTCCGTAGATCCCAGCAAGATAGAGGTAGTGTTGAATTGGGCAAGACTGAGAAATGTTCAGGAAATCAGAAGCTTCTTGGGACTGGCAAGATGTTATCACCGGTTCGTAAAGGAATTTTCTAGGCTATCAGGGCCTCTAATGTGACTAACTAGGAAGAATGTAAGTTTTGAATGGAATGATGAATGTGAGAAGAGTTTCGAGGAATTAAAGTAGAGGGTTGTCATTACACCAGTATTGACTATTCCATCAGGATATATATGTAATCTACAGTGATGTGTTTCTGAAGGGGCTCAGATGTATTCCGATATTGTAGGGGAGTGTTGTAGCATATGCCACATGACAGTTAAAAGAATATGAAAAGAATTATCCTATGCACGATTTAGAGTTGGCTGCAGTGGTGTACACACTGACGATCTGGAGCCATTATTTAAATGGTGGGAGGTACAAAGTATTTTCAGATCGTAAAAGTTTAAACTAATTCTTCACATAGAAGAAATTGAATATGAGACAGAGGAGGTGGCTCGAGTTGATTAAAGACTACGATTGCACCATCAGTTACCACCCAGGGAAGGCTAATATGGTAGCTGGTGCGTTAAGCCATAAATTAGGGAGCACGTTTATATCAGCGATAGTAATTGCAAATCAGATCAAAATGAATTTGGAAAGACTCGAGGTGGAGCTTGTAGAGGGTAATCATCAGGCATTTATCGCTAATATGGTGGTTTAACTCACATTACTAGAAAGAATTAAAGCTGCTCAAGTAAAAGATGTAGAGTTAATGAAGATTATGGATAGGGTGCGAAGTGGGCAGGAAGCAGAGTTCAGTATTTCAGATGATGAAGCTTTGAGGTTCTATTCTATACTCTGTGAGCCTACGAATGTTGAGATTAAAAGAATCATTTTGGAAGAGGCGCAACGTTCCCTATATACAGTACATCTAGGAAGTACGAAAATGTACAGGGATTTGAGGTTATCCTTTTGGTGGAACAATATGAAGAGGGAAATTATGAAATATATAGAGCAGTGTTTTACATGCCAGCAGGCGAAGGATGAGCATCAAAGACTGGTAGGGCCACTGCAATCACTTCACATTCCAAAATGGAAGTGGGAGGATATAGCTATGGACTTCTTATCGGGGTTATCGCCAGCATAGCATGGACAGGATGCCATCTGGGTGGCCGTTGATAGATTGACAAAGACTGCCCATTTTCTTCCTATTAGAGTTAACTACTCCATGGGTAGATTGGCAAAGTTATATGTACTGGACATAATTGGACTGCATGGAGTGCCTGTTTCCACCCATTCTGATCAAGATCCATGTTTCAGGTCACAATTCTGGAAAAGCTTGTAGAGAGCTTTGGGATCCCAGCTGGCTTTTAACACGACCTTTCATCCTCAGACTGATGGACAGATTGAGAGGACTATTCTGATATTGGAGGATATGCTGCGTTTCTGTGCCCTATATTTTTGAGGTATCTGGATCCAGTACTTGCCATTAGTAGAGTTTGCCTACAAAAACAACTACCAGGCCAATATTAAGATGGCCCCATATGAGGCATTGTATGAGCGGAGTTGTCGATCTCCGTTATATTGGGATGAAGTTGGAGAGAAGTAGATATTGGGTCCAGAGATGGTACAACGGGCTTCTGAGAAAATCAAGCTTATCCAGGTGAAAATTAAGACAGCTCAGAGCCGATAGAAAAGCTATGCAAATATTTGTCGACGCGCGTTGGAATTTGAAGTGGATGATAATGTGTTCTTAAAAATTGCACCGATGAAAAGAGTAATGAGATTCGAGAAGAAGGTTAAGCTTAGTGTGATGCCCCGATTTTCATAACACATTTTTATTTATAATTAATAATTCCACATATGCAAACATTGGCCATGTCAGAAACCCTGATACCATATCAACATAACCTGACCTGCAATGGGATACTTGGTAAACAAACTTACAAACAATCCTAACAGAGGAATTCAATATTTACATACTTTCCAGAATACAAATAAGTAGAGTACTAAACATCCATACACATGTACATATCTATCACATTCCTAAAACAAATACAAAATACTCTAGGGAATCCTCCATCCCTAGCTCAAAACACTCACCCTGTCTAATCCGGGTGTCAGCTCCCCTCTATCTCAGAGCTCTATCTCCAAGCCTGTCACGATTCCATGAAATATTTAAATATTTGGGTGAGACACATCTCAGTAAGATGGAATAAATTATTTACAGCGTGTGGCAGTATAAGTTTCATTATATCATCATATATATATATATATATATATATATATATACATTTCAGTGATAACACCATTACTTAAAATACACAAGTTATTATCACAATTATATAGACATAAAATACAAGCTTTTATAAGCTTTATTCCCATCTTTTATCTCATTCTCACACAACCCATATTTACTAGCAAAAGTTCCTGAGGATAGGGCAGATTACACGTCCATACATGTAGCTCCCCTCTGCTTTGATATCGCTTGTAACCCTACCCAATTAACTCAAGTACGGCTACAACTATTACATATCAAGGCACCCACCTTACTCAGTAAGCCCTCAGGCGAAGAGTTTTACTTTGCGTTATTTATCTATGTTATTACACTCACGCACTTTCTTTCCACTTTCAATTTCATTTCATCATCTAGCACACTGCCCTAAGAATATTCTTTCTACGCCATGCTTCACCCCATGGTTGATATTATGTTACTCTGAAAATATTTATCACGCCATGCTTCACCCTATGGTCGAGGTTATACTACATTAAAAAAATTCTATACGCCATGCTTCTCCCTATGGTCGGGGTTATGCTCACCTGAAAATATTCTCTACACCATGCTTCTCCCCATGGTCGAGGTTATACTACCCTGAAAATATTTTCCCACCCCATGGTTCACACCATGGTCGAGGTTATACTGGTCGGAATATATTCTCTACGCCATGCTTCTCCCCATGGTCGAGGTTATGGTCCCCTAAAAATATTCTCTATGCCATGCTTCACCCCACGGTCGAGGTTACACCCCCCTTGAAAATATTCACTACCCTATGCTTCACCCCATGATCGAGGTTATTTCTCTCCATATTTCATCATTTCACTTTTCTCATTCACATTCCAATATTCACAATTGCAATATTCACATCACAATTTTCCACATTCCTATATTCACAATTCAAGTATTCACATTTTACATTCATATTGTAGTATTCACGTTGCAATATTCACATTTCAGTATTCACATTTCAACATTTTCATTGCAGTATTCACATTACAATATTCACATTTTCATACTCACATTTCAGTATTCACATTGCAGAATTCTTCTTACAATTTTCACATTTCCAGTATTCACAAATTTAGTATTCCCCATCTTAATATTCACATTTCGAGATTTACATTGCATTATTTTCATTTTCAGCATTCACAATTCATCCTATCATATGAATGATATTTTCATCATTTCAACACACATTTCATTTCATAATAACATAAATACATACATACATACATACATATATATATATATATATGTATGTATGTATGTATGTATGTATGTATATATATATATATATATATATATATTAGTAAAGCATTTTCATATTTCATATATATATACTCAGTAAAACATTCCATATTTAATATTTCATCGCTTTCAAGTAAAATACACGTTGGTATAACATAATTCATCATTCTCAATAAAACAATTTTATTTACCACTTTTCATCATTTCCCTTATTTCAAATCCCAAAACATCACAATTCAGTATAAATCATATGCCACACAACTTTATCTGATATTCGTATCATAATAATTTCAGGCAAAATATCATATTCTCATTTTCACGTATTAATTCAACCAGTATTTCTCAAAATAACTGTTATAATTTATTCCCTTTACTTGACTTACTGAGATCTCGTTAAAATACCCAAATTCTACGCTCCTCGGCATTTACAGCTCAAAAGCCTGAAAATCACATTTTTCTAGTTCCATAAGTTTAACCCCAAAATTATAATTTCCTTAATATTCCTAGGCTCACAAAATTCCCAATAACTATTTTAACATTCCTAAGCCTATAAACTCCAAATAAATAATTAAATTCCCAGAAACAACAAATTTTCTAAATTCCCTAAATCTTACCCTAGCTTTGGAGTGGTGCTTGGAAAGCCCTGTTCAAAAATTTACTTCGCTAGACTTGTAGAGAAACGCTCCTAGAACATAGTGGTGGTTTCCGATCATCAGTTTGGTTAAAGATTTAAGAAGAAATTGATGTGTGCATGCGCGTGCGTGCGTGTGTGTGTAAGAGAGAGAGAGAGAGAGAGAGAGAGAGAGAGAGAGAGGTTACCTTACCATAGGAGTGGTGCTTACGTTGATTTTATGACAAATCCACTCCAGAAGGAATGTCGGTATAGGAGAATGAAACCCAATGGTATTTTTCATTTTTCGATCGGCGCCTGTTTGGCCGACAAAATCGAGGAGAGAGAAAGTCGAGAGAGAAGTAGAAGAGAGAGATGACGCTGGGGGGGGGGGGGCGGTTTTGTTTGCAGATTGGATTCAATTCCAATTCAAGTTCTTTGGTATATATAATCTAATGTATATTATATTATTATTATATTCATATATATACATATACATATATATATATATATATATTACTTTATCCTTATATGTTTAGGCATATATATATAACCATCATATTACTTAAAATACACAAGTTATTATCACAATTATATAGACATAAAATACAAGCTTTTATAAGCTTTATTCCCATCTTTTATCTCATTCTCACACAACCCATATTTACTAGCAAAAGTTCCTGAGGATAGGGCAGATTACACGTCCATACATGTAGCTCCCCTCTGCTTTGATATCGCTTGTAACCCTACCCAATTAACTCAAGTACGGCTACAACTATTACATATCAAGGCACCCACCTTACTCAGTAAGCCCTCAGGCGGAGAGTTTTACTTTGCGTTATTTATCTATGTTATTACACTCACGCACTTTCTTTCCACTTTCAATTTCATTTCATCATCTAGCACACTGCCCTAAGAATATTCTTTCTACGCCATGCTTCATCCCTTGGTTGATATTATGTTACTCTGAAAATATTTATCACGCCATGCTTCACCCTATGGTCGAGGTTATACTACCCTAAAAAAATTCTATACGCCATGCTTCTCCCCATGGTCGGGGTTATGCTCACCTGAAAATATTCTCTACACCATGCTTCTCCCCATGGTCGAGGTTATACTACCCTGAAAATATTTTCCCACCCCATGGTTCACACCATGGTCGAGGTTATACTGGTCGGAATATATTCTCTACGCCATGCTTCTCCCCATGGTCGAGGTTATGGTCCCCTAAAAATATTCTCTATGCCATGCTTCACCCCACGGTCGAGGTTACACCCCCCTTGAAAATATTCACTACCCTATGCTTCACCCCATGATCGAGGTTATTTCTCTCCATATTTCATCATTTCACTTTTCTCATTCACATTCCAATATTCACAATTGCAATATTCACATCACAATTTTCCACATTCCTATATTCACAATTCAAGTATTCACATTTTACATTCATATTGTAGTATTCACGTTGCAATATTCACATTTCAGTATTCACATTTCAACATTTTCATTCCAGTATTCACATTACAATATTCACATTTTCATACTCACATTTCAGTATTCACATTGCAGAATTTTTCTTACAATTTTCACATTTCCAGTATTCACAAATTTAGTATTCCCCATCTTAATATTCACATTTCGAGATTTACATTGCATTATTTTCATTTTCAGCATTCACAATTCATCCTATCATATGAATGATATTTTCATCATTTCAACACACATTTCATTTCATAATAACATAAATACATACATACATACATACATATATATATATATATGTATGTATGTATGTATGTATGTATGTATATATATATATATATATATATATATATTAGTAAAGCATTTTCATATTTCATATATATATACTCAGTAAAACATTCCATATTTAATATTTAATCGCTTTCAAGTAAAATACACGTTGGTATAACATAATTCATCATTCTCAATAAACAATTTTATTTACCACTTTTCATCATTTCCCTTATTTCAAATCCCAAAACATCACAATTCAGTATAAATCATATGCCACACAACTTTATCTGATATTCGTATCATAATAATTTCAGGCAAAATATCATATTCTCATTTTCACGTATTAATTCAACCAGTATTTCTCAAAATAACTGTTATAATTTATTCCCTTTACTTGACTTACTGAGATCTCGTTAAAATACCCAAATTCTACGCTCCTCGGCATTTACAGCTCAAAAGCCTGAAAATCACATTTTTCTAGTTCCATAAGTTTAACCCCAAAATTATAATTTCCTTAATATTCCTAGGCTCACAAAATTCCCAATAACTATTTTAACATTCCTAAGCCTATAAACTCCAAATAAATAATTAAATTCCCAGAAACAACAAATTTTCTAAATTCCCTAAATCTTACCCTAGCTTTGGAGTGGTGCTTGGAAAGCCCTGTTCAAAAATTTACTTCGCTAGACTTGTAGAGAAACGCTCCTAGAACATAGTGGTGGTTTCCGATCGTCAGTTTGGTTAAAGATTTAAGAAGAAATTGATGTGTGCGTGCTCGTGCGTGCGTGTGTGTGTAAGAGAGAGAGAGAGAGAGAGAGAGAGAGAGAGAGAGAGGTTACCTTACCATAGGAGTGGTGCTTACGTTGATTTTATGACAAATCCACTCCAGAAGGAATGTTGGTATAGGAGAATGAAACCCAATGGTATTTTTCATTTTTCGATCGGCGCCTGTTTGGCCGACAAAATCGAGGAGAGAGAAAGTCAAGAGAGAAGTAGAATAGAGAGATGACGCTAGGGGGGGGGGGGGCGGTTTTGTTTGCAGATTGGATTCAATTACAATTAAAGTTATTTGGTATATATAATCTAATGTATATTATATTATTATTATATTCATATATATACATATACATATATATATATATATATATATTACTTTATCCTTATATGTTTAGGCATATATATATAACCATCATATTACCTAATTTAATTAATTCAATTTAATAATAATAATAAATTAATTAATTAATAATTAATCTTAATAAATTTTTTCCCTGGGTAACTACATTCTCCTCTCCTTAAAAGAACTTCGTCCTCGAAATTCACTAATTACCACTTATCATAATCCCCTTCGAGAATCACTGCTATATTTATCCGATTCTAAGAAGAGCCAGCAGCCACCACATGGCGTGCCAATCCCAATTTCTAAATTACCCTCACTTATGGCGTATCTCCTTTTCTAATTCTCATGAGACTTCCTCAACTACGTGATTTCTCCACAGTACCCTTACCAACAGAATTTTCTTAGTATGAAATTCTTACTCTTTCCGATCTAGGATCTGAACCGGCAATTCACGAAGTCTAACTACCTCCTGAATACACAACTTTGCCAACTAATTCATGGAGTAGTTAGTCCTAATTGTAAGAAAGTGAGTAGCTTTTCTCAGTCGATCTATTACTACCCAAATAGTATTTTTCCCATGCAATGATGGTGGCATTCCTGTGACGAAGTCCATGGAAATGTGCTCCCACCTCTATTCAGGAATATGAAGTGGTTGCAGTGATCCCGCTGGCCTATGGTGCTTTATTTTTACCTGCTGACATGTCAGGCACTGTTATACAAATCTAGCAATCTCCCTCTTCATGTTACTCCACCAGAACGATTCTCTCAGATCTCTATACATCTTCGTGCTTCCCAGATGAACAATATAGAGAGAGCAATGAGCCTCCTCTAGAATCATCTTTTTAATCTTTGCATCATTACGTACACACAATCTAGTGTGAAATCGGAGTATCCTATCATCAAAAACATTGAAATCTAATGGTTGCCCACTCCATACCTTCTCCACAACTTCCATCAACTCTGAGCCTCCTCTCAAGGTCCATGCTGATCTAATGTTGTACAACAACTGCTGAAACTGACGCACCCACTAATTTCTGAATCAAAGCATCAGTTACCATATTAGCCTTTCCCGAGTGGTAACTGATGATGCAGTCGTAATTTTTTATCAGCTCCAACCATCTCCTTTGCCTCATGTTTAATTCTTTCAGTGTCAAGAAATATTTCAGGCTCTTATGGTCAGTGAAATCTCACACATACTCCCATAAAGATAATGTCTCCAAATTTTCAGCCCATAAACCGCCGCTACTAACTCCAGATCATGGGTAGGATAATTCTTCTCATATTCTTTCGACTATCGAGAGGCATATGATATCACTCTCCCCTTCTGCATCAGAACACAACCGAGCCCTTTATGCGATGCATCACTATAAATCACGAAACCCTCTTCACTTGAAGGAATCATCAATACCGGTGCATTGATGAGTCATTGCTTCAACTCCTAGGAACTCCGCTCACATTCATTAGTCCACTTAAATTTCACACCTTTCCTGGTCAATTTAGTTGGTGGACCCAACAATTTAGAAAAGCCCTCAACAAACCTGCAGTAGTACCCATCCAATCTCAGGAAACTTCTGATTTCCTGCACATTCTTCGGTTGCACCCAACCTACTACCGCCTTAATCTTACTCGGATCTACCGAAATACTACCCTTGGATACTACGTGTCCAAGGAAGGTAACCTACTCTAGCCAGAATTTGCACTTCTTGAGTTTCACATGTAGTTTTCTTTCCCTCAGCACCTGAAGTACTATCCTCAGATGTTCCTCATGCTCCTCTAAGCTCTTTGAATACACCAGTATGTTGTCAATGAACACTACCACAAACTAGTCCAAATACTAGTGAAATACACTTTTCATCAAATGCATGAATACTGCCGGAGCATTTGTCAATCCAAACGGCATAACCAAGAATTTGTAGTGGCCATACCGAGTCCTGAATATTGTCTTTAGAACATCCTCTACTCTAAATTTTACCTGATGATACCTTGACCATAGATTTATCTTCAAGAAAATTTGTGTCCCCCGTAGCTGGTCAAACAAATCATCGATATGGAAAAACGGGTACTTATTCTTAATAGTCACTTTATTTATTTCTCTATAATCGATGCACATTCTCATCGACCCATCCTTCTTCTTCACAAACAATATTAGTGCTCCCCAGGGCGACATGCTGGGTTGAATAAACCCCTTATCTAACAGTTCTTGCAACTGTTCCTTCAACTCTTTTAGTTCTGCCGGTGCCATTATGTACGACACTTTTGAAATCGGCGCTATCCCCGAAACTAAGTCAATAGCAAACTCTACCTCTCGATCAGAAGGTAATCTTAGTAACTCCTTAGGAAAAAACATCAGAAAAATACCTCAATACCGGGATATCCTCCAACCTCAACTCCACTTCTGATATCTCCTTCGCATAGGCCACATATCCTTAACAACCCTCTAACAACAACCATCTCACCTGAATGGCGGATAACAACTGTGGTGGGGTACGCACACATGACCCCACGAATTTGTACTCCTGTCGTACTGTAGGTCTGATCACCACCTCTCTCTGATTGCAATTAATACTAGCATAATGAGCAGCTAGCCAGTCCATCCCTATAATCACCTCAAACCTATGCATCTCTAAAACCACTAGGTTATCTGGTAAAAACCTCCCCTGAATACAAACTGGACAGTTCCTGAGTACCCTCTCACATATCCCTATAGCCTTATCAGCATAGCCACTAATAAACTAACATCCAACTACAATGTTTCTAACCCACAAAATCTAATAAACTCTCAGGCGATAAAAGAATGAGTCACCCCTGAATCAAACAAAGTAGTAGTTGTATATGAAAATATTGAAACTGTACCTATCACCACATCTCCTGCTGCCTCAGCATCCCCCGGTGTCAATGCATAAACCTGTGCTGGGTCAGTATTCCTCTACTATCCACCTCGAGGTGCTTGGCGATCTCCTCAGTGTGGTCTAGGAACACACGCAACACCTGGTGGTGCTCAACAATCTCTCACCATATGCCTAGGTTGATGGCATCGGTAACAAAAAATCTCCCTGCCCCGACACTCCCCCAGGTGTCTCCTGTAGCATTTGGAACAAATAGGGGGCATCTATATGCCCTATATTGCCCAATCTCCCCCTCCCTGTCTCTGTCCTCCTCTGTAATCCTATCTCCTCCAAGGCTCTCTACTAGACCCTACTTGAAAATCTAGAGGCACGAGCCTCTTTCCCTGGTTCGGCACCACTGTGCCTCTCTAAAGGCCACCCTTAATCATTGCAACTCTATCCACTACCTTTGCTAAGGTCTGGGCCTAGAAGCCTACAACCTGCTCAAACAAGATCTGTCTAAGGCTTTCCTTGAACTTCCTCGCTTTCCTCTCCTTATCCGGCACCAAATATGGGGCAAACCGAGATAGCCCAGTAAATCTAATTACATACTATTGTATTGTCATCAGTCCCTGCGTCAAGTGCAAGAACTCTGCTACTTTCGCACTTCTAATAATAGCGGGGAAGTATCTCTCAAAAAATATTTCCCTAAAGTGGCTCCATGTCACCACTACAGGCTCAGGTCTCTATTTCTCTAATAGTCTCGCAGATCTCCACTAAGGTTTAGCTTCCCCAATTAATTTGAATGTCGCAAATAGTACTTTTTACTCATATGTACACGAGAGAACTATCAACATAACTTTTATATCCTGGACCCAATTCTCAACTACCAATGGGTTAGCCCTCCAGCGAATGGTAAGGGTCACATATGTGTGAATTGCTCAATCATGCAGCTCCGCTCCCTTAAACTCCTATTGCCATTACTTGCTGGGTGATGCTACGTAGTACTGCATCAGGGTCTCCTCCACCCATATCGGAAGGCACTTCATCGTCATCTCCAGCCTGTGCACTTCTACTCATTAGGTCTATCCTAAAAATGGTATAAAACAGTTTTAGAATTTTATCATCTCAACATCACTAGCACAATCAACAAACCAAACCCAAAAAATATTTCTCTACAATCATTCATCCCTAATATCCTCAATCACATTTTAGAATCTGGTCCTACCACTCAAAAACAAGAACCAGCGCTAGTATCCATGGTTTTCCTGAAATCGTCACCCCAGGAAAATCACAGAAACAACCATGGAACTCCTATATCTAGGTTGCAGGTAGAACCCTAAATTTCCAATCTCATCCTCTAACAATAACTAACTCATATCTCAATCCATCCATCCACTATTCTCATCAAAATCCATTCCTATACTCTGGTATTGTATTCCGCTGTTTACTAAAATCTGCATAACCTAACAACCTAGGCACCGATACCAAGATGTGACGCTCCGATTTTCATAACACATTTTTTTTTTATAATCAATAATTCCATATATCCAAACATCAGCCACGTCAGAAACCCTGATACCATATCAACATAACCCGACCCGCAATAGGATACCGATTAAACAAACTTACAAACAATCTTAACAGTGAAAGTCAATATTTAAATACTTTCTAGAATACAAATAACTAGAGTACTAAACATCCATACACATATGCATATCTATCACAATCCTAAAACAAACACAAAATACTCTAGGGGAATCCTCCATTCCTAGCTTAAAACACTCACCTTGTCTAATCAGGGTGTTAGCTCCCCTTTATCTCAGAGCTATATCTCTAGGCTTGTTACGGTACCTTAAAATATTTAAATATTTCGGTGAGACACATCTCAGTAAGACGAAATAAATTATTTACAGTGTCTGGCAGTATGAGTTTCATTATATCATAATATACATATACATTTCAGTGATAACACCATCTGAGAAAGTATACCAGTCATTCTCATAATCATATAGATATAAAATACAAACTTTTATAAGTTTTATCCTATCTTTCATCTCATTCTCATGCAACCTATATTTACTAGCGAAAGTTCACGAGGATAGGGGAGATTACACGTCCATACATGTAGCTCCCCTCTGCTCTGATATCGTTTGTAACCCTACCTGATTAACTTGAGTACGACTACAACTGATACTTATCAGGGCACTCACCTTACTCAGTAAACCCCCAGGTAGAGAGTTTTACTTCTCCTTATTTATCTATGTTATTACACTCACGCACTTTCTTTCCACTTTCAATTTCATTTCATCATCTAGCACACTACCCTAAGAATATTTTTTCTATGCCATGCTTCACCCTATGGTCGTGGTTATGCTACTCTAAACATATTTATCATGTCATTCTTCACCCCATGGTCGAGGTTATTCTACCCTGAAAATATTCTATACGCCATGCTTCTCCCCACAGTCGAGGTTATGCTCACCTGAAAATATTCTCTACGTCATGCTTCTCCCCATGGTCGAGGTTATACTGCCCTGAAAATATTTTCCCACACCATGCTTCACCCCATGATTGAGGTTATACTGCCCTAAATATATTATCTATGCCATATTTTTCCCCATGGTCGAGGTTATGGTCCCCTGAAAAGATTCTCTATGCCATGCTTCACCCCATGGAGGTTACACCCCCCTAAAAATATTCACTACACCATGCTTCACCCCATGGTTGAGGTTATTTCTCTCCACATTTCTCATTCACATTCGAGTATTCACAATTGTAGTATTCACATCACAATTTTCCACATCCCTTTATTCACAATTCAAGTATTCACATTTCACATTCATATTGCAGTATTCATGTTGCAATATTCACATTCTCATATTTGCATTTCAATATTCACATTTCAACATTTTCATTATAGTATTCACATTGCAATATTCACATTTCAGTATTCACATTGCAGAATTCTCCTTGCAATTTTCACATTTCTAGTATTTACAAATTCAGTATTCCCCATCTCAATATTCACATTTCGAGATTTACATTACAATATTTTCATTTTCAACATTCACAATTCATCCTATTATATCAATGATATTTTCATCATTTCAACACGCATTTCATTTCATAATAACATATATATATATATATATATATATATATATATATCTTAGTAAAACATTTCCATATTTCATATTTCATCACTTTCCAGTAAAATACACATTGGTATAACATAATTCATCATTCTTAATAAAATAATTTTATTTACCACTTTTCATCATTTCCCATATTTCAAATCCAAAAACATCACAATTCAGTATAAATCATATGCCACACAATTTTATCTGATATTCGTATCATAATAATTTTAGGCAAAATATCATACTCTCATTTTCACATATTAATTCAATCAGTAGTTCTCAAAATAACTGTTATAATTTATTCCACTTACCTGACTTACTGAGATCTCGCTAAAATACCCAAATTTTACGCTCCGTAACGTTCACAACTCAAAAGCCTGAAAATCACATTTTCCTAGTTCCAACAGTTCAACCCCAAAATTATAATTTCCTTAATATTCCCAGGTTTACAAAATTCCCAATAACTATTTTAACATTTCCTAAGCCTTTAAACTCCAAAAAAATAATTAAATTCCCAAAAACAACAAATTTGCTAAATTCTTTAATTCTTACCCTAACCTTGGAGTGGTGCCTAGAAAGTCTAGTTCAAAAATTTATTCTGCTAAACTTGTAGATAGATGCTCCTAGAACATCATGGTGGTTTCTAATTGTCATTTTGGCTAAAGATTGGAGGAGATATTGAGGAGAGAGAGAGAGAGAGAGAGAGAGAGAGAGAGAGAGAGAGAGAGAGAGAGAGAGAGAGGTTACCTTACCTTAGGAGTGGTGCCTACGTCGCTCCTATGACAAATCCACTCTAATAAAAATGTCGGCGGCGGAGAATGGAACCCAGCGATATCTTTCGTTTTTCAATCAGTGCCTATCTAGAGGACGAAATCAAGGAGAGAGAAAGGGAAGACAAGGAGAGAGAAAGTGGAGAGAGAAGCAGAAGAGAGAGATGATGCTAGGGGGCGGGTTCTGTTTGCAAATTTGATTCAATTCCAATTCAAGTGCTTTGGTGTATATACATAATCTAAGGTATATTATATTATTATTATATTCATATATATATATATATATATATATATTACTTTATCCTTATATGTTTAGGCATATATATATATAACCATCATATTACTTAATTTAATTTAATAATATTTAATTAATTAATTAATAATTAATCTTAATAATTTTTTTTCTGGGCCACTACACTTAGCCCTAGACATTGGGCCGTTTGAGATATTGGAAAGAGTTGGCCTAGTTGCCTACAGGTTAGCATTACCCCCAGCGCTATCCAGAATTCACAATGTATTTCACATGTTCATGTTGAAGAAATATATCACAGATTCATCTCACATAATAAGTTATGAAACACTGGAGATTGGTGAGACCTTATCTTATGAAGAGATACCAGTTCAGGTCTTAGATTATAAAGAGTAGGAATTGCGCACAAAGAAAATTCCACTAGTGAAAGTGCTCTACAGAAATCACACAGTTGAGGAAGCTTTGTGGGAGTTAGAGGAGGAAATGCGTCAAAAGTACCTACATCTGTTTTAGTGGGATTCAACATGAGTTAGAAGAAGGAAATGTTCAGGTAAGAAATCATGTAAGTAAATTTTTGTGCAAGTTAATCAGTTGTATGTATAGTTTTTAGTTTTTCATGGTTTTGGGAGAGTTTTGTTTGGTTATTGTAATATCCCAGAACCGTAAATGTAACCATGACATTCCTCCGCCATAAGTGAGAGTAATTAATAAAATTATAGTGATTTTTTCCTCAAAGATTGATATATGAAATAAATAGCAAATTTCAAGGACAAAATTTTTATAAGGAGGGAAGGATGTAGAGATCCGAAAAAATTTAATTTATGAAAGTAATAAAGGAAAAGAAAAGAAGGAAAAGAAGGGACATCAACAGGGATTCATCAATGAACCCAGGGTCTTCGTCGATGAATGTCCTTCTAGGTCTCGTCGATGAAGTCCGCGTGTCTCATCGACGAAGCCATGTGGACAGCTGCCTATATATGGCCAAAAATCATATTTCTAGTGAGAAATTCATTTCCTCCCTTATTTTCTCTCTTTACCTTCGGCTCACCCTTCTTGCTTCAGATTTGGCTCCATTTTACCCTGTTTCGACAATCGAAAGTTACCACGTTGATCTTAGGGTGATTCTCTATAACTTGACCAGACAGATTGCTAATTTGGAGTCCTTGGGCACCACTCCAAAATTAGGGTAAGTAAGGTATTTAAGGGTTTGAGTGTTTATTTGGAGTATATAGGGCCTAGGAAATGCAAAATAAAAAATATTCTAGGGTTGAGTTAATTGAATTGGGAGTAAATGCAATTTCAGGGTTTGAAGTTCTGAACATCGTAGGAGTGATTTAGGGTTTTTAAAAGGCTTCTTAGGAAACAGGTACGGGGATAGACTAAGTCAGATATTTTCAAGAAATTTATTATTGAATATATAGTATTTAATTCATAAAACTATATATGTGATTAGTATAGTTTTTAGGAATACTGATGTTGAATGAGGAAACCCTAGAAATAGATCTAATGATATTTTTCAGCAAAATATGCTTTTTCCAGACATATAACATGATATATAGATATATAGTAGCATTCACTTGTGTGGCATGAGTATATATTTTATAGCATTAATAGCTTGGAAGAATATTTTATGATTCCTCAGAACAAGCGTGATTTGATAATGGTTTATTTTTAGAAAAACTATAAATAGTATATAAATTATATTTTCAGTATATTATGATATTCAACCGGTGCAAATTCCATGATTATTTAGCCGGCGCAGATGCTGTGATTATTCAGTTGGCGCAAATGCAATGATTATTCAGCCAGCCCAGATGCTGTGATATATTAGTTGGCCCAGATGCCGTGATAATAATTCAGCCAGCACAGATGCCGTGAACAGATTCATATCTATGTAACAGTTTAATCAGAAATATTATTATGTCATATTTTACACAGAATCATGAAACAGTATATATAGTATTTATGAAATTTACTATATGATAGCAGAACCCTGATGGCTTAGTTTAGTTTCAGAGCACGGTACCGTAGCTATTTGGATTAAGTAGTGTTACCACACATCTCAAATAGAGTGCAGGAGATGGATAGTTGATAGAGCCCAGAGAAGAGTAGTGTGCCCCCTAATAGTCTGAACCAGGCTGGATAAGCCAATCGTACTTACAGACTAATCAGTTTTGACTTAGCGTGGTAGGCCAACCATTGTTAGATCCCGCCTATGGGCCGAACAATCCAGTCATGTGGGGATAATACATGACATCAGCTAGCTATCTATTCTGGGTATGATTTCAGTAATATATAGATATAATAGATGATTTGTATGTATACAGAAATTTTGTATGATGCAGTATGTGATGTTAAATTATGTTTTATTCGGATTTTATACAAAACAATTTTGCTAGATGGGTCAAATGCAAGTTATGCTATGTACAAAATTTCCTTGCTTCTCAAATACAATTTATCATGTACAGTATATGTTTATAACACAATAATACTCATTTTGCCACACACTGATATTAGTCTGTCTCCTTTACTGAGAGGTGTCTCACCCCAGCATTACAAACATTTCAGGAAACCTCAATAGACGAGTAGAGCGAGCTTCAAGATAGAGGAGTTCGTTGGTACTACTTTAGTTGTAGGGTAAGTAGTTAAGTCAGGATCAGGCTCTAGGATGTATGGTCCTTTTTGGGTTGTATATATATATGTATGTATGTATTGGAAACAGTAAAACTATGGTATTGTATATAAGGTTAAGTATATTATTGTTTCCGCTGCATAGTTGACATGTAATTATAAACAGGTGTATTCCCGGTTCCCTTGGGGTCCGAGTTGACTTTGATTATGTTTATGGTATCAGATTTCTATTATTATTATGAAAAAAAATATAGTAGAAATTTGGGGTCATTACAATACTGTCTAAAAAAAAAAAAATGTGAAACTATGCATAAATAACTCACTACATTGTTAATAAGCATAACAAAGTCATATAATTGGTGGGTCTATGCATGTAACATCTAGGTTATATAGAAGTATGTAAAGGGTATGATAGATGCTAACTTGGCATAAAATACACCATGTTCATTGAAAAGTTGAAAAATTGAAAAATTGTGCTTTGATTGAAATGCGCCATTTGAAATGTACCATGCAGTGTGTTCCTACCTCCTACCCCCAACTTAGAACTTCAGTGTCCTCATTGAAGTGTGGAAAGAAAGAACCTGGGATTCATGGGAGGAAACATGGCATGTTGCAATGAGGATCAAATGGTGTACCTGTGTTAACACATAAAATCTAGAAATAACCAACAAACATGCATAGGTACACCAAAGCACAAAAACTAGTCAAAAGCGCCACGTGAATTCTCATTAATATAAAAGGCAGTAAAATGTATATAGGAGGCATGACAACATAAGTACAGCCAAAAAAAAAAAAACATGGTGTGACATAAAAAAAGGAAAACAAAATATAAAAGAAAACAAACCATAAAGAAAGAAAACATTCTACATATATAGAGAGGGCATCGCAGATCCCAAAACTGGCCTTAATCGCATCATACTCCTTGGTCGATTTTCTTGCTTCGTAGTTCGAGTCGCCACCTCCTAAGTCCCCTGATGTGTTAGATGGGGTACCGGTCTCAGACTGGTGGGCCTCGTCAGAATGTGTACTCATAGCGGCCTCCTTCGTAGCTGAAACATAACCAGACACAACTAGTGAAGTGAATGAAGCTAAAGTAGGAGATGGCACATGAGTAAAAGCTCATGGGTCTGACATATGTGCCACTGGAGGGGCAGATGAAGTTGATGGTGGAGAAATGGTTCTAGTTTTACCATATCGCTAGATGATGGGAGATGATTGGACCTAAAGAGGCACTAAGAGCCATGGTATATCGACCAAAAGCATCAGAGCAGTAGTCGTAGCTGGAACCAGCGAGGCAAGAGCCAAAGCAAGTGAAGGCGCAATGACTAGCACTATACTATCAGTCTCCTTAGTACATTGTACATGGGACTGAGCCCCACCTGCAATGGTGGTTGGTGGTAAGGTCTTGACATGAAAGGCCTCCTTCTCCCTCTTGCCAGAAGACTCAACCTCAATTATAATCACCAGGCTGGCTAGTGATGTGGCCTGAGGAGTGAGAGACATGTGGGTTGGTGAGCGCACCACTGGTGAACTAATAGGAGGTGGGGGACATAGCAGAGAAAGAGGGTACATGAGAGGGAGATGGGGTTGTAGTCGGCTCCGATGCAGCAGCGAATCTTAGAAGAATAACTGACTCGACAACCTGTGGGAAGCTGACACGAATAATCTCAAAGAAAGCTAGGAAGCCTTGGCACATCTCTCCTTGTGTCATCGCCATCTCAGAACAAAGGAACTCAACATCATGGCACAGACGGCCCAAGTCATCCCTTGCATGAGGCATAGAGGGAGGGGGGTGTGCTAGTGAAGATGGTGCTATTTTGGGAGGAATTGCCTCAAAGGTTGCGTTTTTCGCCCTTCTCTCCTTCTTCGGAGCTCGGCAAGGATGTGGCATGGTTAGTCGTGCAAGCTTGTTCTCAGGGTCATACCAAAAATTTGGCATGATGAGTTCGGACACCATTGTGCCCTCAAAAGGTGCCCACCAATTAACTTTCAACCGGGGTATGGCTACTAACTGCAAGCTCTAGCGACATGTCCTCTCTGTAGTGACTTTGCCGATGGGAATATGTGCATCCAGATCACTCAAATTAATCTTCAGCCTCATCAACATGGTCATGATTAGCTGTGCACATGGAATGAGGGGTATCCTCAACTCCCTAGATGGTTGGCCATGGACGGACTTTGGCATTGGTCTCTTCTCCTTTGGGTGCTTTACATTCCGCCCATAGAACGTGATCGTCTCATCCATAATCAACTTAGGGATATTCACCTGCATGTTGTTGTGCACATCATAAAAAGCCTGGAGGTGAATGCCACGCCACTCTCAATGGTGTCCATAAGCGCAGATGTTGCACTCTAGAATCAGATCCCAAAGGAGTAGGTTGTCTGGCAACTGACTTTGGGCTATGCAAATGCTGCACACCAAATTACCTCCATCATAATACTGACCATAAAACATCTGGCAGATAATATGGTGGACATCAGACAAATTTTTTTTTGCCCATGGTATAGCATCAGCCTCCGGATGGGACCTCGCCCTATCAATCAAAGCAGGAGTGAGCTAAAACACCATTTTCTAAACATTAGTAGTCCAAATTCCTCTTTGTTGGTCATTTTGCATATTCCTGTAAAAGTCTCGAACTAGCTTTGTGTGGTAGGAAATGGTTAGCGGGGTCATGTAGTGATCAAATCTCCTCATTTTGAGGATTTCAAAGTAGCATTCTTTTCTTTCATGAACCCGAGTCTTGTCTAGTCGGAATGTGTACAATGGCCGGAAATCATAATCGTCCAAAGTCAGCTTTTGAAAGATCTTACCCTTCTACTTCCTCGCAGACTCCGCCTAAGTTACCCAGCCCTTTGGTGATGCTGGTACGGGTGGCATAGGTTTTGACCCCGAAGATGACAGTTCACTTGTCAATTGAATGGGAACCCTCTTTCATTTGGTAATGGCATAAGAAGACTAGGTTTGCTTGGAAGCGGCCCTGGACACTGATCGGCGAGGCATTTTTTGAAGCACTAGAGGATGGGTTAATTAAAGGGGAAGGAATGCAAGATATATGCTGAGAGTGAAAATGAAGGAAGGATGGGATGAAAGAATGGAAAGACCACTCACTAGGAAACCTATAAGTGTCACAAGTCAGGGGGTATGTACAAGGGCAGGTGCAACTAACCGAAGTAGTCACTGGAGGTTCGTCAGGACTTGAAGGAGATGGACGAAGGCTGGGCGACATGGTATGGTGTGGGTGCAACAAGGTTGACCAAAAGGGAGGAAGTTTGGGAAGTGAAAGATAGCAAGGGAAAAAGAGTTTTAACCAAATTTTCATCTCCCCGACCAAATCGCACTAGCTTTAGTGATGGTCATGGACATGGTCGAACCTCTTGGTGTTTTAAAAGTTAAGGCAGTTTCAGAGAATCGACCAAATCGCTCCAAGACAGTTCTTGTGCCATCTATGGTCGAATCTCTGGGTATTTTAGAAGTTCAGAGAACCATTATGACATAGACCAGGCCGCATCAATGCTTGCTGGGCATGCCTTAGTTGCTTCCCCAACTAAACTAAAACCTATCTTACAGACTCTAACCCTATTTACACTACTATATATACCCTAAGGACTCACATAGAAAAGAGAAGAAAAATAAAAATCCTTGGGTTGCCTCCCAAAAGCGCTAAGTTTACCATCTTCAACCAGATACACCGAAAGCACATATTAAACTCACCTGAGTTCGATAACAAGCACGTCTTCCCCCATTTTTTCTATGAACCAAGTCTTATGTCTTCCCTCGAAGGTGGAGACCATATCACGAATTGAAATAATTTGCTCATATGGGTCATACATGGAGGGCCCCTTGGACTGAAATACCTCCCCTAAAGGGTTCCTCCATAAATTTGAGGAAACCACGTCCTCAACACATTCGTCTATCATATCAACATCCACAGCTTCGACGTCCTTTGGGGGTGTTGAGAAGCATGGAATACGTTCAGCCAGAGCTGCATGTTACCAAAGGACACGTCCATAATCCCTGACCTACATTGAATGCAGGCATTAGTCATGGCTAAGAAAGGTCATCCTAATAGGATAGAGATCTGGTCCTCGATTGGGTTTGAAGGTTCCATATTCAAGACTATTAAGTCAACTGGATAGTAGAACTCTTTGACCTTTACCAAGATATCCTCAATTACACCCCGAAGTTTTTTGACAAATCGATCGACAAAGCTCAAGGTAACTGGGGTGGGCTTAAGCTCTCCTAGTTTAAATCGGTTGAAGATAGAGTATGGCAGGAGGTTCACACTTGCTCCTAAGTCCAAAAGAGTCCTATCAATTGCGTAATCACCTATTACACATGAAATAGTTGGAGCGTTAGGGTCTTTTAGTTTAGGAGGGGAGGTTACCTAAGAGAATGGAGATTGCATGCTTGGTCAATCTAACTTGCTTATTCATATGAACCCTCGACTTTCCCTTTTGCGTGCACAAGTCCTTAAGGAACTTGGCGTATATGGGCACATGTTTTATCGTATCTAAGAAAGGGATTTACTCACTCTGAAATGAGCAGCACAATGGCTATCCCAAGTATAAAAGTTACATCGTGTAATAGTTAGCCCAAAAGGCCAGATCGTCTCCTCTGGGATTGCAGTTCGGTTTCAAACTCGCATAAAATAAAAAGAAGAAAATAAGAAAATAGTTTACTGAACATAGTTTAGATTCAATTTCTTGGGGTTGTTGAAAGTTTGTGATGAAATTAAAATGATGCGAAACCTAAACTGTGAACTTAACATGCATAAACAAACCAAACAACTCACTAATTAAACACTTAAATAATAAATCAAAAACAAAAACCTCACTAATCAATTTCAAATAAAGAAAAACTAACTTAAACTTCAACAATGACTTAAAACTTAAACAATGGTTTAACAAAAATAAATCCAACAGTTCAACTATGACTTAAGAATAATAGACCGACTCAACAAAATAATAACTTGAATAAAACAGATAAATCGTGCAATATCTAAAAATAAACTGAACTTAACAATGACTCAACTAAATGAAAATAAACTGCTCTAAACAATAAATAAACTCAAACAAACCCTTAAATAAAAATAACTAAATTTTAACTAATAAAAAGCTCCAACAAGATATTTAAAATGACATTAACTAGAATAAAACAACTAAACGACCACAAGGGAAAGAGAGAGAATGAGAGAGAGACTTAAATCAATATTTAATTTCAACATTAACTTTAAATTAAAGCAAGGTGAACACAACAATAAAAATACTCAACAAGTATTAATTCCTACAATGACTTTAAAATAAAATAGACCAACTGAATTTAATAATATAAATAACCCAAACAAAATTTAAATTCAACAATTACTTTAAAGAAATAAACTGAGCTTAAAAATTAAAATAACCCAAACAAGTATTTAAATTCAAGAGAGAGAGAGAGAGAGTTCGTGAGGAGTGGAGGAAGAAGCCTACTGCCCTTTCTTTTTCCTCTACTACAGCGCACACTCTCCAAAAAGAAGACCTCCCCAAGCAACCCAAGCCCTAGCCTCACTTTTAAAAGCACGCACACCCCATGCCCTATTAACGTGGTATTGTCACCCCCTTTTTAGACCCAACGCACGTTCTTGTAGGCCACCTCAAAGCTCACAATCACAACTTGGGCCTTCTGCTTCATTTCATGCTCATGCACAGCCTGATTTATAGCTTCTCATGCATGGCCCAGTTGCTAGCACACAACCCACGTAATGGCACGACCCAGAGTCTTGGTATATTGCATGCATGGCTTGGTTGCTCCTTCACGTACATGGCTGCCAACGTGCTTGGGCCTTCTCATTGTAGGCTAGCTCACGACCTACCTCAAGGTTCTCTCAAGTGCACCTAGCCCAAGAATTCTTTTTGTGCACGCGGCCCAGCTTCATTCACATACATGGTAGTGCATGGCTCCACTTCACACAGCCTTCTTTGCTTCTTCACATGCATGGCAGTGCATGGCTCAGCCCACGTAAGTATCCTTTGCATGCATGGCTTCCTTATTGCATACATGCCCACGACTAAGCATGCCTTAGCTTAATTGCATTTTAATTTCATTTTAATTCCTCAAAAATTACCCTACAATAATTAAACATGAATACTCATCAGTTTACGAGTAAAATTAGAATAAAAATTCAAATATTGTAAATTGAGTTCAATGTTAAAATATTAGACGTAATTAATTATTTAATTAAAATTGTAACACTTAATTAATGCATTTAAATACTTAATTATGTAACTTTGATGCGTAATCACACCCCTAACTAACGTTTTGCTAGTCTTTAGCAAATAACATGAATGCATTCATACTAGGGGAGTAGCAATCGTAATTCTAGTATTTTTGAAAATCACATGCTATGGAAGATGCTTATTGTGTTTAGGAACACAAGAAACAGTTTAATCCAAGTTAAGCATCAAATAAGAGATTTATACACCATTTAGTAAGTCAACCAAGGTACTGGCATGTAACAAAGTCCACATGCATGAGAATAAGGCTACAATTCCAAGATTGACTGCCAATAGACATTAATGGTTTCAATCACAACAATTAATCTGAGACAATCACATGATCTTACTCTAATTCAAAGCCATTGTATTAGCAGCTTTCACACTATTACACTTTAAAAGGCACCCACTTTCTTGTTTAGTTAGGACCCCGGTAGTAGGTAGTTGTTTCCAATGCATGAATGTACTGTGGTGGCTTTCACGCTACTACACTTTAAAAGGAACCCACTTTTTTATTTAGCTAGGACCTTGGTAATAGGTAGCCTTTTCCAAAACAAAATTGTTTCCTCTTCGTATTTATTTTCTTGTTCTTTTCTCTCTTTTTCTTCTTTTCTTTTTTTAATTGATCCCTAACTTGTTTCTTATTTTCATTTGCTTCAAACTTTTTCTTTTTCCTTCTTTTCTAAGTCATTAGGATATGGTTCATTAGAGTCCCAAACAATTGAAGTATACATCAACCAAAAACGATCTAAGGTATTCTTTCTAAGTCTTCTGACCTGTGTAGTGTGTGTTTAGAAAAACTTTCAACATCATTCCCTTGGTTGAAACTAAGTGAACTAGATAAAGTTCTCTTTTGATTCATACTCTAATTTGCACTACATCTTACATGTTCCATGTCTTCAAAAAGAAAAAAAAATTGGCATGTAACGTTCACAAATAAAGAATTCAACATGCGTTGAGACTCAATACTAGTATTTCCTAAGGAGGGCCAAAATGTCATGCAAACATCACATGCAATTATCACATTAAAACTCATCAAGCACACAATTGCACATGCAAATTCTCTCTCTCTCTCTCTCTCTCTCTCCCCCCCCCCCCCAAAACTAAAAGGTTGCATTGTCTTTAATGGTTAAAAAGAGAAGCAAAAGAATGCTACTGAAGGAATTAGAAGCATACTTGGGTAGAAAAGTAAGGGAAAAGAAAGACTGATATTAAGGGAAAATGTACCTGAAAATAAACTAAAAACAAAACAAAATGAAAATAAAGGAAATAAAAACATCACAGTATGTCTGGAGGAGGCTCAGGAGGAATTTCATCTGGTGGGTGCAGGTTTATAAATTGAACTGGCGAGTCCAAATTTGAGTCACCAGGACAAATCTACTTTGTTACTTACACAGAAATTAGCCTCAAATAAATCAATGCTCTCTAAGGTACCATACCAAACATGTGCAGATTGACTTCCTTGTTTTAACAAGAAAGGAAATTTATTCAATATATTTTCCAGGGAATTCACTTCTTTAAGAACCAATCTCTGAGGAAAAGGTGTCGAAATAGATACCTTCAGTTCTTTAGAAACATCAACATTAGAATTTTTACCTAGTTCCTTGAAAGTTGCACTTTTACCATTCTGTTCAACCTCCCTATCTGGTGTATCAGTTACCTTATCATTGTGGAGATATGCTTTAGCATTGTAATCATTGACATTCACTCCAATAAAGGGTCACGGTTCCATGATTGCAACCTACACTTGAGTATCTAGCTAGGCTTGAAATAAGGATGCATTTATCTCTAATGCACTCAATGTTGTGTTCAGCCTAATCAAATCGGTGCTTATCTCGCTGATGGCTTGAGAAGTTTGAGTGTTGATCACATTTTGGCTTGCCATGAATTCTTGAAGTGTATTTTCCATTTGTGCCATGCTATCCTTAAAAGACTTTTTCGGTGGAGTGGGTGCTACTAAAGAATAGATCTGAGAAACCTAATGTGATTGATAATGATGCTGAAAGGTAGCCTAATGATATGTCAGCTGAGAAGGTGGTGCATTGGACTGGGGAGGTTGATTCCGAGGTTGCTCCATACTATTCTCCTTTTTTATCTCTATGGCATCCAATCTTCTAGTGATCTCAGCCATATGTGCCTAAACATCAACATCATCCTTCAGTTCATACCACTCTCCACCATGTATTACTTTCAATGGTTGAGCTGCAGTTTGTCTTTTGTCAATCCTAGTGTTCCACTGCTAAGTATTTTCAGCTAAATAATCCAGAAACCTAGTGTGTCATCAGGCTTCTTGTCGAAGAAATCTCTTGAACACATAGTATGGATGAATTGTTTCAATTCAAGAGTCAATGTAGTGTAGAAATAGTTGACCAGACGCCATGATTCAAATGCATGGTGGGGACACAAGTTAACCAGATCTCTAAATCTCCCCCAGCTTAGATGAAATGTCTCATAAGCTTTTTGCATGAAGTGACTAATTTGCTCTTGCACAAATTGAATTCTCTAAAAAGGAATTCATGTTCCATATCAGTCCAACTAGAGATAGAATTAGGCCTTAAAAAATTAAACCACATATTCGCTTTATCCTTTAAAGATAAAGGAAATAAACGAAGTTTAGTAAATCATCAGTTCCAGGACTGGCAATAAAAGTAGTACAAGCCAACTCAAAGTCCGT
The DNA here is from genome assembly GCF_029873635.1 of Malania oleifera. Classification (NCBI taxonomy): domain Eukaryota; kingdom Viridiplantae; phylum Streptophyta; class Magnoliopsida; order Santalales; family Ximeniaceae; genus Malania; species Malania oleifera. The sequence continues at coordinate 68,989,850 of NC_080418.1, read as the reverse complement.
CAAGTGCTGGTAAGGACTCTCAGAATCCATCTGTGGAACTGAGGTATCACTGACATCATCCCATGCTTAATTGTAAGATTTGGTGCATCATTAGGTAAGCATGATGGTGTAATGGTTTGTGTGGGCTACAAAAAATCTATAAGAGTGTGTGGTACAAGTGCAGTCATAGTTTCTTCAAAAACTCTTTTTTGTTTTTTTTTTTTTCAAGGAAAAAATCAAAATAACGGGTAAAACACTAGTTTGAAACTAAATGTGACATTCCCCGACAACGGTGCCAAAAACTTGACTCACTCTGAAATGAGTAACACAAAGGCTATCTCAAGTATAGGAGTTATGTCATGTAATAATTAGCCCAAAAGGCCAGATCGTCTCCTCAGGAAATGTAAATCAGTTTCAAACTCACGTAAAATAAAAAGAAGAAAATAAGAAAACAGTTTACTGAACATAGTTTAGATTCGATTTCTTGGGGTTTTTGAAAGTTTTTTATGAAATTAAAAAGATGTGAAACCTAAACTATGAACCTAACATGCATAAACAAATCAAACAACTCACTAATTAAACACTCAAATAATAAATCAAAAGCAAGAACCTCACTAATCAATGTCAAATAAAGACAAACTAACTTAAACTTCAACAATGGCTTAAAACTTAAACAATGATTTAACAAAAATAAATCCAACAGTAGTTAACCAACAATAATTTCAACAAAACTAATTAAACTTCAACTATGACTTAAGAATAATAAACCTACTCAACAAAATAATAACTTGAATAAAATAGATAGATCCTACAATATCTAAAAATAAACCGAACTTAACAATGACTCAACTAAATGAAAATAAACTAAACTAAACGATAAATAAACTCAAACAAACCCTTAAATAAAAATAACTAAATTTAAACTAATAAAAAGCTCCAATAAGATATTTAAAATGTCATTAACTCGAATAAAACAACTAAATAACCACAAGAGAAAGAGAGAGAATAAGAGAGAGACTTAAAAAAAATTTTAATTTCAACTTTAACTTTAAATAAAAGCAAGGTGAACTCAATAATAAAAATACTCAACAAGTATTAATTCCTACAACGACTTTAAAATAAAATAGACAAACTGAATTTAATAATATAAATAACCCAAACAAAATTTAAATTCAAAAATTACTTTAAAGAAATAAATTGAACTTAAAATTTTTAAATAACCCAAACAAGTATTTAAAAGAGAGAGAGAGAGAGAGAGAGAGAGAGAGAGAGAGAGAGAGAGAGAGAGAGAGAGAGAGAGAGAGAGAGAGAGAGAGAGAGAGAGAGATGCCGTGAGGAGTGGAGGAAGAAGCCTGCTGGCCTTTCTTTTTCCCCTATTGTGGCACACACTCTACAAAAAGAAGACCTCCCCAAGGTACCCTAGCCCAAGCCTCACTTTTAAAAGCATGCACACCCCAAGCCCTAATTAAATGGTCTTGTCACCCCCCTTTTTAGACCCAGCGCATGTTCTTGTAGGGCCCCCTGAAAGCTCACAATCACGACTTGGGCCTTCTACTTCATTTCATGCTCATGCATGACCTGAGTCCAAGCTTCTCATGCATTGTCAAGTTACCAGTGTACAACCCATGTAATGGCACAACCCAGAGTCTTAGTATGTTGCATGCATGGCCTGGTTGCTTCTTCACATACACGAATGCCAACATGCATAGGCCTTCTCATCGCAGGCCACTCATGACCTTCCTTAAGGTTCTTGCAAGCGCACCCATCCCAAAACTTCTTTTCGAGCATGTGGCCCAGCTTCATTTACATGCATGACAATGCATGGCTCAGCTTCACACGACCTTATTTGCTTCATCACATGCATGGCAGTGCATGGCTCAGCCCACGTAAGTATCCTTTGCATGCATGGCTTCCTTGTTGCATGCATGGCCACGGCTAAGCACGACTTAACTTAATTGCATTTTAATTCCCCAAAAATTACCCTACAATAATTAAACACAAATACTCATCAGTTTACGAGTAAAATTGGAATAAAAATTCAAATATTGTAAATTGAGCTCAATGTTAAAATATTAGACGTAATTAAGTATTTAATTAAAATTGTAACACTTAATCAATGCATTTAAATACTTAATTATGCAACTTTAATGCGTAATCATGGATGTTGACCCTAACTTGTCGGAATGTGTCCATAATAGACCCAGTAGTGGTCTCCTTCTTAGATTTTGAGGGTGCAAGAAGAGCTACTAGGTAAGGTGCTTTAGGAATATAATAGGAAAGTGCTCCACTCTTAAAGAAGGCAAGTGTCTCAGTATCAGCTACCGGACTTGGAGAAGGAGGATCACACGATTCCTCTTCAGGTGCATTCCTCGTCTTCTCCCTCCCCTTTTCTTGTTCTAATTTCTCCCTAACCTTGTTATTAACCTCCTTACCACTCTGGAGAATGGTAACAGCCCAAGCTTGCTTATTGTATGATGAAGGCCCATTTTATGGCTCACAATCTACCTTGTATTGGCTCTTAGGGTTCACTAAAGGCTGACTTTGCAACTTACCTTCATCTCTCCTACTCAAAGAGTTGCTCCATGGTGGCCCTTTAACTTGGCAATTAATTGTGAGTAAGTGTGAAGGGGTTATCAACTACTTGGTGAGCAGCTTCAATGCCCTTGAGGGTTTTCAGCACCGTCTCCTAGAGAGAATCATATTTGGGTTGTGGAGGAGCTGGTTGCTAATATGAAGATGGTCTAAGGGTAGGGACAAGAGGATTTTGAGAGCTCTGATACGGTCGAGAGGGTGGAGCATCGGGTGAGGATTGAGGTCTTTGGGCTTCAAATCTCAGAGTTTATGGCCCCTAGGAGAAGTTAAGATACTATTTCCACCTAGGATTGTATGTGTTGGAATATGGATTGTTTGACAGCCTGTCATACCAATTATAGGTAGCCTTCACTTCTTCTTGCACAAACTCAGGGTGGGATGGCACGTGGGGGCAATTATAGCTAGAATGGGAAGGATCAGAACAAATGGTGAACACCTCTACACACACTATTGGTTGTTGTCTTGAGGACAAGAACCGATCTAACTTTTGAATTATAGTGTGCATGGTAGGATCTAGGTTATGGCCTGAAGTCAACTCGTAGACTTCTCTAGGTTTGGAAGTGGATGGCTAGGATGGTTTATGAGTAGCAACTAAATACTTCTGAGAATTTTCAGCGAGGTTCTCGAAGAGAACCCAAGCCTCATTCTCGTGTTTGGTAAGGAAAGTACCTAAAAACGTTGCATCTACCATTGACTTATCTCGTTCAGCTAATCCTTCGTAGAAGGTCTGAACTAATTGTCATTTAGGGACATGATGGTATGGGCATTGAAGTAAGAGGTCCCTAAAATGCTCCTAGGTCTCGAAATATTTGAACTATGATTCATACTTATATTCAAAACCTGCGCCCAAACTCCAAAAAAATTTTAAAGAGGTAGAAATAGTAAGTCGAAAGATTTTTATTTTTTCAACTGGGAGAAACTCGTGATGGCTTTTCGCAGCTGGTTAGTCTTCCCAATTGGGAAGTGCTTCTTTAAGAACTTGTGCAGCATGGTGGCCCAAGTGGTCACTGAGTTTGGCTCTAAGGACGTCAGCCAATATTTGGCCTTATCCTTTATAGAAAATGGGAAAAGCCTTAGGCGAATGGCATCATCACTAAAATTATGGATGCGGATGGTGGAATAGATCTCGAGAAATTCATCTAGATGCTGATAAGGATTTTTTGAAGAATTCCCATAGAAGGTGGGTAGAATCGAGATGATGGAAGTCTTTATGTCAAATTGCATTGCCTGTACATCTGGGAACCGGATGCATGACGGCGAGGTGTATGTGTCAAGCACAAAGTAGTCCTAAAGAGGCCAAAGGGGTTCCTCTCCCACCACAGGTAGGCAAGGAGCATGGAGTTATAGGATTTTATTAGCGGGAATCAGTGGGTGTTTGACCATTGCTTTAAGTTCACATGACTCTACAAACTCAGGATTTGAAGTTGTCTTCCGAAGGGACCTATGGGATCTCTCAATCTGAGGGTCTATAGGAATCAACTCTGGATCCAAAGATTGCAAACCTAGCATACACACTTTATAGCATACAGATTCAAAACTTCATAGCAACAAAACAAAATCAAAAATAACAAAGATAAAAGCAAAGGAGAGCAGAGAAGGAAAACAAAGCAATAACACACTAAAATAAAAATTGGCTAATAACCGTGGCTTAATCCCTGTCAATGGCGCCAAAATTCAATAGAAAGTGGAGAAGTCGGGTATCGATCCACGGGGATTAGAGTGCAGTTATCAACTTCTTCCAGATTAGTTTATCAAGGCTTTGCATAAAAAGAAGTGAAAAGATGGGATTTTTAAAAATGTTTTCTAACAACTACTTGAAAGCATTTAAATCTAAATTAACTCTACTCCTACAAAGCAATGCTTAATCATGAATTTGATCTAGGATGTCGTGTGCGTAATCTATGTTTGATCAATCATTTGTAATAGGGTTACATAGTGAAAGGAGCCATTCAATGGCGTAGGGTAGCAAGGGTGCAACAACCATCTAGAGTACAGTCGGGAACCAGAGTATACCCTATCACAACGATCATAAGAACCTTTTTAGATCTGCAGCCTATTACGGATACTTGACTAAATCTATAGAAGTGCTATCCTATCTCTCAGGGCGTCAACACAACGAAAGCAGTAGATGAAAGTGGTAAATCAAACCATTTAAATGAAAGCAATTAAAGAAAGCAGTAAAGATAAAGATTGTAAAAATCAATCCTTTGTATTCGAGTTGTCTGTCACTAATGACTATCCGTACAATTGAATGATCATCTAATCTATCAGGAAAGCATGTAAAAATGGCTTCTTATTGCAAACAAATTTCCTGTCACTAACGATCATAAGTACAAAAGAAAACCAACACACGAATGTAAAGGAAACCAATTAAATCTACTCTAAGGTTGGCTCTCAATGGCATTTTAGGTCTATCACTAACCCAAATTTGGCCAAAGAGGAACCCAGAGAACATGTTTGTAGAGCTATTATTTATACCCATTAGGGTTTACAAAGTTTGAAATTTGAACTAGGAAACTTTGCAGAAAATCTCACGCAGAAGATCGTCGTTGTCGACCAAGTCGCTCCCATGCTTCCCTTGATCACACCTTGGTCGAGACTTGTAGGAAATCAAGGATTCGAATCTTAAGTGTCTTCGACTAAGTCACATTTCAAGATCTTACTGGTCAAGTTGAAGGTCGAGACTTGCAGGATCTCGAATTTCAAGAAATCTCAGAAACTTGACATAGCTGTGCTGTAAGGTCTCTTGGTCGACCACTTGGTCGATGCTCTCAGTAGAGCAGATTTCCAAGAATTCATCTAAATGCTAGTAAGGATTTTCTATAGAATTCCTATAAAAGGTGGGCATCATCATGATGATAGAAGTCTTAATCTCGAATTGCATCGCCTAGACATCTAGGAAATGGATGCAAGATGACGAGGTGTATGCATTAGGTACAAAGTAGTCCTTAAGTGGCCGAAGTGATTGCTCTCCCACCTCATGTAGGCAGGGAGCTCGTGGTTCCAGGATTTGTTCAATAGGAACCAATGGTCATTCAATGATGAGTTTTAGTTTATACGACTCAGTAATCTTAGGATTAGAGATAGGTTTCCTAGAGGGCCTACGAGATTTCTCAATCTCGGGATCTAGGGGAACTATCTCGGGATCCAAAGAACACAAAAGAAACATACACACTTGAAGCACATAGATTTAAGACTTCAGAATCAACACATAAAAAAAAATCAAATAAAAACAAAGCAATAACACCCTAAAATGGAAGTTGGCTTATAACCGTAGCTACGTCCCCAACAACGGCGCAAAAATTTGGTAGGCTCGCCAAGGCTTGGGTTCTTAACTACCAAAATAATATTTATAAAACCTAATTAATCCCAAGTTTAGTAAAAAGTGGGGGAAGTCTGGTGTTGATCCTCAGGGACTTAAAGTGCAGTTATCAAACCACTTCTAGATCAGTTTATTATAGCCTTGTGTAAAAGAAAGGTAAAAAATGGTATTTTGCAAGATGTGTTCTATCAACTACTTGAAAGCATGTAATGAAATCATGTAAATCTAACTTAACTCTACTCCTACAAAGTAGTGCTTAATCATGAATCAGACCTAGGATGTCATGTGCGTAATCTAAGTTCAGTGAGTTTACCGCATTAAACTAATCGGAACCCGGCTAAACAGTCCATGGAGCCATTCGATGGCATAGAGTAGCAAGGGTGCACCAACCATCTGGAGCACGGTCAGGAACCAAAGTATATTCTATCACAACGATCATGAGAACCTCTATGGGAGATTGTAGCCTAATACGTGTACCTGACTGAAGCTGTAAATGTGCTATCCTATTTACCTAGTCATCACAATCAAGCTACAAAAGAAAGCAATTAAAGGAAAGAAGATAAATGAAAGCAGTAAAGAGAAAGCATGTTAAAGATCACTCCTTTGTATTTAAATCGTCTCTCACTAATGACTAGAGGTACAAATGAATGATTGTGTAATATACACGGAGAACACATAAATGTCGCCGGTTGTCACAGGCCGTCAAACACTTCATGCACAAACCGAAAATAGGAATTGAAATCTAATATACTCCTACTCTAACTTGGCTCTCAATAATGTCTTAGGTCTCCCACTAACCTAAGAGAGGCCAAAAAGGAACCAATAGCTCATGGTCATAGCAAATATTTATAGGCTCTAGGCTTTACAAAATTTGTTTCACAAATTACGAAAGTTTGCAACATATCTTGCATAGAAGATCGTCGTTGTTGACCAAGTCACTCCCATGCTCCTCTTGCGCACACCCCAGTCAAGTCTCATGGGAAATCAAAAATTCGAATCTTTAATGTCTTTGACTAAGTCGTGCGTTAGGGTCTTTTGGTCGAGTTGATGGTCGAGACTTGCAGGATCTCAATCTTCAGAATATCTTAGGAACTCAACATAGTTGCCCCTCAAAGTCTCTTGATCAACCATTTGGTCGATGTTAGTCGCCCTTGAGGGTTACATAGTCGATCACTTGGTCAACCCTTGCAGCATTTCGGTCTCAGTCTATACTTTGAAGTCTGCAGTGGAAAACTAGGTCGCCCCTAGTGTTTCTAGTCGCATCACTTGGTCGAGCAAAAACTTATTTTCCTTTGATAATCTAGAGCTTCAAAAGTTTGGCTAAGCATCTGATTTGAGATTTGCGTGTCCCCAACTTTTCCTTTAGCTTCTCGTACACCAAACTCCTCAGTTTTAACCTATTTTTCCTTAAAAGACCAACAAACCTTGCATAGCTTTGAACGATGATAGCACTGGGTAAATACATAATAAAATAAGGATAAACAAGGGTAAAATGAGGGTCTAAAATCATGCATTTTAGGGACTCATCATGAAGCTTAGATCACGAAGTAGCAGTAGCAGCCTTGGAAATGACTTTCCAGCCAGAGGATTTCTTAAATTCACTAGGAAAGAAACCCCCGACCATTATGGGAGAGTTGATGGCACGTGCTCATAAATATATCAACCTAGAAGAGGTGATGATCACAAGGAGGAGCCAAACCAACCTAAAAAGAAAGGGGCCGAAAGATACTAAAGAAATAGCTAGAGTAGGGAAAAGACAAGAGAATAGCATACCGCCTAGTAGCTCAAGGGACTTAGGAATTGCACCTAAGTTCTACTCCCACACTCTCCTAAACATCTCCTGAGAAAATTTACTAATGCACATTAATGAAAAAGGTTATGTTTCGTGGCCAGAGCCCATGTGTGCACCATCATATAAATGAAATAAATCCAAATTATGCAAGTTCCACAAGGATCATGGGCATGATACAGAAGAATGTATCCACTTGAAAAATGAAATTGAGGCCCTAATAAGAAGCGGATACTTATCAAGGTTCCTGAAAAGAGGTGACCACCAAGTAGAAGCCCAAGGTAATAAAAAACCAGAGGACAAGCAAAAGGAAGATCAGATTGTGGGAGAGATCGCCATAATATTTGAGGGACCAGCTAGCAGGGAAGATGGCGGAGGTGCCCTGAAGAGGTATGCAAAATGGGTACTCCTGATGGAAGAATAGAAGTAGAATCATAAAAAGTAGAAGCAAGAAAAGACTAACACCTTCACCAAAAAAGATGAAGAATGCGTGCAGCACCCCTATGATGATGCCTGGGTGGTGTCATTACTCATTGCCAATTTTTAGGTAAGGAGGATGCTGATTGATAACAAAAGTTTAGCCAACATAATATTTTGGTCGATACTATAGGAAATGAATATTAGAAGGGAACACTTAAAACCTATTTCAACACCCTTGGTGGGATTCGAGGGAAACGTAGTCCATCCTTTAGGCATGATTACACTCTCGTTGGCTATGGGGACACCTCCATAGTAGGTTACCTTTATGATAGACTTTCTGGTGGTTGACCGCCCTTTAGTCTACAATATAATAGTAGTTCGTCCAACACTCAATGAAGCCTGAGCTGTGACCTCCACTTATCACTTGAAGGCCAAGTTTCCTACCCTAAATAGGTTCGGAGTAGTAAAGGGAGATTAGACGATAGCACGAAACTGTTATGCGATAGCATTGAAAGGGAAGATAGATGGTTAAGAGACCTTAACAATAGAATATTTGGAGGTAGGAGGTGAGTACCCCTAGATCAGAATGCTAGATGAGGACCTAATCAGCATTCTAATAAAAGGCAACCATGAGAGGTGTGTTCAGATTAGAAGCCAATTTCCGAAGTCACTAAAGGAGGAGAAAGTAAGATTATTGGGTGAATACGCATATATTTTTGCTTGTTCTGCTAATGATATGCTAGGAATCGACCCTGCACTTATTGAACATAGATTACATGTAGATCCAAACCATTGTTCAGTGAATTAGAAAAAGAGAAGTTTCACTCTAGAATGAGTCAAGATAGTTGATGAGTAGGTAAACAAGATTTTGAAAGACAATTTCTTTAGGGAGGTTAATTATCCTAAGTGGCTTAGCAATGTATTCCTAGTGAAGAAGTCAAATGGGAAGTGGCGGACCTGCATCTATTTTGCAGATTTAAACAAGGCATGCAACAAAGACAACTTTCCTCTTCCATGAATTGATCACTTGGTGGACTCCATATCCGGACATGAACTCTTGAGCTTCATAGATGTGTACTCAGGCTACAACCAAATTTGCATGCATCCACAAGGTAAAGAGAAAACTGCGCTCATCACTGAAAAAGGGTTCTATTACTATAGAGTAATGTCGTTTGGATTAAAAAATACATGAGCGACTTACCAAAGGTTAGTGAACAAAATATTCAAAGATCTCTTGGGGAATACCATGGAAACTTATGTGGACGACATGCTAGTAAAGAGCCTAAAAGCATATGATCATGGCAAGGATTTGAGCGAAATGTTTGAATTGTTACATAGGTACAAAATGAGGTTGAATCCAACCAAATGTGTATTTGGTGTGTCTGTAGGGAGGTTTTTAGGGTTTATGGTAACCCACAGGGGAATTGAAGCTAACCATGATAAGATACGAGCCTTGATGGAGATGTAGGCTCCTTAGACAAAGAAGGAAGTTCAAGTGTTAACAAGGAGAATTGCCTCGCTAAGTAGATTTGTCTCATATATAGGGGATAAATGTCTACCATTCTTCAAGGCGTTTTGGAAGGCAGGAAGGTTCGAATGGGGAGAAGAGCAAGATAAAGCTTTTGAACAGCTCAAACAATGCCTTATTTCTCCACCTCTTTTGACAAAAGCAAGAAACGGATAGAATCTATACTTGTATTTGGCCTCTACTTGATGCACAGTGAATTCGGTCCTAGTCCAAGAGAAAGGTAGGTAGCACAAGCCCATATATTATACCAGCAAGTTGTTGCGTGGAGCAGAGATTAACTATATAGTAGCAGAGAAGGCTACTTTCGCAATCATCTATGTAGATAAAAGGTTAAGACCCTACTTTCACGCACACAAGGTGATTGTGCTGATCAGCATACCACTAAGGTAGATCCTTCAGTGGCTAGAAACCTCTGAAGAAGGATGGTGAAGTGGTAGGTTGAATTGGGAGAATTCGATATCCACTACAAGCCAAGACCGGTAATTAAGGGCCAAGTCTTAGCTAATTTTGTGGTTGAGCTGGTCCATGAAAATTGAGAAGAGCTAGAAGTTTGGATGCTATATGTGGATGGGTCCTCAAAAGGGATAGGAGGAGGTGCAAGATTAATCCTTACAACATGAGATGGATTTGAAGTGCAGTATACATTGATGTTGGAGTTTACAGTGACCAATAACAATGCGGATTATAACGCCTTACTGGAAAAGGCACATGGGCATATCTAGGCATTCTCTGAATTTAAAATTGAGCACATTCCCCAAGCAACAAATGCAAAATTTGATGTGCTAGTGAAGCTGGATTTAGCTTCAAAACCAAATTGAGAGAATGTTGTTTACTTGGAGTGAATAGAGAAGCTAACCTACAAGGAGACCTAAGTCAACATAGCAAAAATAGAAGAGGATGAAGAAGATTGGAGGGACATCCCGATACAGTACCTTTGGGATGGATCTTTACCTGATAAGAAAAAACAATCTCTAAAGATAAAGAGGAAGGCAGGCAGGTACACAATCATAGACAAAGAATTGTACATGCGATCTTTGACGTTGCCATATTTACGGTGCCTGAGCAACAAAGAAGGAGAATATATATTAAGAGAAATTCATGAAAGGTTTTGCGACAAACATTTGGCCGGTAGAGCTTTGCCTCACAAGGCTTTACGACAAGGGTATTAGTGGCCCACTATAAGAAAAGACGCGCTAGAGCTGGTGAAATGACGTGATAGATGTAAAAAATGTGCCAACATACCTCACTTACCTGCCAGCACATTGTCTCCCTTAGCCAGTCCATGTCCTTTCACTCACTGGGGACAAGATATACTTGGGCCATTGCCACAAGCAGCTGGGCAGCGGAAGTTCTTACTAGTTGCCATTGATTATTTCACAAAATGGTTAGAGGTTTAAGCTTTGTTATAACATAGCGAAACATCACCAAGTTCATCTGGACTTCAGTCATATTCAGATATGGAGTACCTTGGGCGATAGTGATAGACCATGGAAGGCAATTTAACAATAGTCGTTTCAAAACTTTTTGAGCCAACCTTGGCGCAAAATTAATTTTTGCATTCATAGCTCATTTGTAAAGCAACAAGCAAGTGGAAAATATTAACAGAACAATTCTACATGGCCTGAAGACACGTTTGGAGTCAACACAAGGTTGGTGGGTGGAGGAACTCCCTTCAATCATATGGGCATACCACACAACCCGACGAACAACTATAGGAGAATTTCCTTTCCTGCTCTCTTTCATAGTAGAAGTGCTCATCCCTGCAGAGATAGGAATCCCTTCTTGGCAGAGCAACATTTTAGTGAACAAAGGAAGAATGAGGAACTGAGAGCATAATTAGATCTACTGGAAGAAAAATGGGATCAAGCCTAGATCAAGGTTGTGGCAAACCAGCAAAGGATGGCCAAATACTACAATGCCTAGGTGAAAGCACGAATTTTAAAGGCAGGAGATTTGGTGTTAAGGAAGGTGCGGAACAATTTTTTCAAACCAGGGCCAAACAAACTGAAGCCTAGCTAGGAGGGGCCATATTAGATAGCAATGGAGATCAAACTGGAGAATACACATTGAAATATTTAGAGGGTAAAGAGATTAAAAACACATGAAATTTGAATTTATTGAAAAAAAAAATATTATTCATAGTTGTATGCTTTTAAAGTAGTTACATAATAATAAATTCCCTGAAAAAAGTTTTAATTCCTAGATTGGCCATCTTCATCGTCATCTTCCTTGTCCTCTTCCTCTGATGGAGGGCTTTCATTGCCATAGCCAGCCGAACAGATACCAGTTGTATCAATGTTAGGATACTTTATTTTGAACTATTCCCGACTTCTTTAAAAACCCCATCGATAAGATTGGAGGATGAATTTCCCTTTGTCTTGCAAAAACTTGTCAGAGTTATGGTAATTAGAAATAGCATAGTAACCAATAGCATTAACAACACACGGGATCTCCACACTCCGGATCCGGGTGATCTCTTCTACTAGAGCTTTCTCCAGGGCAGGGCTTGCTGCCACGATTCTGTTGAAACTCGATACATTTCACCTACCTTTTCTTCTAAGGTAAGATTCATGGCTGCTAATTGGAAAATAACAAAGACATAATAATTAAAAAGGAGTGAACAAACAAGTAAACCCATAAACACACCAAAAATATACTTGGTAAGTGGCATAGTGAGTAGCTGAACTAAGGGCTTCTGGGAGTATCATCTTCAACTCGTAAGAATCATTCGGTAGTACAGCACATCGGAGGGTCATGCTTGAAACCACAAAATCATGTAAACCTAACCCCTTAGGTACAATTGGCGGGGGTGGTGGAGAAGGGGCTTCATCAGTAATCCCTAGGTGCGTCTTCTGTCTGGGAAGATCCACCTAGCGAAGTCTTCTTCTTGTTGGCTTTCTTTCTTTTCTTTTTGGCGAGTAGATCCTCAAAGCGACTCCAGTACAGGCCTAAATAAATACATATGAGAAATGATGAAAACACATATATTATAATACTACAAAGTCTATGGGAATGGAAGGTAAGGACCATATAGAACGGGACTGAAACTACATTACACAAGGTTTTGCTTCTTTAGCAGCTTGGAATTGGGAATAGTTCTTTAGCGGGCTCTAACTCGGAGCTCCTTAAGGATGGCTTGCTCAAGGGGAGACAAAGTAGGGAGCATGTGCTGTTGTCTAGCTGAAAAGATAGGTAGAGTTATATGTGGAGTGGGATGAATTAAAAGAAAAGGGAAGATAGGACAAAAGATATCACCATCAAGGGAGGTTGACCGAATGTGGGGTCCATGGAAGTTCAGGTCCCCAGAAGCAAAGAAGAACCTATGCTTCCAGTTATGGATAGACGAAGCACCAGGGATAAACAACTTGAACTCTTGGAGGCAATTAAAATAAAATACCTCCTTCTTTACAGAGTGCTTCCTCATCTGAAGGGCTGATTCTAAGCTACCAAGCAACTTAAGATGGATAGTGTTTGGAATGAAATATAAATGGGGCAGGTCCAATAGATCCTCATGGGTAAGGTGTGATCTAGAATTACTTATGATAACTATTGTTGAAGATTGGGCTTCAAAGGTGTCCATCCTAAACAAAGAGGGGGGTTCCTAAAAGAAGGCAGACAAAAAACAACTTTTACTCTTACTGATTAAAGATCAAAAAGAAAACTTTTAAAGAACATATGAAGAACATGGGAAGAACATGTGAAGAACATATGAAGAACATGTGAAGAACATGCGAAGAACATTTGAAAAACATGTGAAGAACGTGTGAAGAACATATGAAGAACATGTCAAAAGCATGTAGGAACATATGAAGAATATGTAAGGAAAATTCCAAAAGTTATGAAAAGAGTGGTGCGTACAAAACAAACAGCATACTGCTGAGCAAAAGAACACAAGATAAAGAGGAAAGGGAGAAAGGGCGTACCTAGCTACTAGAGACTTTCGTTGGAGACAAGGAAAGAATGAATAGGAGAAGTCCCTTTTATAGAACAAATTTGGCGCAAAAATGAATCTATGGTGCGAATCTCAAAAAGGTGCGAATCACAAAAAGGCGTGAATCCCAAAGAAGTGAGAATCCTAGAGAAGTTAGAATCACAAAGAATTGCCCCAACTGATGAGCACAACACATGAGGTCTGAAGCAAATAGCCCAACTGACAAGCAAAGCTTGTGAGGCTTGAAGAACCAGCCCAACTGATGAGCACAACTCATAAGGCTTGAAGAACTAGCCCAAATGATGAGCACAACTTATGAGACTTGAAGAGTTGGCCTAACTAATGAACATAACTCATGCGTCCTGATGAACTGGCCCAACTAATGAGCACAACTCATGAGACCTAAAGATCCTTCCCAACTGATGAGCACAACTCATGAGGTCTGAAGAACTAGACTGATGAGCATGGCTCATGAGGCCAGAATAACTGGCCCAACTGATGAGCACAACTTATGAGGCTTGAAGAACCAGCCCAATTGATGAGCATAGCTCTTAAGGCAAGAAGAACTAGCTCAGCTGATGAGCACAGCTCATGAGGCCTAAAGAACCAGCCCAACTATTGAGCACAACTCATAAGGCCTAAAAGAGAAGTTTTGCTTGAATTTTTTTTTAATAAAAAAAGTGGCTTGGATTGTTTAGAATCCAACAAAAGAGTTGCTCAAATTATTGAAAGACGATGAGAAAGCTACTCAAATTTTTGAAAATCTTACAAAAGGGCTGCTCAGATTGTTGAAAGACAATAAAAAAAAGATGTTTAAATTGTAGAAAGACAACGAAATAGCTACTCGAATCATTTGAAAAACAATGGTCTAGATGAGCAGCTGCTCAGATCATTTGAAAAACAAAGGCCGAGCTGAATAGTTGCTCGGATCATTTGAAAAACAAAGGCCAAGTTGAACAGTTGCTCGGATTGTTTGGGCACAAGGGTACAACTGAATAGCTGGTCGGATTGCACCAATGATTCAGCCGAATAATCGCCAAAAAACAGCTCGATAGAAGCCCACTTGGCAGGAACCATACATGACTCGGATGAGCCACGGTGACCCGAACGACATGTCGATAGTACATACGCTGCAGATGAGTTGAAAACGGCTCAAACGAGCCGATGACTGTTAAGCATGCCAAAAGAGCTCAGATGAGCCAAAAAAAGAAACAGGTGAAGCCTTTGCAGTTTCTAATGCGTTCGAACTTGGAAAACAAGTTTCAAAAATTCAAAACCGGAGGATAGGGTAACTAATATACATCAAAATATCCTCATTAAAAAAGGGAAATAGTTTCAATAGCATCATTAAGCCTCCTTACAAAATCAACGGGCATAATTTAATATATACATTGATTAGAGGGATGGTTACCAAACTCTATTCAAATCCTCCACATAAATGCCCATAAAACCTATGTAACCCCTACAAGCACAATAACGCCTATTAATGTCAGATTGATGGAGGGTCAACCTCAATAACTATAAAAAGGGGCTTGGAGAAGAGGTAAACATCTCATTCATATCCACTTCTTTATATTGTCGCAATTCATAGCCTCTCATTAGTCCTTTACTTAAGTATCAAAGTGATCCTCTGGAGTACACCATGGGTCCTCCAAGTCATTCTTGATTTATCTCTTTCATATGGTCATGATCAAGGAGTGATTCCCGAAGATCATTTGATTTTCAAGTTGCAACAGTTAGTGTCGTCTGTGGAAATTATTTAAGAGGTTTTCTTTTCCTTGATCATGACTGCATCACATAATTCGAAGTCAGAACCTGGGTGACCAATCACCCTAATTAGACCAGAATGGGATGTCAAAAATCAGACCAAGAATGGGCAGTCTCCTTTCCAATAGTAGAGATAATTTACTGTCATAATTTAGGCTTATTTACTATCTTAGTTTATTATTACTATCTATAATAATTTAGGTTTTGTACAATTATTTAATAAACATTTTTTTAATTTGATTTATCTTTGAATAAAAGATGCCTTAGTTTATTAAATAAGTGAAGACAACAGATCTTTTGGTGATAAATTTAAATTTTCTCTAAAATTTTTTTGATTGAATCAAATTTGTAAACATGTCTGGTTTAGCAAATGTCAAGTAATTTTACAATGTAAAAGTGTAACTCTTTGCAAGAATTCAAAGGTAATTAAAAATTATTATCACTAGTTATCAAAATTTATCCTCATAATTTAGGCCCATTTACTACCATAATATATCATCACTATTTATCACAATTTAGCGTTTGCATAATCATTTAGTGGATGCTTATTTGATTTGAATGGCCTACGAATAAATGATACCTCTTAACTAGGTTACTAAATAAGTCAATTGATTAGACATCAAACCATTTGGTCGTAAATCTGAAGTATTTTAAAATTTGTCTAAATAGAATCAAACTTGATACTACGTTTGATTTAGTAAGTTTGAGATAATTTTGCTATGTAGAAGTTTGGAATTCAAAGGTGATAAAAGATTATTGTCGCTGCTTATTTATTTAGTGGACATTTATTTGATTTGAATGACCTTTGAATAAATGATATGTCTTATCTGATTCAATAAATAAGTGAACTACTTGGACATCATTTTGTTTGGTGATAGACTTGAATTCTTTTAAAATTCATCTAATAGAATTGAATTTGAAACATGTTTGATTTAGTAAGTAAAATAATTTTGCCGTGTAAAAGTGAAACTCTTAGCAAGAATTCAGAGGTAATTAAAGATTATTATCATTATTTATTATAATTATATTTGGGCTCATCATCATAATTTAGTGTTTGCATAATTGTCTCTTAAAAGACATAGTAGTCAAAACTTAAGATATCTTTATTGGAGGGTTTTAGATTTTGAATCCTGAAAGGGGTGAGAAGGGATATGGGATGAGAGATGGGCATCCAAATGAACAAAAAAGAAAAAAAAAAAACGTTTTTGCATAATCATTCAGTGTACATTTGTTTGATTGGAATGGTCTCCAAATAATGGATGTATTAACATTTGATTGTAGATTTGAATTCTTGTAAAATTTATCTAGTAGGATCAAACTTAAAAACATGTATGATTTAGTAAGTATGGTATTCGAGGCCTATTTTCTAATTTTATTCCTTCTAAAAATTAAAAACAATGAAAAAAAAAAAAAAAAAAAAACTCAACACCCAATGGTTAAAATTAAATAATTATATAATTTTTTTCTAAAAAAATAAATAAAATATGATTTTAATTTATAATTATTAATTAAATATACAGCGAGAAAATATTATTTATATTAAATTAAAAATTTTACTTTGTGTTGTTAATTTTATCATATATTTATAATTTTAAGAATTGAGAAGGTTAAAATTGAAAAACAATATGTATGTAGAAATTAGATATGAAATAGTTAAAATGAAGTGTTAACTAATGAACACTAAATTCAAATATGATTTACTGAATCAATTTTGAATGGAATTTGAACTAGTAAGTAAATCTAAATGCTAAATTATTTTAATTGTTTTGATATCTAATATATGAGTATGAGTTGGTTTTTAATTTTAAACTTATCAGTTTTCAAGAGTATAAATATTTAATAAAATTAATAGTTGATTACATAAATCAAAAATCTGAATTTAATACAATAATATTTTTTTCATATATTTGATTAGTAATTATAAATAAAAATAATATAATTTATTGTTAGATAAAAAGAAAATTTATTTTAATTTAATTTAATCACTTGAGTGTTTTTTTTTTTTTTTTTTATCGTTTTCATTTTCCATGAGAGATTAAATTAGCAAGGAGAATTCTAAATTTACCTCTAATCAAATCAAACATGGTTCGATATTTAATTTAGTCAAATGAATTTTAAAAAAAATTTAAACTATTATCAAAAAGTCCGATGTCTGACTAGTTCAATTATTAGTAAAATGGTTCGTAGATAAGCTTTATTTCGAGGTCATTTAAATTAAATAAATGCCTTGCATTTTTCAAATAACAAAAAAAAATTTGATAAAATGATGATCACCTACCAATCTCTCACATTGGGGTGGATTATATATGATTTATCTCTAAATATAATTATTTACTTTCTATATTTTATGGACGTTGCAAATATTACAACGCCCTAAGGTTACATTTGGTTTGCAGAAAGTTTATTTCCATGAATATATTATTTTTAGTAGGTTAGTTACAATTTGTTATATAAGAAATTATGTTGTTATTATAAAACACATAATAATATAAAACACATAAATCCATAGTAAGGAACAGATAGGGAATAACTATTCTTAAATTTCATCATTAGAATGTCTATTCCTTTCTTATCATATGTTAAATAAAATAATTAGGAATATATAAGGAATAAATATTCATTTGATTCCGAAAATTTAAACTCCATCTTTTTCCAAGAATAACTATTCCGCCGAACCAAACGAGCCATAAATTTGTACAATTACCAAAGAACACCTAACATTATAATTACTTTACAAAAGTAACATTTTGTTGGTCAACACTTAGTTAGCATTAATTTTTTTTATATATCATTAATAAAATTACCTTTTTATCATTTCATCAATTAATACAATATACATATTTCCTTTAATAAATTTTAAGACCCAAGTACAAAGTATTCACTAAAATATTGAAAAAATATAATTATTAAAATAAGTTGACCTTTGCAAAAATATTTTTGCTACACCCAAAATTATTTTATTAATAGGTGGAAAGAAACAGATGTTTTGAAAATCGAGCCAATAAGCAAATCGAAACAAATTTGGCAACGCTAAGCTTTTATTAAAGAGGGTACGAGCAATATTTTTCAATTAAATGAAATACTGGTGTCTATTATCCAAACAGGCTCATTTTTTGGGCCTTAAGTTGGTATGAAAATGAAATGCATAATTGAAAGAAATAATTAAAGGTAATTTGCTAATGATGCAATCCAACTTTTAATTTTGATTAGCAGTTAGTCAATGAAAAGTTATTTTTTCAATACATTATAGTCTAATTTAACTATACAATTAATTGGTTAATCCACATATGCATTGATTAATACCATATATGGCCCCTGCCAGCTTTCAAAAATCATGTAATCATATAATTAGAAAAAAGTAGATATATTTTTTTTATTTAGTGAAATAGAATGAAAAAAAATATTATAATATTGTGTATTGCAAATAGTAGAAATAAACAATCTGTCTCGTTTATACACACATGCATCTACCATCTAAAAAAAACAAGAAGTTAGGATCAACAAATGAGAGCCTCCCCAAATTACCTAAGCCATAATTTTTTGGGCAGAGGACACTCACCTCCCATGAGGTGTGCAAAAAAGACAAGGCCCTCCCTTAAGGTTTGAAAAATGTCAAATGCTTAGAAAATAAAATTACTAATAAATTAGAAAAAAAAATGCCTAGAATGCTATATAAATATTTTTCAAGCAAATTAAATGACTAAACACATTTTAAAACAAGATAAACATGTTTCAACATCTTAAATTTTAAAGAATGCATCAAATATAGTGTTAAAAAAACTTAAAAGTTCATACTTTATGAAATTGAATGTTCATAATTTTGTGACTAAAATGTAAAATGATAATGGATTGGAAAAAACTTAAACGTATAGTAACTCGCTGGCTAGGTATAGTGTGGTTCATTTAGGTTGGCCAATCTAAGAAAAAATGGAAAAGCCAAAGATTTTTTTCTAGAAAAGATAACATTTCTTATTTCAATGAATGACAATGTGAACTCTGGGCGATATAAGGAATAGAATTTAAAAAGTGCTACATGATATAGTTGTAAATCAAAGAAGTATTATAAATCTCATAAAATCTAAGAAGTGTATAAAATCTGCTATGTTAGCATATACTTCACAGATTTTGTGACTGATGTCAAATCTTCAATAAATATTCAAATAAGAGGATCTTGGACTGATTCAGCAACGGTCAAAACCATGATAAGCTATCGACTACTTGCATCTAAATTACATTATGTTTGAAACCATTGATATAATCGTTGATGAAATTGTTGACGGTTTGCATCCGAATTACATTCTGTCTAAAATCGTCGATGTAACCATTGACGGCTTCATATTAGCGTGTCCCTTATTAGTCGAAGTTGATGAATCTTCACACTGATTTGAACTTGCCATCTTAGGTTTGACTTTAAATGCATTGTTAGGCTGATTTGAAGTTTCCTTATTCGAAGAATTGGTTGGATCATCACTTTGGTTTGAATTTATTGTCATTAAAGCTCCAGTATCCCTTAACGTCTCTCCAATGATTTCAGCTAGATTGCGATCTCCAAGAATCCTGCACTTCCTCGTTGCTCCATTGATTTTCTCACATGTGTTCTCGCGGGAATTAAGAGTGTCAAGTTGTGAGGTGTTGCTAATACCAAACCTCAAGTTTTGCCGGGGTTAGAGGTAAAGTTTGTTGCGAAAATAATGAAGTGCCGCTTTTGACATTGGCTTTGTGAAGAGGTATACAACCTAGTGATTAGTTGAGATATGTTGAGTGATTAGCAGTTCACATGCAACTCGTTCGCACATAAAATGATAATCCAACTCAATGTGTTTGCTTTAAGCATGGAAGACATGATTAACTATCATATGAAGAGCATTGAGGTTGTCACAGTAGAGTCTGCGAAGAGACGTCGTTGTAGTTCGAAAGTATTTTAGAATAAAGGTCATCCAAGTGAGTTTGGCTACTGTGTTAGCCATGGCGGGGTACTTTGCGTTCGTAATTGATCATGAAATTGTATGTTGTTTTTTTAGCATACCATGAGAGGAGGTTTCCTTTGAGGAATGTACAGTAGCCTGTGGTTGAGCATCTTGTTGAAGGACACCTTGCCCAATCTGCAATCCCATTTTAGTTGTTCCTTTGACATATCTTAGGATACATCGAACCATTTTTAAGTGCATCATCGTGGCAGTATGCATGAATTGTGATACATATTTAACACTAAATGAAATATCAGGGAGAGTGAGTGTGAGGTATTGTAAAGTGCCAATAAGTCCACTGTTGTGTATAGAATCGTATTGTACAGCAGAATAACAATGCAACTATCAGTGAAGAACCAAATATGGAACACACATATGCAGTTTATATATGACAGCAAATAGAAATCAATACAAGAATATAGGAATTTACATCGTTCGGTAATGCCTACATCCATGGGAGTAATCGACAAAGTTTCATTATTTTGGTGTCAAAGGACATAATACAATAATCTTCTCACATTCAGAATACACCCAGAATGAAGTATTTATAAACACTATGGAGGTTTCCCTCCAAACACCTAGCCACACTAACGTTCATATTCAAAATTTGAAATCATTGCTGGTCTTCCGACTGAATTCGTCGACCATTTTAACAAACCTTCGATGGTTAGAGGCCAAACCATCGATAGAACCTTCAACGGATAAAATCCGAGAGCAAGTCTTCTAAAATTCAACCAAACCATCGACAGATTCCCCCAGTATTGATTCTACTATGTTTTCCTCCTTTGTGCCTGTCATCCTCTCAACAATATGAGCAGTAAAACACAACAATATCCACCTTGGCGAATATCTGCCCCTTAGGAGAAATTCGAAAAACATAGTCTGATGCTCCACCTTGACCTTGGAATGTTAGGTTGGGTCTATCTCCCTTCTAACACTTGGAGACATGAAGTAAGTCCAAGTAATGCTTGAACTTTTCAGTAGTAATCCGTTTTGTCAAAATGTCCGTTGCATTCTCTGATGTTTGAACCTTCTCCAGTACAAGTTCACCTAAAGTAATCAATTCTCAGACCTTGTGGGACATTACATCAATATGCTTGGTTCTAGCATGGTACACTTGATTCTTCGCCAAGTAGATGACATTTTGACTATCATAATGCAGCACAACGCCACTTTACTATATACCCAGTTCTTTAACAAAACCAGTAAGCCATAAAGATTCCTTTGCAGCTTCAGCAACTACCATATATTCAAACTCAATTGTAGACAATGCCACTACGGATTGTACCATGAACCTCCAATAGATGGGTCCTCCTACAAGAGTAAAGATATAGCCCATTATAGACCTCCTATCATGCATATCTCTTGCATAATCAATGTAGACACCCTATTTTTTCCCTAGTCAAATAGAACAAGGGATCCTTTTTCATTGTATTATTATTATTATTATTACCTTATTTTTATTATTATTATTTTATTATCACTATTATTTTTATTATTATTATTATTATTATTATTATTATTATTATTATTATTATTTTCACTATTATTATTATTATTAATTATTTTCCTATATTGATATAAGTAATTTATTATTATTACTATTATTGTTATTATTATTATTATTATTATTATTATTATTATTATTATTATTATTATTATTATTATTATTATTATTATTATTATTATTATTATTATTATTATTAGTATTAGTATTAGTGTTATTATTATCATAGTATTTTATTATTACCATTACCATTCTCATTACTATTATTAATATGATATTATTATTATTTCTCTTATTATCGTTATTTTAAATATTATTTTATTATTATTACTTTACTATTATTTTTCTTATTATCCTTATTATTATTATTATTATTATTTTAAATATCACTTTATTATTATTATTATCGTACGATTATTATATTATTATTTTCAAATCTTGAATTATTACATTACTGCTATTATTATTATTAAGATATTATTATTATTAGTTACCATATTTATTATTAAGTACAAAAAAGAAAAAGAAAAAGAAAAAGAAAAAATGATTTTAGGGTTTGGTTTAACTTATGAAAGAGGAGAACAAGCGCACAGGCCTTGGGGGGGGGGGGGACACAGCCGGAGGTGCACAAAAAAATAAAAAAACCAATCTTGCTACTACTGAGCCCCCCTACTCTCATTCTCTCCCTCTGTCTTTTGGCTCCCCTGCTGCTCTGCCCAACTTCTCCATCCACCACCATGTCTCCCATAATCTTCCCCTCTATCCTCCACGCCTCTTTGCAACCACCCTCAGCCTTGACCACCTTGCTGCTGCTGCGGCTACTTTGGAGTCACCCTCTGCAGCAACCCAGCAACCAACAGCTAGTCGAGAAGCTCCCACACCAGCAGGCCACCACCAACAGCATCGCCCCGAACCATAGCCAGCACCAGCAGATCCCCTGTTTCGGCCAAGACGCCAACATAAGTAGCCACGATAACTCCCCACCAATTCAGCGCCATTGCAGGACCTTCTCTGTTCCAGCCACCGCACCATCTGCACCCCCCATGGAACCCCCTCTGTTGCTGGTCGCTGCTCCACTTACACCGGAACCCAGAGCTCCAACTTCTCCCAGGTCAAGATGTTGTCAAGGAGCTTTGTAGGATGTGGATTTCCTAATGATGAAGAGTCATAGAAGAAATATACATAAATGACTTATCAAGCTTAGTCTTACATTTGTTTGATGAAATTGATAAAAAGTCTCTTATCTTTGTTATATAAGTTATGATTGGTGTCTTAAAGGTATGATGATTATATTCTGATCAAATGAGGGGTGGTTATCTTTGATCGACTAGTTTTCCCATAAAGAACCAAATAATAATTTACAATTTGTTAACCAAGTTGGGCCTGAATGTTAAACCAGCTTTTTCTTAAAAGTCAGTTCACCAAAAATTCAACCTGAGTTTGGTTTTCCTAGTGTTTGACAAATCATTTGAGGCAATGATCACTACTAAAATGATGGCAGACCATTGTTCTGCTACCCAAAAGAAAGTCAAACAAGAAATCTCTTACAAGCCCATTTTTTAGCCTGAACAATTCAATTCTCAATTAACCTGTCAAAGGATCACACCCCACACTAGGGCAGTTTGAAAAAAATCAGTCTCAAATAGAATTCAAATGAAAATTCCTTCATAAAAGGAAAAGCCAAAGTTGCGGTGAAGGAAGAAGAAAATAAAAAAAAATAAAAAAAAAAAAAAGGAAAAGGAAGAAGAAAGAAAAATAAGGGACACGCTGCATATGTGATCTTTGACTAAATTATCCTTGATGAGATCAATGATTTTGAGCCTTATTTAACTCTTTTCTTCTTTAACCCATACCCCAAGCCTACATTACGGTCCAAATGAAAGTCCTGACCAAATTGGTATACGTTGTTGTCTCAAATGATTTGTTAGACTCAATGTTGAGTTTGAACTACGTAATGACCTGATCCTACAAAGGTACGTAGGCAACTTGTTCAAATGATAAGTTCGGTCAATACTTTGCAAATACTGCACCACTAGGGCATAAATCTTTATTAGGAGATGGGATTTTTGAGCCTTAGTTTCCTTGTTCTTGGTGAAACCTAAATCCTAAGCCTACATTTCGTCCTGTGTCTTAAAAGTCCACCCTGAGATTGGAATATTGATCAGACTACTTAATAAGACACTAGTTATAATTCAAGACATGGAGTTTGAAATAAGTTTGAAATAAGTAAGAATAAATCTCTAAGTGGTGATATAGTGGAGGAGTCATGGTTATGAGGCTAAAAAAAAAATGAAAAAAAAAAAAGAAAAAAAAAAGAGGTGGGGGGGGGGTGCCCATTGATATGATTCTTTAAGCTAGCAAAGTTACATTAGTGTCAAAGTACTGGTAAAATTTGTCTCCTATTTAACCAGCACAGAAAATCAAGCAAAATAAGCAAGTTTGTTCATCTCATCCATATTCCCATTGAGATTGAGTTATCTGATTGCATGCTTATTTATTTAAATTTCAAAGAGATTTTAAAACATTAAGGATGCAACCCAAAGAACGTTCTTGTGGAGAAAATGTAAGACGGACAGGATCAGCTACAAACGCATCTACTAGGATAGGTGTCATGCCGAGTTTCAGAGGAACATATTTAGGGACATTTATGTTAGATGGGATTTCGAAAATATGGCCAAGATTAGAATTTGTTTTGTTATGGGCTCATTGGGAAATTGGTGCGTCATCATATAAAAAAAAAGAAAGAAAATCTCCTTGCCCTTCAAAGTTTTAAAGGAGGATGGATAGTCAAAGGGTTTCAGAATCACCAGCAGTTTATATAAAGAAGATCTCTATAGAGAAAGAGTAGTCTAACTGGGGCGAATGTCATGTCAAGTTTCAAAGATCCGCTTATTCAAGAAGAATTGAGTTTCAGCGGGACCCATTCAAGCACCTTCTTACCAGATTGGAATATGAAAACAGGTCCAAGATCAGCTATAAATCCCTTCAACTGAGGCAGATTTGGTGATCGAGTTTTATTTGAGCCAAGCCAATCACCTCCATGGCCGGATGAGTCAGGGAAATTGAAGCCAGAATTAGTAAAAAATGATGGTAACTAGGGCAGATTTTGGTTTGAGTTTTGTTTAGACTAATTCTGATGCCTTCATATTAGAGTGCACGATGATAACATAGCCAAAATCAGTGGACGAGATCGAAACTGGGGCAGTTTTTAAGTTTTATTGGAGCAAATTCAGGAGCTTTCAGGATAGAATAAAAGTCAAAAACAGGGCTATGATCAGTGGCATGTAAACAATGGGGCAGATTTTGAGCGCCTTTTGGAATTTGAAACATGGCCAGAATCAATGGCAACTTGGAATTTGAAAGCACACCCAAGATCAGAGATTAGGTTGTCGATTACAAGCACGTTGGAAGGAGAAAAGATTCATGTATTACCATACACTCCATACCCCACATTTCATGCATTACCCTACATTTCATGTGTTGCCATGCATTTCATGCATTACCCTATGTTTAACGCATTACCATACATTTCCTGCATTGTCATGCATTTCATGCATTACCCTACATTTCATGCATTGTCATATGCATTTCATATATTACCCAACATTTCACTCATTCCCGTATATTTCATGCATTACCATACATTTCATGTATCATCATGTATTTCATGTATTGCACAAAAAATAAAAAATAAAAAATAAATAAAAAATAATGAAAAATAATAAAAACTGAAAAAAAAAAAAAAAAGCATACAATATATCCCCATGTTTTGGCATCACATCGAACAACATGCATGCGTCATTGCATTCTAGCATCACCGATAGCCACATTCAGTGCACCATATAACATCATGCAGTCATATTCGTCTTGTCGTACATCTCTTCTCATCATTGTCCAAGCAACCTTTGTCTCATTAATGCATGAGTTATTATTGTGTGCTTCGGTGCTCGGGTTCCTACACCCGATGCACATCATCCTCATACTTCAGCGCTTGGGTTCCTACACCCGGTGCGAGTCACCCTCCGTGAACTATAGCTCGGGTTCCTACACTCGGTGCGAGTCACCCTTGGTGAACTATAGCATGGGTTCCTACACCCAGTGCAAGTCACCTTCCATGAACTATAGCTCAGGTTCCTACACTCGGTGCGAGTCACCCTTCGTGAACTATAACACGGATTCCTATACCCAGTGCGAGTCACCCTCTGTGAACTAGTTCCTATACCGGGTGTGAGTCACCCTCTGTGAACTATAGCACAGGTCCCTACACCCAGTGCGAGTCACCCTCTGTGAACTATAGCTTGGGTTCCTACACTCGGTGTGAGTCACCCTTCGTGCACTATAGCTCGGGTTCTTACACCTGGTGCGAGTCACCCTCCGTGAACTATAGCTCGGGTTCCTACACCCAGGGCAAGTCACCCTCTGTGCACTACAGCTCGAGTTCCTACACCCGATGCGAGTCACCCTCCGTGAACTATAGCTCGGGTTCCTACACCCGGTGCGAGTCACCCTCCATGCACTATAGCTCAGGTTCCTACACCCAGTGCAAGTCACCTTCCGTGAACTATTGCTCCGGTTCCTACACCCGATGCCTGTCACCCTCCGTGAACTATAGCACGGGTTCCTACACCCAATGCAAGTCACCCTCTGTGAACTATAGCTCGGGTTCCTACACCTGGTGCGAGTCACCCTCCGTGCACTATAGCACGGGTTCCTACACCCAATGCGAGTCACCCTCCGTGAACTATAGCTTGGGTTCCTACACTCGATGCAAGTCACCCTCCGTGCACTATAGCTCGGGTTCCTACACCCGGTGCGAGTCACCCTCCGTGAACTATAGCTCGGGTTCCTACACTCAGTGTGAGTCACCTTCTGTGCACTATAGCTCGGGTTCCTACACCCGGTGCGAGTCACCCTCCGTGAACTATAGCATAGGTTCTACACTCGGTGCGAGTCACTTTCCATGGACTACGGCTCGGATTCCTACACTTGAAGCAAGCCATCATTGTGCCCCATGGTTGGATCATCATATCTCTACGGCTCGAATTCCTACATTCGAAGCAAGCCATCATTGTGTCCCATGATTGGATCATCGTATCCCTACAGCTCAGATTCCTACATTCGAAGCAAACCATCATTGTGTCCCATGGCTGGATCATCGTATCCCTACGGCTCGAATCCCTATATTTGAAGCAAACCATCATTGTGTCC
This sequence comes from Malania oleifera, assembly GCF_029873635.1. Lineage (NCBI taxonomy): Eukaryota > Viridiplantae > Streptophyta > Magnoliopsida > Santalales > Ximeniaceae > Malania > Malania oleifera. The sequence goes on along the minus strand of NC_080418.1, from coordinate 68,962,840 downwards.
CATGGCTAGATCATTATATCCCTACGGCTCGGATTCCTACATTCGAAGCAAGCCATTATTGTGTCCCATGGCTGGATCATCGTATCCCTATGGCTCGGATTCCTACATTTGAAGCAAGCCATCGTTGTGTTCCATGGCTAGATCATCGTATTCCTGTGTACCCCAACATGGATTCTTACACTCAGCACAAATCGTCCTTGGTTGGCAGAAATAAACAACTCTTAATTAACCTGAAAAGCTATAAGGAGTTGAATGACTTGGCTAAAATAGGTGTCTTTTATCTTTGCAAGCTTGTTGCTACAAAAAATGTAGGAGAGTTCCTACCGTTATGTTGAAGCAATGAAGCCTACAAAGAGAGGTAGCTGTAGACACCCTATTTTTTCCCTAGTCAAATAGAACAAGGGATCCTTTCTCATTGTATTATTATTATTATTATTATTATTATTACCTTATTTTTATTATTATTATTTTATTATCATTATTTTATTATTATTATTATTATTATTATTATTATTATTATTATTATTATCATTATTATTATTATTACTATGATTTTTATTGTTGTTATTTATATTATTATTATTATTTTTTATTTTCACTATTATTATTATTAATTATTTTCCTATATTGATATAAGTAATTTATTATTATTATTATTATTATTATTATTATTATTATTATTATTATTATTATTATTATTATTATTATTATTGGTATTATTAGTATTAGTGTTATTATTATCATAGTATTTTACTATTACCATTACCATTCTCATTACTATTATTAATATGTTATTATTATTATTTCTCTTATTATCGTTATTTTAAATATTATTTTATTATTATTACTTTACTATTATTTTTCTTATTATCCTTATTATTATTATTATTATTATTAAATATCACTTTATTATTATTATTATTATCGTACTATTATTATATTATTATTTTCAAATCTTGCATTATTACATTACTACTATCATTATTATTAAGATATTATTATTATTAGTTACCATATTTATTATTACCATAAAAGTACAAAAAAGAAAAAAAAAGAAAAAGAAAAAATGATTTTAGGGTTTGGTTTAGCTTATAAAAGAGGAGAACAAGCGCACAGGCCTTGGGGGGGGGGGGGGGGGACACAGCCGGGGGCGCACAGAAAAATAAAAAAACCAATCTTGCTACTGCTGAGTCCCCCTGCTCTCATTCTCTCCCTCTATCTTTCGGCTTCCTTGCTGCTCCGCACAGCTTCTCCATCCGCCACCATCTCTCCCATATCTCCCATAATCTTCCCCTCGATCCTCCACGCCTCTCTGCAACCACCCTCAGCCCCGACCACCTTGCTGCTTTTGCGGCTACTCCTGAGTCACCCTCTGCAGCAACCCAGCGGCCAACAGCTAGCCGAGAAGGTCCCACACCAGCAGACCACCACCAACAGCACTGCCCCGAACCATAGCCAGCACCAGAAGATCCCCTGTTCCGGCTAAAACGCCAGCACAAGCAGCCACGACAACTCCCCATCAATTTAGCGCCGTCGTAGGACCTCCTCTGTTCCAGCCACCGCACCATCTGCACCCCCCATGGAACCCCCTCTGCTGCTGGTCGCTGCTCCACTTACACCGGCACCCAGAGCTCCGGCTTCTCCCAGGTAATCCTCTGTACGCCAGCCACAACACACACAGTGCACGAGTCCCTGTTTATTTTGGTTTCACTGTAAAGATTATTTATTTTTTCTTTTTCTATCACCCTCTTGTTTTGTTTTGTTTGTTTTTTTTTTTTTTATTAACGTAAATACTAATTTGTTTGTTCTCTGTTTTGTAGGATTCTTGTTAGGGGCTTATTTCAATGTTCAAAGATTAAATCTTGTGGTCATGATTTTATTGTATATACATTAAATAAGTTAATTTTATGATACTTGTTAATGTCTATTTATTCATTCATTTTTTCTTGGTTGTAGAATCTTTATTGTGGAAATTCATTTTAATAGTTGAAGTTTGAAATCTTGTCGCATGAATCATATTGACATAAGAATTTTAAAGTTATAATATGAGTTTTGGTATTTAAATGTTGTATTTATTTGAGTATATAATATTCAAGTTGCATACCTAATATTAGGGCTGTGGTTGTATTCATTAAAATATTAATGTTCATGTTATAAGGTGTATGTTGTTCATAATGTTTGATATTCCTTTCTATGGTTTTCGTTTCTATGTGTCCATTATGTGTTTAATATTCTTATTATCATAGTACTTATTTTTTAAAGGGCGTTATTGTTTGTTTAGGTACATATGTAGGATTCTAGTTTATCATTGTGTTAGGGTCCTCATTATTAATATCATGTTATATTACTATAGTATTTGTTTATGTTTTAGTATTTTAGTACATATATGATATTATTATGGTATTCTTAGTATTATGTATTACGTTATATATTTGGTATACTCACATGATGGTAGTTATTATGATATTGTCTTTTTTTTTTTATGTATATATTTTTATTGATATTTTAGTATACGTAACTCATTATAGTATTTTAGGTATATATATGGTATTATTACTACACTTACATTTAGTATCACTTATTAGGGTATTTTTAGAATTTTAATATATAAAGTATTACTTTTTATAGTATCCTTAGTATATTAATATATATAGTATTATGGTAACTTGTTACTTATTTTGACATTCATAATATTTTAGTAGGTATGTGTTGCTTATTACTCGATTACCATATATTAAAACCTCCCATATTAGTATTTTCCTATAAAAAATTCAATACAATTTCAAAAATTGGGGGTGTATTTTCTTAATTATTATCCCTATGATTTTAATGCTAGGGTATTAGCCTTTGGGTTTTACGTACCTTTAGTTTTTAGGGAATATATATATATATAGTACATATATTTTTGTATTATTTATTTATTTATTTGTTTATTATTTATTCATTTATACCATATGTATATTCATAAATCCACTAATAGAGGGGTAATTTGAAAGACTTATTAGATTAACTTAGGGATAATTCCAAATTAATTAGGTACCGTTCGTAAGAACGGGCGCGTAGAGGGTGCTCATACCTTCCCCTCAAGTAACCGAACTCCCGACTCCAACTTAGGTAACATAGACCGATTCTACCCTTAACAGGGTAGTAATCATATGTTCTAATCACACTAAATGGTTAGTGGCGACTCTGACATTCCTATTTTTTTCTTGAAAATATTAAACCCCATTTTTTATTTTGCCGCCCGGGGCGCACACGCTCTGGGACGTTGTGACAATCAGCATCAACAAACCTTACAACTAATGAACTATCCTGTTGCTTGTCAAACATGATGTCATAATTAGATGTGCCCTGTAAGTATCTGAAAGCCTCCCAATGTCATCTAACTGGATCAAAGAGAAACTTACTTATCACACTCACTACATGTGCCAAGTTTGGTCTTGTACACACCATGTGTTCGAATTGGTGTATTCTCAGGAGGGGGGTGAATTGGGTATTTAAAAATTTTCTCCTAGGTTAATTCATATTTCACAAAAAGTATTACACAAACCTAGGGTCTTCCTATATAATCATAAACCTAATCAAATATTCAAACAATTAAACACAAACATTCAAGTGCTGAAATTTAAATTGCAGAAATTAAAAGCAAGCACAAGAAATATTATCGGGGTTCAGCCAATACTACCTACGTCCTCGCCTTAAGTCACAGCTTAAGGATTCCATTAGTAGCTTACTTCACAGGTAGAGCGACACTGTTTACAACACCTTACTAGAATTATGCACCTAATTCTCTCAACTGGGTCTGAACCAATTCGGGACTATTCACAGGGCTAGTCTTCCTCTTCCGATCATACGTCGGGAATACAACATATATGAAAAATTAATGCACAAATATATGCTTCTAATACAAGCTGATATGTACTAGTATGCACAATGAAATTAATGCACTCACAAATGATAGGATATTAAGCTCAAGTGATATTTTGTTAACCAATGTGTTAACTCTCAATAATATGTATATCAATATGTGTATGTGAAAGTGAGATCTTTGATTTCAAAATAATATATTTTCAATATAAGTATTCAAAGACTCTCTATAACCCTAAGCAATTATCACAGTAGTAATTTTCAAATATCTAGCACTATAAATATTAGGGTTTAAGCTTACTAAAAATATTTTTGTCAAAGCACAAAGAAAGCTTATGAAACTTGCAATAAGGATGCAAGTTCTTAAGCCAATGAAGAGTTTTTCCCAATACAATATCTATATGTAAAATACTATGGGAAAAATCATAAGCTTACTCTCAAAAATCAATACATAGACAAATGCAAGTGTGGGAGAGATTAAGCTTGTAAGATGAATGAGATGAAATGAACTCTCTAAAAAATAAGTAATTAAATGAGTATGAGAGAGTGAGTTTTGCAATAAGGTTGAAAAATATGGGAGTACGAAGGATTTAGCCCAATAAAATTTTCAGAGAAAAATTGGCTAATCTAAAACCCTAATTGCTCGCTAATTATGACAAATGAGGAGGTATATATAGAGTTAGGGAAAAATATATCCGTTGGGGACACACTGGGTATTTTTCGAAAAAGTTTAATTGAGTTTAATGAAAATTAACCTTGATTTACTGCGGTAAAAATTTTCCAACCCGAGAGGTTTCAGTTGACCGTATTTGAGTTTTGGTCGACCATATTATTGAGTTTGGTCAATCGTGACGATTTTGAACTATAGGTTCGGTCGACCGTCTCCAGGCGATTTCAAACCCTCAAGGTTCGGTCGACCAAGGTTGAGGTTTGGTTGACCATTAATGAGGTTCGGTTGACTGTGGCCACTTTGAACTATAAGTTCGGTTGACCAAGTTGTTAGGGGGTCAAACACGTGTGAATTCGGTCGACCATGGAAGACACGTTCATTTCAGAATGGTCAACCGAGCGAAGTCAACATGTTGACTTTGGGTTAGTTCGATTGGCCAAGGCTTTTGTACTGCTTAGTGTTCAGTCGACCGAAGCTTTGACTTTGGTCAGCTTTCTCAGTTTGGTCGACTGAGGTCAAATGACTTTGCGATGGTCGGTCGACCGAGGCAAGTGGAATTCCAATTTTGCCCCTAAGGTCAGCTATGGTCCTTGTCTGGTTCCCTACGGTTGAAGCTTTTGAATTAAACCAAAAAATCTGACATCGGTTGATCGTTTTTGTAAACTTCGTTTTAGCCCTCATCTTTGACCCTAACCAATTAGTTAATTTAAGAAAAGAGTTTCTGTGAAAAGTGGTGGTCCCTAGGGTTAGTCAACGGTTGTCTGAGTTTATCATCCACATCATGTATGTCATGCATTATATTTCAGACCAAATCAAAATAAAAATGTATTTACAATTTAAACAGTCTTCTTCTTCTTCTTTGCTCGTTCATGGAATGCGCCAAATACATATGATCTTGGTTTTTCTTCTGACTTCCAAATACCTTGATTTTATGTGTGTTGAAATTTAGACCTATTCACCTACTTAAACACATATAAGATACTGGTGTTTTGACAGCATCAAAATAGAGACCGGACTAAAAAAGTCAACACCATGGCATACATTAAACTCCCCACAACACTAGCAGAGGGGACCTTTGACATGTCCCGAATTTTATCATTTGTTCTTGGACATTCCGTGGTAGACAATTTAAAGTGATTCGCTAGAGGTGTACATACCGGTTTAACATCTACCATAATGAGCCTATCCAACACCTTCTCCACATAACCGTCTTGAGATAACCACAACCTACCTGTAGTTCTGTCCCAACAAATCTCCATCCCAAGTATCTTCTTGGCACCGCCAAGATCCTTCAAGTCAAACTCTTTATGTAATAGATCCTTTAACTAATTTACCTTAGTTAAATCCTTTGCAGCTATTAACATGTCATCGATATACAGTAATAAGGAAATAAGAGAACCATCATCAAGGTCTTTCACATATATGCAGCAATCATACTCATACCTCCTGTAGCCTATCCTGATCATATAGGAATCAAATCTTTTGTACCATTGCCTTGGAGACTGTTTTAGCCTGTATAGAAACTTTTTTAACTTGCAAACTAAGTGCTCTTGCCTGGGTTCATTGAATCCCTCTGGTTATACCATATAAATCTATTCCTCCAAGTCACCATGGAGAAATATCGTCCTCACATTCATTTGTTCCAAGTGCAGATCATAATGAGCTACTAATCCTAACACAACCCTAATGGAAGTGTGTCAGACCATAGGTCAGAAGATTTCATCATAATGTACTCCCTTCTTCTATAAGTATCACTTTGCCATTAACCGTGCATTGAATTTCTCTCCTTCTTTTTCTAAAATTGCTTCCTTCATTCTATATACCCATTTGCAACCTATCTCCCTCTTCCCATCTGGAAGTTCCACCAAAACCCAAGTCTAATTCTTATGTAACAACTCCAGTTCCTCCATTAAGCAGTCATCCACATGCTTTTCTCCTAGTTGTACATTGCCTCTTGAAAAGTAGTTGGATTATTGCGACTGGTAATGAAAGCATAAGACACCAAATAATCAAAGTCATACCTTAGCGATGGTCTAATAGTGCATCTGGATTTCTATATAGGAACATTGTTCGGTTGCTAGTTTCCCAAGCTATAACTCCCTGCAATTGGGGGACTAAGATTATTGTCATTGCCTTGATTTTCTAACTCCACCTGCACAACATGCTTATCACTGCTCTAGTTTTTTGGCTCTTATTTCTCTTCTTCATCAACTTGAGTATGTTTCACCATAACTTTCTCATAAAAAACTACATCCCTACTGGTCACAACCTTGTTTTCCATTGGATCCCACAACTTGAACCCCTTCACACCCTTTTGATACCCCAAAAAGATACAACATCTATACGTTGCATCAAGCTTTGATCTCTCCTCACTAGACATGTGGACATAGGTTAGACAACCGAATACCTTCAATTCAGAATAGTTTACCACATTTCCCGTTCATACCTCTTCTGTCACTTTACCCTCTAGTGATGCCCTTAGCAATCAGTTTACCAAGAAACACACCATACTAACTGCCTCAAACCAGTAGATCTTCACTAGCCTTGCATTTAGCCTAAGACATCGAGCTCTCTCAGCTAGAGTTCGGTTCATCCTTTCAACTACACCATTTTGTTGAGGTGTCTGATGAACAGGGAAATTTCTCCTAATGCCCTACTATGCACAAAACTCCATGAAATGAGAATCAGCATACTCAGTCCTATTGTTTGATATGAGGTATTTAATTCTCCTCCTTGTTTGGTTTTCCACTTCAGTTTTCTACAACTTAAACCTGGAAAACATATCTAACTTATGTCGTATGATGTAAACCCAGACTTTCTGTGAGTAATCATCAATAAAACTCACAAAATAAACATATCCACCCCTTGATGCTACTCTCACCGGCCCCCAAACATCAGAATCTACATAGTAAAGAGCTCCCATATTTTTTTTTTCATCTTAAAATTCCTAATGGAGATATGTATCACAATTAATGTTGAATATGCATGGAAACCATTCAAATGTTAGAAATGCTCAAAATTTTGACAAGGTTCTTGGAAGGTAAAGCTATTGAGAAGTGGACTGTAAAACCTAATCTTGGACCAGGATTAGCTATTAGTAAAAAAATTGGCAAGCCTACAGTGTAACAATCTAATCCTAAAGCAAGCTCAACTGTGAATATGGAAAATGATAAGATTATTGTTAGCCTAACAAGACTTAATCTCGTTTTGATGATAACAAATTAAGGATACTAATTGTGCTTTCAAGATTAAATTTCAAGTATTATATTTTTCACTAGCACAATAATTAAACCTGATGAAGATTGACTAAAGATCATCTTAAAGTCACAAGTCATAAAGAATACAAGTTTTCTGAAGCATTGATCAAGCTTGGAAGATGTTAAAGTTATACGAAATGAAGACTTAGGATTTAAATGTATTTAATTTTTCTTAGAGTCTTATGTAAGTACTTTTAAAACTTCAAATTTGTGACTGAAGCTTTTAAGGATTTATACTGGACTTGAGACCTACTTTAGAATCTAGAAAATATTTTTATGAAGTCCAAAATACTTTTCCTTGAAAATACAATCAAGTTTTGGAATCAAACTATGAAAAACATTGAGTTGCATAGTGGTCAGGTGACTGAGGTTTAGAGCTTAGGTGACTGAATTGCTACTGCCAATGAAGAAGAAATTGGAATTTTAGTTCAGGCGACTGAACTACTATTGCCAGCTCTAAAGCTCTTATTTTAAGTAGTTCAGGCGACTGAAGTCTGTATTTTAAACTTTCTAACAACATTGATTTCTTTCCAAAATTGAAAGATATGCTTTCCAAACTTGGGGCAAATGGTAAGAATTTTCCTAACTCTATATAAGGATGATTATTTACGCATTACGGCAACCAATACTTTCAAATACTCATTGTTATACTCTTTGATCAATACTCAAAAAGTTGTTGTGCTTATCTTTTGAGCCCTAAACAAAATTTGATTTCGATTCTCTAAAATTCTTATACCACAATCAAAATCCCTTTGAATTCTCTATTAGCTTCAACTGCATATTGTTGTCTTGAGTACATAGTGCTGATTATTGTACAAAATCTGCTCTGTTGTGAGAGTTTGATATTTTTACGAACAAATTGATTTGCTAGTTTTGCAATCCGACGACTCAGGGGATAGAGTTGTTTCCTAGCAAGAGGGTGTTCTTATTAAAGAAGGGTCTCCATCTTCCAATGGAGGGAGGCTGCTACACCTATTAAACGAAGTGGGTGAAGGAAAATCCTCACAGCGAGTTGCTTGGGGCAGGGACGTAGGCAGTAAGCCAAACCTTATAAAAAATCATGTGTTCAATCTTATTTCCCTATCTTTTTAAATTCTGCACTTATAATCTACTGTGTATGTTCTGTATTTATTGAGAAATTCTATTGAATGCTAGTTTTGGATTTGGATTACTTTGAATCAGTTTATTGGAGTGTTAACGATTTATATGGTTTAAGTTTTTAGTTGAAATTCAAACAAGTGCTAAAACTCTGGATTTAGTTTTGGTTGGCTGAGGTACAATTACTGTGGTTGGTTAATTATTCAAGCATAAGAAGTTAACTGTTAGTTTTTGTGTATTCCCAAGAGGAGGGGGTGAATTGGAATTTTAAAACTTATTCCTAGGTTAAACCAGATTTTAGCAGAATATCACAACCTAGGGTCAGTCTATGCAATCCCAAATGCGTAGATTAATATAATATACGAAAATTTAAACCATACGCATCATTCACAATAAAACATGCACATGTAGTAAATAAATTGCATAAATGTAAAGAACACGCACGATTTGTTATTTAGGTTCGGCCAACTGTGCCTACGTCCTTGTCTCTAGCTCGAAAGCCCGAGGATTCCACTAATGGCTTACTTAACGGGTGGAGCGGCACCTAATACAACCAGGTCAATTAGCATAGGGCTGACCTCAACCTTTATAAACTCTCCTTGCGGGGCGGAGAAGGCCTTAGGACAAATTCACAGGACTGACCCCAACCTGATCCTTCCAGGTTAGATTAAACCCCCTCAGGCCACGTCTAGAAATACAATAGTATTTTCACAATATAACTGGTATAGTGATGATGCTTCTCAAGTAAAGCATATATGTACCCTAATACGCGCAGTATACTTAATTAATCACATACATATCAACAATGTAGGTAAATGTAAGCTCAGTGATGTGTATATATGTGCAAATAACACTCAACAAGATATGATTACAATAATGTTCAAGAGTGTTCTAAACAAGCAATACCTTGGAATTTAAGCATAGTACAAATCAATAGCAAATCAGTATTCCAAAGATATCAATCAGATATTCAAACTAGTTTAAGAAGATTTTCTTAAATGAAATAGGTACACTACTAGTTTGAAAATATTTTGCTTGTTTGAAAATATCTTTGCACAACCAAAAACAAAACTATTGGATACTTGCAATAATAATGCAAATATCCTAAGCTTACTAGGTTATCCCAACACAAGATTTATAGTATGAAAATCTGTGGGATAAACCTAAGTTAAACTTTCCAAAAATAATATCTCAATCACACATGTACGTTGGGAGTATTAGTAATGCCTAATATAAACTACCACAACCAATATATTCTCACAATACTAAAATGTATCAAGGGAATAGAAATTTGAGAGTATTTGGGCAAAATGGGATGTTGAGATAGAGAGGATTTTTGCTAATTATTTTGCCTAATTTTACACTAATCCTCACAAATGAACTCATATTTATAGGTAAGGGCAAAAATATAACCATTTGGGACCCATTGGGTATTATTTGAAAAGTTTCAAATGGTTTAAACACAATTAACCCAACTTAACCCATTTTTACCTCAGTTTAATTAATTTTAACTCAGCAAGGTTGGGGTGGCTGAACCTTGGTTTGGTTGCCCGAACAGACACAAGGATAAAAGTAATTTAAATGAGTTTGGTCGCCCGTGTCATGCTTCGGCAGCCTGAATCAAAGTCAGTAGCATTGCTTCATGACTTCGGGTGCCTGGTCATATGTTCGGTGGCCCAAATCCGTGTGTTTGGTTACCCGAGGCCCATTTTGAACTAAACAGTTTAGTCACCTGAGTTGGTAGAATGTCCTTTTCAAAGGGTTTGGGCGCCCGTGGCTGGCAAGCACAAAATAGTTCGGTCGCCCGAGAGCCTAAGTCAACTGTTAACTTCTCAACAGTTCAGGCGCCCGAGGAGCTTTGAACTCCAAGGGTTCGGTCACCTGAGCTCTCTCAACTTTCCTAATAATGTTCAATTAAGTACAATTTTAACACTCCTGTATTTTGTATGATGTATGTGCGTGAGTGTTGGGACCTATAGACATACTAGGGTCTTACTGAGGCCGTTTTGAGATAGTCCCAAAACCTACATGCATGACATGCAGAGATTATTACAAACTGTTTCTCCTAATTACTATTACAGACCCAAATTACACAAAATATAAATTACACTAAGTCTTTAGGGTCTTTAGTCTTCAAGTTTTCATGTGCCATCAATTGGTTTGCTAATATAAACCTGTACACAAATTAGATAGACATTAAATACTAGAATATTTGTCATAATCAAAATAGAAAATGACCCATAGGGTCAACATTAACTTGCCTGAGTTATATTATTGAACCCTGTAGTAAATACATACTTGCTTGTTAATTGAATTTAGGATTGATTGTTGAAATTGCTGAAGGTAAAAATTCAAGTTGTGTATTGAAATATCATATATAAACTAGGATTGTGTATTGGTATAGTACCATTCGCTGCTTAGTTGATTGTGATTGAGATTGTGATTAATATTGATTAAAAGATTTAAAATAAACCAAGATTCCTCATAATAATTTTTAAAATACCCAATTCACCCACCTCTTGAGACTACACAGTTACTTTCAATTATAGTGTAGTAATCTAATCTAAAAGCAAGCTTAACAATTAATGAGGAAAATAGAAAGCCTAGAGTGCATCAACTTAATTCTTTTTCAATTTTGGAAAAAAAAAAAAAAAGATCTATTGCAGATTCATGTTTCTGCTGGTAAAGGAAACAAAGGCAAAGAAGTAGAGATTCACAGTGGGAGTGTTATAAAAACTAGAAAATTTGAAGTTGGCACTCAAGAATACTCATCTACTTCACCACCAGGGGAACTTATATCTCCCTCACCTGATAGAAAAAATGAATTAAAGAACTTGAAAGAAAGTGTCGTACACCATAAGGATAAGAAATATGGCTAGGCTATGATTCAATGTCAAGAACATAAAGGGAGGAAGAAGGGTAGAATGCTAAAGAAGCAAGCTAAGCCTGAAGAATACAATAATACTTCAATCTGATGACATCTTCAATAACAATTTGGAATTGTCAGCATGTTTCAAAGGCTCACCTCTACTGAGGTGAATCTTCAAATTTCCTCGACACAAGTGGCGCACTCAAAATAAGAAATTGGATGTTTGGGGAATGAGATGTGAATCAATAATATATCAACAAAGTCGCCACTAACCTACTTTGTCTTAGGTGAGGTTAGAGCACCTACAAGTCAATTCAGTTGACTAGCTATTCTTACGGTCTAAATAACCAAATGGAATTTAACCTCAAATGGGAATCTTTCCACTTCTATTGCTTTGGAATCAATAATGGCTAAAAATCTATGGTCTAAATATGCTAATCCAAGGCATTCATTTGTATACTGGTTTTCCATTCTCAATAGGCTATCTATACTGGATAGGATAACTTTTTGGGGAAAAACAACTCATTCATAGATTATGTAAGGCTAATGCATGATCTAGAAACCATCTCTTCTTTCAATATCAAACTATATTGTAAGATTACATCAAAATTAAACATTCAAGGTATTGGTACAAGATGGAATCAATATTGGTAATTCTAAGCCAAAAAAATTGCTAAATTAGCTTGGTCTACACCTACCTACCACACTTGGAAGGTGAGGTATTCTCAATTGTATGTAGAGTAAATACGTAAGATATAAATTTACTCACAAGTTGCTGCTGGAGCTCTTAAACTAAGATGTATTGGCATAAAATGATTTGAGTTTCTTAATTCTTGAAATATTTGAAAATGTGGTGATGGTCTTAGTGCTTTTTGGCTAAGTGTTCGTATTTTTGAAAACTACTTTGATTTGGTGCTAGTATGGCAATAAAACACAAAGTTACAAAGTATGAATGCTAAATGAGTTAATTGATGTGCACAAGTGAGCAATCACAAGTATTTAAAGGGTTGAAGATAAGAAATCAAGCACAATACCATTAATGTAAATAAATTAGAGAGAAGAAAAGTATAGAGGAATGCACTGAGATTTTTATAGTGGTTCGGCAACTTGCCTACGTCCACTAGTGTTAAGATCATTCTTCTTAACAACTTTTGCTAATGAACTAGAGTACAAACTCCCAACCGGAGGCTTCTTCGCAATGTGTGAGCTCCACACTTCCTGTACAACCGAACCAAACTTGGTTCACTCCGAGCTTGAAAGCTCAACAATCTAAAACCCTCACTTGATTCCAACCGAGCTAGAACTCTATGATCTTCTTACAATGTAAATGAGTACAAGAAATAAAAGTCTCTTGATAGATTAGATATGAAAATACAAGCACAAGAACTCTTTTAAGCTAAAAAATGAAAATGATCATGAACAAAGTTTGGAGAGATAATTGAGTCTAAAACTCAAATGAAACTTGAAAACTTGTATGCGAGAGAATGAGAGGTCAAAGTTTGTGTCACTTATGATCTCTTTGGAGAACCTTGAATACCTTCTTTTATAGCCCAAAAACTTCTAATAGTCATTGGAGTTCCATAATGACACACTTCGACACACACCAACAATATGCACGTGTTAGGAAAAAAATTTGACAAATTACATTGCTTAACTTTGAAATTCTAAAACGACCTTTAAGAATGCTTAAAAAATTATATGAAAAATAATTAATATCCCAAAATGATTCTAATTTAAAACAAATCAAGTTTCGAATCATTGGATATAAGCAGCATGAAATGTGATTCATTTACTACACATAAAACAGTGAAAAAGACCCCTGCTAGATTCTATTTAGTCAACTTAAAAACGTTCCAACAGCTAGTACACATGTCCAAAGATGGTGGTTTATATGTTAAATGATTCCTTTTTGAGTCTTCTTTTATTTTTTTAAAAAAAATTAACTTAATGCATATCTTTATAGGGAGAAAAAGTCAAAATACTAAAACATGTCAGAGTTTAGAAAGAAAATACTTATTGTATAAATAGTCTATATTTAATAAATTACTGCACCCAGTAGACTAGTCCAAAACATACATGTAATACGTTAACTTAAAGCTCTAGGAGTCTAGTTTATGGCAAAAATATTTTTTGTAATTTTAGAAGTATTATATTGAGAGAAAACGAATCATATGCAATTTTTGCTATTTTGTTTTCTTTGTTTGGAAAACCAATTAAATGACCTTCAAGTGATGTGAAATTTTGCACACAAGTCATTTTATATAAAATTAAAATCTAGAGTATTTGGTTAGGATTTAATAAAAAATGACAAAAATGCCTCTAGAGATTCTTTTTGAGGAAAAAATCAAGCACAGTCTAATGTAAAATTTGAATTTATCCTTCCTCCTCCTTCAACCTCTTTTTGAGGAAAAAATCAAGCACAGTCAAATGTAAAATTTGAATTTATCCTTCCTCCTCCTTCAACCACTTTTCCACTTAGACCTTGAAATCTATGCATTTTTAAAATTTCATTTTTCTCTTGAAAAGTCCTATCTAGGCATCAAAAAACACTTGTACAAACAAGTAGAACTTCTCACTACTTTTGTCATCATCAATACTAAGGTTGAAACCTTGGGGCTAACACTCAAGCAAAGTCTAATGTAAAATTTTGAATTTATCCTTCCTCCTCCTTCAACCTCTTTCCCACTTGGACCTCGAAATTTATGCATCTTTTAGAATTTCATCTTTCTCTTGAAAAGTCCTGTCTAAGCATTCAAAAACACTTGCACAAATAGTTAGAACTTCTCACTACTTTTGTCATCATCAAAACTAAGGCTGAAACCTTGGGACTAACAATGTTAGCTTAACCATTTTAATGATTTAAGCATTGTATGGCTTAGCCTTTCTCATTGATAATATATGATTATTACTTCTCACCCAAAAAAAAAAAAAACCAAGGAGTTTTGGATGATTGACTATAAGGTTTTCACCGACCTTGTTGCACAAAATTGTTCTTTTAGGTCAAACTTGGAGAAAATTTTACACTTCGTACTGGAACAATACATGCTTCTATAAGGAAGGAAACTTATAATCTATAAGAAAGTAGTTAAGAGATCAGTAGTTAATAACCACTTTTAAATTCCCATAAACCTGTTTTACTCTCTTATTCATGAAGAGTGCTTCACATGCCATGGCGATGAAGTTTCCCTTATCATCCCTTTATTCTAGAGTTATGTCAACTCTTGTTTGGTCAATTAATAAGCGACAGATCCATGCTTATATGGTTTGCCTTGGTTGTATTAATATCTTCTCTTCTAAAAGGGACAATTCGACAAAGAAGTCTAAATTTAATCAAAATATATTAGGACACTCATTCTTGAACTCAAAAGGGCATTCAACATATGGGATGAGATGATTTGGAGTTTTACATGCTCAAATGGTTGTGATAGATACATAGATAGAGATTACGCTCAGAGAGGAACCCTTCTTTAAAATTTAAACCTCTTCTTTTGACCCATCAGCTTCAAGAGTTTATGTAGTAGGTCAAATTCAATAAGCGGATTCTTTTCCTAATTGGGTGGATTTAAGGACTTGTCTTAAGAGCAGGCTTGCTAATTAATCTTGTCTAAGATTGTGGTTGCTAAGCAAATACCAAAGAAGGTGATATATAACTAGCCTTTTCATAGTAATCAATTGTAGAAATTCAATGCCTGACTCGAAGGAAGTCTAGAATTGTGATTCATCTTCTTTTGTTTTGGCTTATTCAACGTCTAAGTAGTTGATTGCTATAAACAAGACAAGGTGGGAAATGGTCGGCCCACCATGACCATGGACTGCTCCTGCAGCTGTATGTAATGAAATGAAATATGCATAACATCATTTCACCCCCTGCATGTAGCATAAATTAAATTCCAAGAATCTGCCTTCTTTAGGTGCTCCCTCATTCCTCTCTTCTCTACTTTAGATTTTTATTTATTTATTTATTTTTGAATGTTATTCTTTTTTATGACCACAACTTCAACTTGAACAAACCTTCTAAACCTACCTAGCATCACCAAATCAAAGAAATAAAATATTATCATCCGTCCAGTGATGTATCTCTAGTAATTTACTAGCTAAGTAATAAGTGAGGAATCGAATTTGAGACCCGGGGTCACCAAAATTCAACTTTATTATTACCTTTTGAGCAAACCCAGAAACATTTTAAAAAATAAAAAAGAAATTCTACGTTGAAATATTCTATATTGCTCACATTGTTTAACACCTCGCCCGTATTTACTAAGAATATAGTGTGTGAGAGCAAATATTTTAGAAGATTATTGTTATATATACATACATACATATATATATATATATATATATATATATAATATGGTATTTTAGGGTCTATCTGAATTAACAATTTTTTTGAAAAAAAAATTAAAAAATATAAAATAAAATAAAAACTCATTTTCTACAATATTTTCTCTAAATATAAAATAGTATTAAAATTAAAATTTTGTTCTAGTGTAATAAAAAAATTAAGAAAAATAAATATAAATGATGTATAAAATTTAAATTTTGTTTATTGATCTGATAAATTTTTATCTTCTTTTTCACTTCCACGATATCAAACATGAAAAAAAGAGCAAATTCTTCCATATTTTTCTTTTTTTTTTTAAAACATATTTTTAAAATTTTAAATGTGACTAAAATATTTTCGAACCCTCAATTAATTTGTCTGGACAAATAGGTTTCTCTTCTCTATCTCTCCATTAAAGTACCAAGATACAATCTAAACTAGAAATCTACAGTATGAAGACTCAAATGCTAACGTCCAATGAAAGCTTGGAGAGTGCTAACTCAACAGCCCTCAGGAACCAGAACCAAACCCTGACCTAGACCTAGACCTAGACCTAGACCTAGACCTGGACCTAGACCCGAACCCGGACCTGTCCCTCTAACCTATTGCTTACGGAACGATGAATTAAAAGTATGGGGTCCATTATTTGGTTTGCTAATGCTTTCTACGTACCAGGTCCCATTCACAAGTATTGTTCTGAAAAATAAAGAAAAGAAGAGGAAGAAGCATCAATATTTATGATGAGTTAGAATAATTTTGATCCTTTTATGAAGTATAAAATTAAATTAAGCTACTAAATTACATAAATTTAAATAAAAACAATCCAAAATTATATATATTTATATTTTGCTCAAATTCAAATAAAAGACAAAAATTCGATCAATGCCTTATATGCAATTTAATGTCTCAATCAAGTTTTGAATCTCACATAATTTCATAACGAACCGCTTAAAAAAATGAAAATGGTATGTTTTTCTTATGGGTAGGAATTAGTTGACTTGGTTGTAGATTTAAATATTAAAAACTTGGACCAGATAGAATAAAAATAATATTAAATTTTATGAAAATTTCTTAAAAAATTCATTCCCAAAACGATACACCTATTAACCTATAGTGGTCAATTCTTGCATAAAAAAAAAAAAAAAAAAGTTGGTATGCCAAGATTGCAAATTGAACGAATGAAATAATATTAAGTTGATAGGCTTTTGATAGGGTTTAGTGCATTAGGTAAAGTTTGAATAAAATATACGAAGTCTAAAAGTGGGTTTATACGCTATCAACTCCCCTCTGCATTATTGCTACTTTTATGTTTTGGTCAAAACAAATTTTTGCTAAGTTAAAATAATTTTTGTTTGAATTGATAGCAAAGATATTAGAATATGGCATTTGACAATTTATCTAATGTATGAAAACATTAAAACAAATGTTTACATGTAGTGTAAAATTTGTAATAAATATTCACTGAAAACATTTAATCCGCTCATCACTATGCATGAAATAAAATAAAAATTTTTATTATTAAACCTCAAAGAGCACCATGTTGCTCTAACATATAGCTTTTTAAATGTCAAATGCATTTTTGCCGTATGCCATTGGAGCAGTTGCAATAATATTTGTAGTAAAGGCATCTGAAAATAGATGGAGATAGAACAGTCAACTGTTACAATATTGAACTCTTAATCAAGATATTTCTGTTCAAACCGTCTTTCCAAAATCTCAAAAATAGATGACTCACAACATCAACTTGTGTGTCGCATTTGCAGCTCGAAGAAAATGTTCTTCGACGTGTTAGTTTTTTAATTCAAGACATAGATTCTATTTTTCGAAGAAATGGAAGGTTTTTAATTCATATAGTTAGGCAACTTGCATCTCATAATGATAGTGGGCATTGTGACCATATGGTGTTGGTTTCAGGCTGTTGTCATTTTGGCATCTTTTTATTTTATTATCTTTAGGTTAATATTGATGCACAATGTGGATAAATGGAAAAGAATAATGAAGTTGCAAGTTGCATGTAATAATTCTAGTGATTACAATTTTTTGTTTTATGATATTACCCTTTCAGGGAAGACGTGTAAACTTAGAAAAATCATTCACTGGGATATTTAGGAATAAGATTACAATGTTTAGAATAACATGGCATTATATTGTAATGTTATTTCGTAAGACTACCAAAATATTGACCAACCTTAGTCCTCTTCCCTTTCTTGTATTAATAGTAATAAAACATGAAATATAAAAATTCCCCCACTTAAAACACCTAAATCACTAAAATATTGTATTCTCTTCTAACACTCTGCCTCAAGATGGAGATGAATAATATTACCTAATCTCAACCTGTTGGAATTGGTATAATTTCAAGAGGGGGTGAATTGGATATTTTAAAATTTCTTAGGTCAATTTACCAAGCAATTAATATTACATAATCTAGGATCAATCTAATCAATTACAAATACTGCAGATGTATAGACAAGCAAATAATTTAAAAAATAAGAACAATTCCAGTATTTTCCAAATGCACACAATTCAGTATTTTAAAATAATTCCAGTAATATCAACAGGTATGTATAAACATGCACCAACGGAAATTTAAAGAGTATAGGGAGAGAGTGACACTTAGTTTTTATTGAGGTTCAACAACGGTGTTGACCCTATGAGTCATATCTCAGTCTTGATAATGACAAATACTGGTAATTGATGGCTATCAAGTTTGTGTGCAGGTCTATATTCGCAAATACTTTGATGGCACATGAAGAAGAGCATGAAGACCCTATAGATAATTTTGTGTTGTAATTGATTATTATTCAATTTGGGTCTATAATAGTAATTAGGGAAAATTGTCTGTAATAATCAATGCTTTACCTGCATGATAGGGTGAGATAAGCTCAAATGACCATAGGGAAACCAAATGACAGTAGGGCACCCTTCGGTCGATAGATGCCAGATTTTTTGGTGTCCTCAAAAAGACCTAAAATGACCCTAGGATCCACATGCATGCATAAACATATATGTTTATATGGATATGGTGATTGCATAAGGAAATAGAACCGAAATGCATTAAAAATGCATGTTCGATTGTCCATACCTTCACAAATGAAAATTTGTCGATCGACTGAACTCGTCAGTAGGTCAACAGTTTGACCATGGCACGATCCCCCAAATCCTGCCCAGTTCAAATTAATCGGTCGACCGAACTCTCTTCCAGTCAACAGTTTGACCATACGGTCGATTGCACCTATTGTTTAAGCCAACCACCTGGTCGACCGAGTTCCCACGTGTGTTTGGCCAACTATCCAGTTGACCAAACCACTTAGTTCAAATTCACTCAGTCGACCCAACCGTGCAAAAATGAAAAATAGCTTTTGGGAACCCTAGTCTGGTCGACCGAACTTCCAGTTCAAATTTTACCGGGTCGACCGAACTTCGTCATTGGGTCAACTGAACTTCAAGTTCGGTCGACCAGTGCTCTCGGGTTGTCAAAATATTTTTATCGTGGTTAAATTTTTTAAACGGGGTTAATTGGTTTAAAATGGTTTAAAACAATACTAATAATACGCTATGTGTCCTGGACGGTTATAATTATGGGGTAGTCTATATATTCCCCCTCATTTGAAAAGATTAAAAATGAATTAGCAATCTTGATTAGAAAATTTCTCTAAATTTCAAAAATCTCCTATACTTATTTTTAAGCCTCATATACTCATTCTTACCAAATTTTATTGCTTAAATCCTCTTGTAAGTGTGTTTGAGTGTTATTATCAATAGGCTTTTGCTCTCTCTTGTTTGATTAATTGAGATTATTTTCTTGGAGAGCAAAACATTAAGTTTTTCCTAAGAGATTTTATTAATAAGTCTTCCGTAGGAAAAACTTCATTGAGCTTTTGAGTGCTGCATTTTCATTGCAATATCCCAGGAAGTTCACATTGTATTTTGATTGCTAAAAATACTTTTTAAATCATCTTCAAATAGCTTGTGCGATTTACTATGAGAAATATTTGTTGAGATATTTGTCCATGTACTAAAAGATCTATGTAGCAATATTCTTTGATTGATTTTATCATTTTGAACACAAAGATCAAATTATTTTTACAAACTAAATCTGAATATCTCTTGAGATTTATATTTTGACAAAAAATATTTGTTGAGATATTTAAAGTGTGCCTAGGATCTTTATTTGTGCATTGTGATTAAAATCATTATTTGGCACAAAGATCATATCTTTTACACTCTCACGTACCGATTGCAATATTTGCATCAATCTTTGAGAGTAGACACTAAGACTACATTAAGCTTATCATATCTTATCATTTGGTTGTGTGCATTGATTTGTGATATTGTGCGTAGTGGTGCATATCTTCTTGTGTAAGAAGCATTTCCTTGTACGCAAAATTTTCACATTTGTTGTATTCCAGGCACGGGCCTAGAGAGGGAGACTAGCCCTGGTAAAGTCCCGAACTGGCTTACACCCGGTTAGGAAAGTTAGGTGTGTCATCCTGGTAAGGCGTGTTGGTTGAGTTTAGCCCCTTGAATTGACCTAATTGTAACTGGTGCCGCTCCACCCATTAGGTGAGCATTAATGGAATTCTCGGGCTTGTGAGATAAAGGCGGGGACGTAGGCACAGTTGGCCGAACCCTGATAACATATCCTGTGTCGGCTCTCTCTTTCCCTATACTCTTTATATTTCTTCAATTTAATTTATGCACATGTATGCTTATATTTGAATAGTTATATGAATGTTGTGCATGCTTTAAATACTGTGAATGATTTGAAAATACTGAGTCTACTTCATCTGTTTTATATATTTTGCTTAGTATCATTCTTTTGGGGTATTGGTATGTGCTTAGATAGATCCTAGGTTAGGAATTATTGATTCAATGTAGAAAATTTTAATTACCCAATTCACCCCCCCCCCCTCTTGGGAATACACCAAAGTCAACAAAAGGTGCCTACGTCCCCGCTTCAAGCTCACCAGCAAGAGGATTCACTAAATGCTCACTGAACGGGCGGAGTAACATCGATTACAACCTCTCCTTACGGGGTGAGGAATACCCCAGCTCAAATTCAAGTGCTGAGCCACAACCTACAACCACACCTTACATGATGGTACTCCTAGTTCTCCTAACCGGGTCTGAACCAATCTGATACACCTTACAGGACAGTGCAATCCTCTTCCAACCACATGCCGGGAATACAACCATAATCAAATATTTGTGTACAAGTAACGTGCTTCTATACTAAGAAAATGATGTACAACTTTTAAGTTCAAATGCACTCTTGTATGATAAGAATTAATGCTCAATAGAGTTTATGTGAAATATCTCTCAAGAGAGTATTTATCAAATAATGTGAGAGATAGTGATCTTTGATTTAAAAGAAATTTATATTAAGAACTCTTCAAAGATCTGAAGCTCAAACAATTATGTCTCCAAAAATTATTTTTCAAATGAAGTGTAGGAGATGTTTAATAATAGCTCAAAGAAAACTTTTTAGCAATAAGTAGAAAGTGAGCTCTTGAGCCTTGCAGTGAAAGTGTACAAAGACTCACAAGCTAAGAGTAGATTTTCGCAACAAAAATTATCAATAAGAAAGAATATGGGAAAAATCTCAAAGCTAACTCTCAAGAATGATTTTTAAAAACCAATGGATATGTGAGAGTATAAGCTTTAGAATGATATATGAATAAGCCCACAACAATGAAAATCAAACACTCTTCAAGTTGCAATTAGTTTGCAAATGAAGAGTGCGAAAATGATGCTCTTTTCTTAAAAAGATTTTTGCAAGAAATAATGAAAGAGAGAGTATAATATGCTTGAATATAAAGTATGTAAGCAATAATAGAACAAAAATTTTAGAGACATTTTTTTACTAATCAGGTTACTAATTGTGCTTATAAATGGGCTATTTGTAGATTTTGTAAGATTTTTTACCGTTAGGGATACGCTGGTCATTTTCAAAATTATTTAATTAATATTTAAATGTGATTAGCATTGAAAAATAGCCAGAATCTAAGAGGTTCGGTCGACTGGCGTAAGGGTTGATCGGCTGACCTTCATAAAAATTTGAATTACAATTACGAGTTCGGTTGGCCGTGGAAGGTACCGATTCGTTAGCCAAGGCGACTTCCCAACCCTTCGTAGGTTCGTTCGGCTATGCTTATGGCCGGTCTACTGAGTGAACAGTGCCGGTCAGTTGGCTAATTTTAAAACACAAAGGTCGGTCTACTGAGGCTTCAAAACATGAGCAATTTTAAAAGGCTAGTCGGCTGAGGAGCTTTAGTTTAAAAATGGCCGATTGGCTGAGCAATATAAAATCCCAAAATAAGGGGTCGATCGACTGAGATGTTTTGAACACTCAAGGGTCGGTCGACCGAGGCCAGTTAAAATATGACTTTGGCCCTGTTTTTTTTTTTTTTTTGGGTTTCAAAAATTGTCAACCCTTTGTGTATAAGTTATAGCATTTTAATTTAAGGGTTTTGGAACCTAATGGTATATCTATGGTCTTTGAGCATTCAATCCTATCATGCATGATATGCAAATTATTACAAACCAAACTCAAATACAATTTGCAATAAAAATACAAACGTCTTCAACTCTTGCTCTTCGTAATGCCATGTCATATGCCGGGTGATAGTGACTTTCAGTTCTCGTGGCTTCTAATGTATCCTTGCCATCCTAGCGTGCTAAATAATAATCCTATTCACATGCTAATTGCACAAGTAAGATACTTTGGATTTGTCATAATCAAAACGGGATAGAACTTATAAAGTCAACACAACCTGTTACAACAATTACCCAATGCAGGTTTAAATTGAGCTCTCATAAGAACATTGCCAACTAACATATAGATTTCCCAAATAGATTTAATCTAGAATTTTGTTACTTAAAACCCCAGCTCACAGATTATCCTCTTTGGAACAAAAAGAAAAGAAAAAGAAAAAAGAACACGAATTGCATGTACACAAAGACATGAATCCTCCAACACAATGAATAATAATTAAAGGGAAAATTGGAATTTAATCTAACAAATTCAACAAACACAACAAGATAACAAAATAATAGTTGAAGGAGAAAATAGAAATAGAATAATGAAAAGTAGAACGAGAAGAGATTAATGAAAACCATAATGATAAATTAGAGCAAATAAGGAACTGTAGCTTATCCACACCGCATAACAATAGCACAAAGAAGAATAACAAATTGAAACAAAGGTATAAACTGACCTCTCTCTTCTGTTAATAAAAACCAACGAAATGGCATTGCTACTCCGACAAACACCTATAATAAAGACCCTGATTTATTTATAGAAATGGTTAGCACAAAGAAGAAGAATATATTGAAACAAATTTATAAACTAACCTTTCTCTTTTGTTGATGAAGAGAAACAAAAAATCCATTCAAAGATCACACACCATGAAACCCAAAGGAAGTGCCCAACTGAAATTTCACAATGTCGAAATTGAAATAAGTATTCGAATTTCCTCCTAGAAGATGCAATTGACAAGAGCAACTCACAAATCCAATCGATCGCGTGAATTATAGACCGACATCAAACCATTCGGGAAAACAATACTCACTTTTATAGACTCAAGTGTTGAATGAAGCACGTCCTTCATGAAACAGGGGTAGGTGATGTATGTATTTAGGTTTTGTGCAATGTGTGTGTGTGTGTGTGTGTGTGTGTGAGAGAGAGAGAGAGAGAGAGAGAGAGAGAGAGAGAGAGAGAGAGAAAGAGAAATAATCTAGGAATGCACTACGGTGGAGGAGAATGCACGAGAACCATGAGAGAGATATGCTTGAACTGTTGTGCAAATGAATGTGTAGCGAAAACAAACAATCTTACAATGCAGCAACCAACAGTGAAATATACAGAAAAACACAATCACGCAAATTATATGAAATCAATAAAAATAATGACACGAAAGAATTATGTGGTTCGACAATGCCTACATCCACTGGAGCAAATGGTAGTGAGTTTTCACTATCTTCTATCAAAAGACAAGGAGTTACAACATACAACATGAATATATAACCCTCCTAGAGGTTTCCCCCCTAAAACCCAACCTATAAAACTTCCTAATTCAAAACTCTAAAACCAATGTTGTGTAACCGAGCCAAACCATTGACGATTTTAGACATACCATAGACGATTTAATACCGAGACCAAAAAGTCGATAAAGCCATCAACTGTTTTCTTCTAAACCTAAAACCATCGAACAAAATGGTTGACGATTTAATCGTGAGAGCAAACCGTTGATGCCTCTCTAAAAATCGTCGATTATTTCTTGTACACCAAATTCTCTATTTTCCACCATGTTTTCTTTGTACATGTATTCCATTCAACATATGAGCCATATATTACAACAATCTCCACCATGGTGAATATACACCCCTTAAGAAACAACTAAAAATATAACCTGATACTCTACCTGGGACAATCGGTTGGGACCGCCTCCTATCTACCAACTCGAGACATTAAGTAAGTCCAAGCAATGCTTGAACTTATCCATGGTAATATGTTTTTTTAAGATATCTGCTGCATTTTCAGAAGTGTGAACTTTTTCAAGCACGAGTTCACTTGAAGAGACCAATTCCCGGATCCTGTGAAACCTCACATCCATGTGTTTGGTTCTCGCATGATGCACTTGGTTCTTTTCCAAATAAATGGCACTCTAACTATCACAACACAATTGAACTCCATATTGTTGGATACCCAGCTCCTCAACTAAACCTATAAGTCACAATGCTTCCTTGGAAACTTCGGCGACTACCATATACTCCGACTCAGTTATAGATAATGCAACTAGAGACTGTACCATGGACCTCCAATATATAGGTCCTCCCACAAGGGTGAACAAATACCCTGTTGTAGACCTACTGTCATCCAAGTCACCTACATAGTCTATATCCACATATCCTACAACTAATGGATCACTCAGTTGCCTGCCGAACATGATGCCATAGTGTGAAGTACCCCCAAAAGTATCTGAAAATCCACTTAACTGCATCTCAATGTTGTCTACCTGGGTTTGAAAAAAACTTACTCAACACACTGACAACTTGTGCCAAATCAAGTCTTGTACATGTCATAACATACATTTAAACACCCCACTACACTAGCGTAGGGGACCTTTAACATGTCACGAATATCATCATCCATATTTGGGCACTAGGCGGCAGACAATTTAAAATGATTTGCCAAAGTTGTACTTACAGATTTTGCATTAATCATGCTAAACCTCTCCAACACCTTCTCTTCATAGCTGCCCTAAGATAACCACAATCTCCCTACAACTTTATCCTTGCGAATCTCCATCCTAAGAATATTCTTGGTTGCACCCAAATATTTCATGCCAAACTCTTTATGCAACAAAGTTTTTAACTGATTTACCTCAGTCATATCCTTTGCACCAATCAACATATCATCAATATAAAGCAATAGAAAAATAAGAGAACATCATCAAGGCTCTTTACATACATGCAACAATCATACTCACATCTTATGTAGCCAATCCAAATCATGCAGGAGTCAAAACTTTTGTACCACTGTCTCGGAGACTAGTTCAGCCTGTAAAGTGACTTCTTCAGTTTACAAACCAAGTGCTCTGTCTAGGTTAACTAAACCCTTTTGGTTGTACCATATAAATTAGATCCTCCAAATCACCACGGAGAAACATTGTCTTTATGTCCATTTGCTCCGAATGCATATCGTAATGCGCCACCAATCCCAACAATACCTTGATGAAAGTGTGTCTAACCATAGGGGAGAATATTTCATCATAATCAACTCCTTTCTTTTACGAGTAACCCTTTGCTACTAACTGAGCCTTGAACTTCACTCCTTCCTTTTCAAATACCGCTTCTTTCTTCTTATACACTCACTTGTATCCTATCGCCCTCTTCCCTTCTAGAAGCTCCACCAACTCCCATGTCTTGTTCTTATGCAATGTATTTATCTCCTCTACCATAGAACTCATCCATCTACTTTTCTCTTGGTCAAGCACCACCTCATGAAAAGTAGTAGGATACTTTCAACTAGTAATGAGAGCATAAGACACCAAGTAACAACCCGACCCTTTATACAAACCCAAGTGTCACTCACTCATACAAAATACTTGTACCTGTTCAGGATACATAGACAACCCACCCTAAACAGGGACATATGGGTGTAAATCATACATAACAGGAATGTAAATGTTGTGGAAAAACATAAACATTCATCAGGATTTCTAATAGACATATACCAGAGTTTACTGTTGTATCCTCAAATACATTTATATAGACTTAGAACATATCCTATTAATACAACCCCAAAAGGATATTCCAACTAAGTTCAATATACACATAAACTACTTACATATGCTACAACAAAAAACAGTTCTCCCAGACCCTTAAACAACTAGGACTGACGTCCTGATAAACTTGAAAAAAAAAGGTTGTACAATGGGGTGAGACACCTCTCAGTAAGGAAGAAAGTATTACAATCAGTGTGTGACCACATGTGAGTATTTCAATTTAAAACATGTATCCATACATATGAGACAAAGGTTCTCAATACCGAAGCACTACACATATGTCAATATAAACAATACCATTTTTCCATATCAGTTTTTAAATCATGTATATGAATATAGGATGACCAACAACTTTGTATCACATATAATGCCTATTTTACCCCGTGGTACGGGTTGTGCACTGATACCTCAAACAATGTCCTGTTCGTGCAGACACTATCGAGCATCTATTATAGTCTGGCCGCCCCCTGATTTATTTTTAACAGCAGTTTACTAACTCCACGCAGGTTGACTATCTTATGTACCCACACTGATCCCTCATGTGTTGTTGCACTGTACCCTTCCAACTGAGGAATTCCCTGCCATTGGGAGTATCTTTCTCCTCCATTAATAAAGCTTTTTCAACTTCTCATATTGGAGTATCTTTCAACCCCCCCCCCCCTCCCTGGTTTTTTTTTTTTTTTTTCTCTGGAGTATCTTTTAACTCCTTTGGTAACAAGCTGTGATTCCATTTATCATATATACAATTTATAACAAAACATGATAACCTATGCAATGCCAATATTTTCACAAACTCATATATCCATATCAGGTTTAAATTGGCACATATCTTCTCGGTTTTTCCCTTTTCATATATACAGCTCAGTGTATAACTGGCCTCTATTTTCCAAATTTTCAGTATAACAAGTTGGAACTCCGTTCCCATAATTCATATAAATAATATCAAATGTTCACCAGTTCAATTTCATCCACATGTCTCACTAATTTAAACAAAAAGTCGCTATATAATATATGTCGCGACGTCCCGGGAGCGCGTGTGCCCCAGGCGGCGAAATTGAAAAATCAATTTTGTTCTAAATTAAAAACATGGATATCGGAGTCGCCACTAACCTTTAGTGCGGTTAGAACACATGATTAATACCTCGTTAGGGGTAGAATCGGTCTACATTACCAGAGTTGGCGTCGGGAGTTCGGTTACGTGAGGGGAAGGTACGAGCACCCCCTACGCGCCCGTTCTTACGAACGGTACCTAATTAATTTGAAATTATCCCTAAGTTAATCTAATAATTCTTTAAATTACTCCTTTTTATGAATTTGTAAATACATGTAAAAAAATAAATAAGTAAAATAATAAATAAATAAAGCTAATATATACATATATGTTCCCTCAGAGCTTAGGGTACGTGATGCCCGAAGGCTCATACCCCCGCAATAAAATCATAGGGATTAAAAATCAAAAATACTTTATCAAATACACTCCCAAATTTTAGAAATTTTATAGGCTTTCCTAAGTATGAAAATACTAGTTTGGGAGGTTTTGGATAATAGATATAATAATTTAAACTTTATAACAAAGATAAAAAATAGTAATACTAGAATATTAAGATACTACAATACGAAATATAAACATAAGATATAGTTGAAAATTCCAGAAATATGTGATAATAATAGCCCTAATATATTATAATGATAATACATTACCTATAATAACAATACTACTATAGTAATAACACATGTATATCTCACAATATTAATAACACATAAATACCAATACAATATTATAATACCACTTTAATATTTAAATATACCATAACACGTAAATATTATACCATAATAATACTACTAGACTAATAATACATATACATCATAATTTAAATAACAATACAATACAATAATAACATATCCTAACAAATATAAGAAAAAGCCCTAATTATAAATAATCAAGATTTTGACATAACACTAACAATACTCTAATATTAACAATAAAGGAAATATGACAATAGGTCAAACCCTAAAAGTTGAATATAAACAAACATGGAAACAAATAAGACGAAATTATAGCATTTAGACAAACCTAAAAATAAATATACAATGTCATGGAAATAATCAAACCCTAAAAAGTTAAATGTGCAATAAAATGGAAATAAATCAAAAATCCTAAAAGATATGTACTAATAATTTGGAAACGTAACAATTCCTAAAGTTACAATGTGATAATAATATGGAAATGTATCTATCCTAAAACTAATACACAAGTTATATGGAAACAATTAATCCCTAAAATTAATAGACAATAACAATATAATGACAGATAAAACCACTCAAAACCCTAATAATGTACAATAGTCAAAACCCTAACATAAAACAATAACCAAAACCTTAAATGATAATATCGTGAAAATAATGTAAATAATCAAGAATCATAAACATAAGTAAATATTACAATCCTAAATAATAAACAATAATACACAAAATCCTTAAATATCCCATAAACAATAATCATGATAAATATCCTAAATACATCAAAAGGCCTAAATAATGTCTACACAATAAAACAAACACCATAAATAATATGTAACAATAAAAATAAATATATTACAATGATTACAAAACAAATACAACGATAATATAAGTACTTTAAACAAGTATACAACAATATTATATATGTAGTGAAAATCTGAACTTTAACCAATTTCTATAATCAAAACTTTACAATAAAAAAAATATGAACACAAATATTAACCACATGAACAAATATTATTACAGGAAAATAAAAATATTTATTATTTAAAATGCATATAAAAAAAAACAAAAAGAATTTAAACATGCATGAATATTATGACCTTAAAATTCCTCCGCAAAAAAATAAAATAAAATAAAATAAAATAAAATAAAATAAAACATCCTACAATAATGAGAGCAAACCGGTTAATATTTACAATAATAAAAAAAGCAAGATGATAATAAAATTAAATAAATATGTGGATAACTAAACAAAAAAAAAATAAACATTTTTACATATATTTGCTGGTGTTTCAGTGTGTGTGTTTGTGGGTGTTCAGTGTATGTGTGTGTGTGTTATGTGTACGTGAGAGACAGAAGGCAGGGGGAGACTCACCGGGGGCTTACCACGGGGGTACCACCGGGAGATGCCGACGGCGACGGGAGCGAGGGACGGCGACGGTGGCGGGGGTGAGTGGGCTGCTGGGTGGTTGCTCCTGCGGGGACTGCCAGAGGAAATAGTGGCCGTGAGCGGTGTCGCTGGAGGTTGCAGGGAATGCCGATGGTGGGAGGTTTCGCCGCCGGAACTCGCCGCTAGAGTCGCTGCTGCTGGGGGTCTTGCCGGAGGGACCAGTGGCCGGAGCTGGGCTGTGATAGTGTTCGGGGTTGTAGAGTAGGGAGGAGCGGCGGCGGCAACTTCTGCAGCGGTGCTCGGATCTTCGGGTGGCCGTGTGGCCCGCCAGTGTGAAGGGTGGCTCGCGGTGGTGCAACAAGAGACAGACTGAAGGGCCGTTTGGGTAAGGGACTGAGAGTGAGGGTGAGGTTGAAACTGAGAGTGAGGGAGAGGCTAGGCTGGAAGGAGATAGAGTGGTGATGGCAGAGGGTCTCGACTGGTTCAGTGAGGAACAAGGAGGCTGTGGAGGATGGAGAGAGAGTGGTGATGTGGTTAGAGGTGGTCTGGTGTTGCAGCGATTGCAGAGGATGGCCGGAGTGGAGGTTGCTGGAAGAAGAAAAATTTCAATTGGCTCCCTCCGTGATGCTGTGCAGCGCCCCCTCTTATAAAAATAATTTTTGAAAAAAAAAACCCTAAAAACATTTCCTTTTTCGGTTTTTGGTATTTTTCTTTTTTTGGAAATAATATATACTACTATTATGGTTATAAGGAAATAATAATAATAATAATAATAATAATAATAATAATAATAAGGTAAAAATAATAATAATAATAGTAATAACAAAGATAAATAAATAAAATAATAATAATAATAGTAATAATAAAGGTAAAAATACTAATAATAATAATAATTAAAAATAATGTCAATAATAATGAAAATAATAAATAATAATAATAACAATATAAATAGAAATAAAAATAAAAGTAATAATAATAATACTAATGAAAAATAATAATAATAATAATAATAAAAAATAAGATAATAGTAATAAAAATACTAATAATAATGATAATAAAAATAATAAATAATAATAATAATAAAATAGACATAAAAAATAAAAATAAAAGTAATATCAATAATACTAATGAAAAATAATAATAATAATAAAGAAAATAATAATAATAATAATAATAAGATTAGTGAAAATTAATAATAATAATAATAATAAGAATAAATAAAATAATAATAATAATAATAATAATAATAATAATAATAATAACAATAATAATAATAATAGTAATACATATATTGGGCCTGGGTAAAAATGGGGTGTCTACAGCTGCCCCTCTTTGTAGGATTCGTTGCTTCAAAGTAAAAGTAAGATCTCTCCTACGTTATTTGTGGCAACAAGCCTGCAAAAATAAAAGACGCTGATTTTGGACCAGGCCCATTGTAAAGGAAGAGACCAAAATGATTTGTGAAAACTGATTTGCATGTATGCTTGAGAGCACATGAGAATGACTTGCGTCGAGTGTAGGAACCCGAGCTATAGTTTAAGAGGGTGACTCGCACTGGGTGTAGGAACCCAAGCTATAGTTCATGAAGGGTCAATAAGGTGGGACCGTGAATGGTCAATAAGATGGGACCTCGATGGGTCAATAAGGTGGGACCGCAAAGGGTCAATAAAGTGGGACCACGAAGGGTCAATAAGGTGGGACCGCGATGGGTCAATAAGAATGGGACCGCTAAGGGTCAATAAAGTGGGATTGTGAAGGGTCAATAAGAGTTGGACCGCGAATGGTCAATAAGATGGGACAGCGATGGGTCAATAAGGTGGGACCGCAATGGGTCAATAAGATGGGACCGTGATGGGTCAATAAGAATGGGACTGTGATAGGTCAATAAGGTGGGACCGCAATGGGTCAATAAGATGGGACCGTGATAGGTCAATAAGGTAGGACCGCAATAGGTCAATAAGAATGGGACCGTGATAGGTCAATAAGGTGGGACCGCAATGGGTCAATAAGATGAGACCGTGATAGGTCAATAAGGTGGGACCGCAATGGGTCAATAAAAATGAACCGCGATGGGTCAATAAGGTGGGATCACGAAGGGTAAATAAGGTGGGACCGCGATGGGTCAATAAGAATGGGACCGCCAAGGGTCAATAAAGTGGGACTGTGAAGGGTCAATAAGAGTTGGACCGCGAATGGTCAATAAGATGGGACAGCGATGGGTCAATAAGATGGGACCGTGATGGGTCAATAAAAGTGGGACCGTAAAGGGTCAATAAGGTGGGACCGCAAAGGGTCAATAAGGTGGGACCGCGAAGGGTTAGTAAGATGAGATCGTGCTGGGTCAATGAGATGGGACCGTGATGGGTCAATAAAAGTGGGACCGTAAAGGGTCAATAAGGTGGACCGCGAAGGGTCAATAAGAGTGGGACCATGAAGGGCCAATAAGAGTGGACCGCGATGGGTCAATAAGAATGGACCGCGATGGGTCAATAAGAGTGGGACCGTGAAAGGTCAATACGAATGAGACCGCAATGGATCAATAAGGTGGGACCGCGAAGGGCCAATAAGAGTGGACCGCAATGGGTCAATAAGAGTGAGACCGCGGTGGGTCAATAAGAATGGGACCGTGAAAGGTCAATATGAATGGGACCACGATGGATCAATAAGGTGAGACCGCGAAGGGTCAATAAAAGTGGACCGCGATGGGTCAATAAGAATGGACCGCGATGGGTCAATAAGAGTGGGACCGTGAAAGGTGAATACGAATGGGACCGCGATGGATCAATAAGGTGGGACCGTGAAGGGTCAATAAGAGTGGACCGCGATGGGTCAATAAGAGTGGACCACAAAGGGTCAATAAGAGTGGGACCGCGATGGATCATTAAGAATGGACCGCAATGGGTCAATAAGAGTGGGACCGTGAAGGGCCAATAAGAATGGACTGCAATGGGTCAATAAGAGTGGGACCGCGATGGGTCAATAAGAATGGACCACGATGGGTCAATAAGAGTGGGACCGTGAAGGGCCAATAAGAGTGGACCGCGATGGGTCAATAAAAGTGGACCGCGATGGGTCAATAAGAATGGACTGCGATGGGTCAATAAGAGTGGGACCGTGAAAGGTCAATACGAATGGGACCGCGATGGATCAATAAGGTGGGACCGCAAAGGGTCAATAAGAGTGGACCGCGATGGGTCAATAAGAGTGGACCGCAAAGGGTCAATAAGAGTGGGACCGCGATGGGTCATTAAGAATGGACCGCAATGGGTCAATAAGAGTGGGATCGTGAAGGGCCAATAACAGTGGACCGCGATGGGTCAATAAGAGTGGACTGCAATGGGTCAATAAGAGTGGACCGCAATGGGTCAATAAGAGTGGACCGCGATGGGTCAATAAGATGGGACCGCAAAGGGTCTATAAGAGTGGACCGCGATGGGTCAATAAGGTGGGACCGCAATGGGTCAATAAGAGTGAATAAGATGATCAAAACAATTTGGATGAAACTACTCGCATGAATGAGATAATCAAGAAAGCTTTGAGGTGATCCAACACCTCGGTTTCGTCGTGAACAACATTTTTGGATGTGAGGGCTAATGCCCTAATTTCAAGGCAGATGACTTAATTTGGACTAAGGAGATGGTTGGTCACTCTATATAGGGGATGATGAATCGGGTACGAAGTCTTGAGATTTCTTTTTTGAAAGTGTCCTCAAGCATAAGGTTCTAAGTCCTGAAAATTTGCTCCACTAAGGATGATCAATCGAGTGCAAGATCCCGAGACTCTTTGAAGAATAAGCTCAAATGGGTTTTAAGTCCTGAAAAATTGCTTCACTAGGGATGATCAATCAGGTGCCAGGTCCCGAGATCTTTTGGACGGTCAGTATTTTGGAAAATAGTTACCCTAGTGAGGGTGATCAATCGGGTGCGAGACCACAAGATTCTTTTGGAAAATGTCCTCAAGTGTAGGGTTCAGAATTATTCTACCGGGGATTATCGATCGGGAACGAAATCCCGAGTTTCTTTGGCTGTCTTTAGATTACCCTTTTTGAGACTCAACAACCAAGGGGTCAACTGCCACAGTTTCAAGGCATGTGAATTTGTGCATGGGGGCCAACTGCCCCAATGTCAAAATATGTCTAGACAAGAATGGCTCAGTCAAGAATGCAAAAGAATTATTCAGAAGTTTATTCAACCAGGCAAGTATGAATGAATGGTACTCTATTGCTATATGTATGCATGTTGCTATCTAAGATGCTAGAATGCAATGATATGTTGCATAATAATGCGATAATGCAAAGATGTATGCATGTTAAATGAGATCCCCTTTGTATTTTCTTTCTTATGCAATGCATGGAATGTGTGGTAATGCATGAAATATATGGTAACACATGAAATTCATGGTAATGCATGAATTTTTTCTCCTTCCAACGTGTTTGTAATCGACAACCCAATCTCTGATCTTAGGTGTGCTTTCAAATTCCAAGTTGCCGCCGATTCTAGCCATGTTTCGAATTCCAAAAGGCGCTTAAAATCTGCCCCAGTGTTTACATGCTACTAGTCATTGCTCTATTTTCGACTTTTATTCTATCCTGAAGGCTCCTGAATTTGCTCCAATAGAACTTAAAAACTGCCCCAGTTTCGATCCTCGTCCACTGATCTTGGCTATGTTATTATCGTGCACTCTGATATGAAGGCATCAGAATTGGTCCAGACAAAACTCAAATCAAAATCTGTCCCAGTTACCATCGTTTGTTACTGATCTTGGTGAATAGCTTGGCTCAAATGAAACTCGATCACAAAATATGCCCCAGCTGAATGGATCTATAGCTGATCTTGACCTTGTTTGCATATTCCAATCTGGTAAGAAGGTGCTTGAATGGGTCCCATTGAAACTTAATTCTTCTTAAAAGAGCGGATTTTGAAACCTGACATGACATTTGCCCCAGTTATACTGCTCTTTCTCTACAAGGATCTTCTTTATATAAACTGCTGGTGATTCTGAAACCCTTTGACTATCCATCCTCCTTTAAAACTTTGAAGGGCAAGGAGATTTTTTATTTTTTATTTATATACAATACATGATGATGTGCCAATTTACCAACGAGCTCGTAACAAATTCAATTCTGACCTTGGCCATATTTTCGAATTCCCAACTGACATAGATGTTCCCGAATGTGTTCTTCTGAAACTCGGCATGACATCCACCCTAGTAGATGCATTTGTAGCTGATCCTGTCTATCTTACATTTTCTCCACAAGGACGTTCTTTGGATTGCATCCTTAATGTTTTGAAATTTAAATGAATAAGCATGCAATCAGATAACTCAATCTCAATGGGAATATGGATGGAATGCACAAACTTGCTTGACTTTGCTTGATTTTCTGTGCTTGTTAAATAGGAGACAAATTTTACCAGTACTTTGACACTAATGTAACTTTGCTAGCTTAGAGAATCATATCAATGGGCAAAACCCTTTTTTTTTTTTTCCTTTTTTTTCTTTTTTTTTTTTTAGCCTCATAACCATAACTTCTCCACTATATCATCACTTAGAGGTTCTTTCTTGCTTATTTCAAGCTTGTCTCAAACTCTCTATCTTGAATTATAACTAGTATCTCATTAAGTAGTCTGATTAATATTCCGATCTCAGGATGGACTTTAAGACACGGGACGAAATGTAGGCTTAGGATTTAGGTTTCACCAAGAATAAGGAAACTAAGGCTCAAAAATCCCATCCCCTAATAAAAATTTCTGCCCCAGTGGTGCAGTATTCGCGAAGTATTGACCGAACTTGTCATTTGAACAAGTTGCCTACGTACCTTTGCAGGATCAGGTCATTACGTAGTTTAGACTCAACATTGAGTCTGACAAATCATTTGAGACAACAACGTATACCAATCTGGTTAGGACTTTCATTTGGACCATAATGTAGGTTAGGGGTATGGGTTAAAGAAGAAAAGAGTTAAATAAGGCTCAAAATCATTGATTTTATCAAGGGTAATTTGGTCAAAGATCACATATGTAGCATGTCCCTTATTTTTCTTTCTTCTTCATTTTCCTCTTCTTTCTCTTTCCCCCTTTTTTATTTTCTTCTTCTTCTTCTTTTGCCGCAACTTTTTATTTTCCTTTTATAAAGGAAATATTAACTTCATTTTCATTTGAACTTCATTTAGGACTGATCTTTTAAAACTACCCAAGTGTGGGGTGTGATCCTTTGACCGGTTAATCAAGAATTGATTTTTTTTCAGGCTCAAAAGGGTTCGCAAGGGATTTCTTCTTTAACTTTCTTTTGGGTGGCAGAAAAATGGCCTACCATCCTTTTGGTAATAATTTTTGCCTCAAATGACTTGTCAAACACTATAAGACCCAAACCCAGTTTGAATTTTTGATGAACTGACTTTTAAGAAAAGAATGGTTTAACATTCAGGCTCGAATGGGTTAGCAAGTGGTAAATCATTATTTGGTTCTTTTTAGGAATACTGGTCGATCAAAGATAGCCACCCTTCATTTGATCAGAATATAATCATCATACATTTAAGACAACCAATCATAATTTAGATAACAAAGAGAAAAGACTTTTTCTCAATTTCATCAAACAAATGTAGGACAAAGCTTGATAAGTCATTTTTGTATATTTCTCCTATGACTCTTCTTCATTTTGAAATCCTCATCCCACAAAGCTCCTTGACAACCTCTTGAAATGGCGTTCTTTACTAAGCTTCATCTTGGAGGCTTTTTCTTCTTCTTCTTCTTTTTTTTTTTCCCTATTGAATAGACCCCTGAAATCAACTAATGACTCTCAATCCTTTGTACTAATAAAACTATCTCCTATGTCACTTACACAAAATACAAGCAAAAATGGACAAGAATTGGCACAAGATAATGATTTAAGGGGGATGAAATGAGATGAGACTGAAAGACATTCTTATTTCATTCAATTTCAAAATGATTTAAATGAAAAACCTGGGTGCATTCCCCTTGTTATCACCCTTAGGTGATCAAACATATCATTTCTATATCATGTAAGCTCACTTCTAAAGTTGAATACCAATCAATCCTCCAACCCGATGACATTTATTACATTCATACTATGATCACGAAATGGGTCTCTATGATCTTGACCTTTCTTTATAGAGAGATCATCTTGCTTTGCTCAATACTGGAATCTCGGATTTAATTCTACCACTTTGGACCATGATTTTTCAGACAATTGGAATGTGATTATTGACCCATTGGAGATGATTATGCATGCATGGTTATGAAATTGAATCATGAAATGATTATGTTATGCAATGAGTGTTTATGCATGGGTGGACCTAGTGCACTTACTCATACAAATAGAGATATGAACATGCAGGTGACCTATCGTGCATGATTATATGTGAAATTATGCATGAATGTATGGATGCAATGTGACCTAACTAACTACTTTGTCAGCATTCTAGGAAAAATCCCACTAATGAGAGATTTCAAGATTAAGACAATCATTGATGGACCACAATTTCAATTCAATTCTTCCGTCAATCATTTTTTTCCTTGATGACGGTCCATGTACCTCAGATTCTATGAATGGGTCAAATTATGATCTGAGGTTGGGGTTGACCCAGGTTAGTCAACCCACTGGATTTGTTCAATATGGGCTTGTGGACTTTAGTATGTACTTGTGCCTCAAGTATATTAAAATATGGGCTTCAATATATTTCATGATGGGATCAGGCCCTAGTTTTAAAAGGGCTTGGGCTTGGATTGCTTATAAAAATATTGGCCCATATTTTTAGACAATAGGGCCGAAGCC
Organism: Malania oleifera; assembly: GCF_029873635.1. NCBI lineage: Eukaryota > Viridiplantae > Streptophyta > Magnoliopsida > Santalales > Ximeniaceae > Malania > Malania oleifera. The sequence continues at coordinate 68,925,542 of NC_080418.1, read as the reverse complement.
CACTTTTGAAATCTGGGTTTTAACCTTTTTGAAAATCAGGCTTAGGCCGAGTTTTTACTTAGGAAAAGGTAGGGCCTTGGTTTGTTTTTAAAGAATTGGACCCAAGTTATTTGAAAAGGGTTGGGCCGGATTTTTAGGTAATAGGGCCGAAGCCCATTTTTGAAATCTGGGTTTAACCCTTTTTTTTTTTTTTTTGAAAATCAGGCCTGGGCCGAGTTTTTGCTTAGGAAAATGTTGGGCCCAAGTTTGTTTTTAAAGAAATGGGCCCGAGTTATTTGAAAAAGGGTTGGGCCGACCCATATTTTAAACTGCTTGGACCAAGTGCTTCATTTTTGAAAGAATGGGCCATGGTCTCATTATTGGGCCTTTTCAGAATACTGGCTAAGTAGTATATAAGTCTAAAATGGATGTAGAATGCATGGTATAATATAAGGTATTTCACAACATATATACAATAGACGGTATGTGGAGAAGGATGTGGCTCCTGTCCTGACCCAGGGTAAGTACTTATATACAGGGTTCTTCATGACTCTATCCTAGTTAAGGAAAACTATGTACCAGTATGTGTGGGTAGGCTCTAACCCTATTGACAAAAGGTTCCCAGTTTGGAATTTCATCCTCCTCCATAGGGGTCCGGATAAAACCTGCACTGAGTGGAGTGGTTCGCGGGTCCCATCAAGCTCTGCCACGAAGGGACTGACGCTATTACACTCCTATCTAGTCCTAGTAAGGAAAGCTCGGGTATAGAGCGTGAGAGTGTGTGAATTTAATTTTTAACCTAATCCCGCTACCCCCACATTTATTCACATGCTATAAACAATATGGAAACAAGATATCTACAATTAATATATATATTCAAAAAGATAAGGAAACACAATATATGCAATTAATATGTTTATTCACAAAAAATTTGGAAACAAAAAATAAGGAAACAAAATATCGGTAATTAAGATGCTTATTCAAAATATCTTACAATTAATATGCTTTATTCGGAATATTTGGAAACAAAATATCTACAATTAATATTAACAAAATTAGGAAACAAAATATTTTTACTTAGTTAAGGTTATTTGTAAATTATGGAAGTAAAATATTTACAACTAATCAAAGTTATTTACAGATTATAACATTCACAAAATAAGGAGTAATTAAAAGATTTAATAAATTTAAACTTGGGATAATTTCTAATTAATTAATGGCTCGACTCTCATTGATAATCCCCAGCGGAGTCGCCAAGCTGTCGCGACGTCTCGGGAGCGCGTGTGCCCCGGGCGGCGAAATTGAAAAATCAATTTTGTTCTAAATTAAAAACATGGATCTTTAGTGCGGTTAGAACACATGATTAATACCCCGTTAGGGGTAGAATCGGTCTACATTACCAGAGTTGGGGTCGGGAGTTCGGTTACGCGAGGGGAAGGTACGAGCACCCCCTACGCGCTCGTTCTTACGAACGGTACCTAATTAATTTGAAATTATCCCTAAGTTAATCTAATAATTCTTTAAATTACTCCTTTTTATGAATTTGTAAATACATGTAAAAAAATAAATAAGTAAAATAATAAATAAATAAAGCTAATATATACATATATGTTCCCTCAGAGCTTAGGGTACATGATGCCCGAAGGCTCATACCCCCGCAATAAAATCATAGGGATTAAAAATCAAAAATACTTTATCAAATACACTCCCAAATTTTAGAAATTTTATAGGCTTTCCTAAGTATGAAAATACTAGTTTGGGAGGTTTTGGATAATAGATATAATAATTTAAACTTTATAACAAAGATAAAAAATAGTAATACTAGAATATTAAGATACTACAATACGAAATATAAACATAAGATATAGTTGAAAATTCCAGAAATATGTGATAATAATAGCCCTAATATATTATAATGATAATACATTACCTATAATAACAATACTACTATAGTAATAACACATGTATATCTCACAATATTAATAACACATAAATACCAATACAATATTATAACACCACTTTAATATTTAAATATACCATAACACGTAAATATTATACCATAATAATACTACTAGACTAATAATACATATACATCATAATTTAAATAACTATACAATACAATAATAACATATCCTAACAAATACAGGCAAAAGCCCTAATTATAAATAATCAAGATTTTGACATAACACTAACAACACTTTAATATTAACAATAAAGGAAATATGACAATAGGTCAAACCCTAAAAGTTGAATATAAACAAACATGGAAACAAATAAGACGAAATTATAGCATTTAGACAAACCTAAAAATAAATATACAATGTCATGGAAATAATCAAACCCTAAAAAGTTAAATGTGCAATAAAATGGAAATAAATCAAAAATCCTAAAAGATATGTACTAATAATTTGGAAACGTAACAATTCCTAAAGTTACAATGTGATAATAATATGGAAACGTATCTATCCTAAAACTAATACACAAGTTATATGGAAACAATTAATCCCTAAAATTAATAGACAATAACAATATAGTGACAGATAAAACCACTCAAAACCCTAATAATGTACAATAGTCAAAACCCTAACATAAAACAATAACCAAAACCTTAAATGCTAATATCGTGAAAATAATGTAAATAATCAAGAATCATGAATATACGTAAATATTACAATCCTAAATAATAAACAATAATACACAAAATCCTTAAATATCCCATAAACAATAATCATGATAAATATCCTAAATACATCAAAAGGCCTAAATAATGTCTACACAATAAAACAAACACCATAAATAATATGTAACAATAAAAATAAGTATATTACAATGATTACAAAACAAATACAACGATAATATAAGTACTTTAAACAAGTATACAACAATATTATATATGTAGTGAAAATCTGAACTTTAACCAATTTCTATAATCAAAACTTTACAATAAAAAAAATATGAACACAAATATTAACCACATGAACAAATATTATTACAGGAAAATAAAAATATTTATTATTTAAAATGCATATAAAAAAAAAACAAAAAGAATTTAAACATGCATGAATATTATGACCTTAAAATTCCTCCGCAAAAAAAAATAAAATAAAATAAAATAAAATAAAATAAAACATCCTACAATAATGAGAGCAAACCGGTTAATATTTACAATAATAAAAAAAACAAGATGATAATAAAATTAAATAAATATGTGGATAACTAAACAAAAAAAAATAAACATTTTTACATATATTTACTGGTGTTTCAGTGTGTGTGTTTGTGGGTGTTCAGTGTATGTGTGTGTGTGTTATGTCTACGTGAGAGACAGGAGGCAGGGGGAGACTCACCGGGGGCTTACCACGGGGGTACCACCGGGAGATGCCGACGGCGACGGGAGCGAGGGACGGCGACGGTGGCGGGGGTGAGTGGGCTGCTGGGTGGTTGCTCCTGCGGGGACGGCAGAGGAAATAGTGGCCGTGAGCGGTGTCGCTGGAGGTTGCACGGAATGCCGATGGTGGGAGGTTTCGTCGCCGGAACTCGCCGCTAGAGTCGCTGCTGCTGGGGGTCTTTCCGGAGGGACCAGTGGCCGGAGCTGGGCTGTGACAATGTTCGGGGTTGTAGAGTAGGGAGGAGCGGCGGCGGCAACTTCTGCAGCGGTGCTCGGATCTTCGGGTGGCCGTGTGGCCCGCCAGTGTGGAGGGTGGCTCGCGGCGGTGCAACAAGAGACAGACTGAAGGGTCGTTTGGGTAAGGGACTGAGAGTGAGGGTGAGGTTGAAACTGAGAGTGAGGGAGAGGCTAGGCTGGAAGGAGATAGAGTGGTGATGGCAGAGGGTCTCGGCTGGTTCAGTGAGGAACAAGGAGGCTGTGGAGGATGGAGAGAGAGTGGTGATGTGGTTAGAGGTGGTCTGGTGTTGCAGCGATTGCAGAGGATGGCCGGAGTGGAGGTTGCTGGAAGAAGAAAAATTTCAATTGGCTCCCTCCGTGATGCTGTGCAGCGCCCCCTCTTATAAAAATAATTTTTGAAAAAAAAAACCCTAAAAACATTTCCTTTTTCGGTTTTTGGTATTTTTCTTTTTTTGGAAATAATATATACTACTATTATGGTTATAAGGAAATAATAATAATAATAATAATAATAATAATAAGGTAAAAATAATAATAATAATAGTAATAACAAAGATAAATAAATAAAATAATAATAATAATAGTAATAATAAAGGTAAAAATACTAATAATAATAATAATTAAAAATAATGTCAATAATAATGAAAATAATAAATAATAATAATAACAATATAAATAGAAATAAAAATAAAAGTAATAATAATAATACTAATGAAAAATAATAATAATAATAATAATAATAATAATAATAATAATAATAATAATAAATAAGATAATAGTAATAATAGTAATAAAAATACTAATAATAATGATAATAAAAATAATAAATAATAATAATAAAATAGACGTAAAAAATAAAAATAAAAGTAATATTAATAATACTAATGAAAAATAATAATAATAAAGAAAATAATAATAATAATAATAATAAGATTAGTGAAAATTAATAATAATAAGAATAAATAAAATAATAATAATAATAATAATAATAATAATAAAATAACAATAATAATAATAATAGTAATACATATATTGGGCCTGGGTAAAAATGGGGTGTCTACAATATATGATATAATAAACACTATTTTACATAAAAATAAAGGATTTAGGAATCTCCTACATACATAATAATCCAAATAAAGAAGTTATAAAACATTTGGAGTCCATATGCCAAAATCCATATTTTTACCAAAAACCGAAAAATCGCAAAATCGGCATTTCTACTCAGTGAAATTTAGCAAATAAGCAGTTAAATCATACATATAAGCATAAGCTAACTTTTTAGCAGTTTATTTTTTCCAAAAATAATTGTTGTAATCAAATTCCCCTTACCTTAAACTTGAAACGAAACTACGTACAAAATCGATCCAAACCGACAACCCGGGATCCTCAAAACCTAAAAATCACAAAACATAACCTTACTGTAATTTCAACTACTATCCAAATATCCAATCAAAATTGAAATCAAATCCTTACCTTGATTTTTGGAAAAACCCAAAAATCTTCAAAACAACAATTTAATCCACTAAAGTTATAAAACTTCCTCCTCTGATCCCCGCAGGAACTTCCGTTTTTAGAAACGGACGTCGAACGACGAAGAACCTCAGAGAGAGAGAGAGAGAGAGAGAGAGAGAGAGAGAGAGAGAGAGAGAGAGAGCTTTGGGAAGAAACTTAACTTCTAAGCAACCAAAATGGATATTTATAGGGCTTTTGACCGAGTCAAACTCATCGACAAGGTGGCTCCTTCGTCGATGAATCCACCACACAACTCGTCGACGAACCCATTCCTTCGTTGCCAAGCCTAATTCCAGATATTTCTCTGACCCGCTCGGTATTTGATCATCAACGAGGCTCTAAAGGATTTCGTCAACGAGGGTGATTCCTTCATCGACGATCCCAGCTTATTACGGGTTTGGGTCTCTACACACCAGATCATCAAATCCATACTTGAGCGGTGGCCTGATAGTGTGTCTGGGTCTATGTATAGCAATACTGTGATCGTACTAGTTTCTCAAGCTAGAACTCCTTGTATTCTTACCACTATCATCTTTGCCCTGAGTCTCTAACTCCACCTGCACCATATGCTCATTTCTACTCCAATTTTCTAGCACCTATTTCTCCTTCTTTTTTTTTTTCCTCGTGAGTATGTTGCAACATGGCTTTCTCATAACAAATCACGTCTCTACTGATCACCACCTTGTTTGTCATTGGATCCTACAACTTGAACTCTTTCACACCTTTCTGATATCCCAGAAAAATGCACCGTCTAGAATTTGCATAAAGCTTTGATCTCTCCTCACTAGAAATGTGCACATAAACTGGACATTCAAATACTCTCAAACTAAAGTAGTCTACAACATTACATGTCCACACCTCCTCTGCAACTTTACCATCTAGTGACGCCCTTGGTGATTGGTTAACCAAGAAACACACCATACTTACTGCCATGGACCAAAAGTTCTTAGCAAGCCCTGCATTCAACCTGAAACATCAAGCCCTTTCAGTTAGAGTTCATTTCATCCTTTTTGCCACACCATTTTGTTGCACTGTCTTGCGTACTATAAAATGTTTCCTTATGCCATGCTGCTCACACAACTCCATGAACCTCGAATCAATTTACTCACTTCCATTGTCTGACCAGAGCATTTAATCCTCCTCAAGGTTTGGTTTTCCACCTTAGCTTTCCACAAGTTAAATCTAACAAATGTCTCTGACTTGTGCCATATGAAGTACACCCAGACCTTTCATGAGTAATCATCGATAAAACTCACAAAGTACTTATGTCTACCCCGTGATGCTACTCTCACCGGCCCCCAAACATCTGAATGAATGTAGTCAAGAATCCTTTCGTATTATGAGTGGTTGTTTTGAACTGCACCCTATTTTATTTCCCAAGAACACAATACTTGTAGAAATTCAGCTTGCATATTTTGACACCCTTTAAAATATTCCTTTTATGAAGTTCCTTCATTCCATGCTCACTCATATGCCCTAATCGCGTATGCCACAAAACAGTATTGTCTAACTCAAAATCTGCAATTATAGTTCCACCTACAACTATAGTACCTAGCATTGCGTACATATTTCCTACTAACTTCTACCTCTTCATCGCCGTTAGAACGCATTTACACACCTTCATTATCCCACTTTCAAACTTGTAACTAAACTCGTTATAATCCAAAGTGCCCAGTGAAATTAAATTCTTCCGTGGATCCAGTATGTGCTTAACATCACATAATGTTCTCACAACACCATTATACAGTTTAATCCTAATGTTTCCTATTCCAATATTTTTGCATAAAGCATCATTTCTGATTAGAACATAACCAGAATTAACTAACATGTAGGTGTTGAACCATTCTTTATTTGGTGTCATGTGATAAGAGCATGGTGGATCCAAGAATTTGTGATGCAATCCGAACCCGATGAAACAGAAAGCATATCACCATCGCTGCTCTCTAAGTCTCATTCTTCCACTACATTCGTCAATTTTTAAGAACCCTCTTGATTTTTTGCATTCCCTTTCTTCCTTTTTGGACACTCTGATTTTATGTGCCCCTTTTTCCCACACTTAAAATATTGTATGTCCTTTTTCTTCTTGGACTGCGATCGAAACTTAGTATTACTCGATCCGCTTTGGAATTTGCTTCTCCCACATTCCTAGTTACCCTTCACCACAAGCCCTTCACCTTGTGAAATCTCATCACTGGCTTTCCTTCTTTGATTAAAAACCAGCAGAGCGCTTATAACCTCTTCCACATTCAGGAATCTTTTCCCCATGTTAGAGTTATAACTAGATTTTCATACATATGAGACGTAGGTAGGGAATTCAATAGCATCAACGCCTTGTCTTCTTCCTTAAACTTCACATCAACTCGCATCAAATTACTTATAATTTGATTGAATACATTGATGTGTTGGTTCAAATCTGAACCCTCTGTCATCTTAAGCCAATACAATTTCTTTTCAGTTTCTACCAAACAACCACTGGAGATTCCTTATCCATGACGTGATACAACACGTCATCATCCATACAAAGCCTGATAGTTGTCATAGCCTTCGCTTCCAATTCCTTCCAACTTGTTTCGTCCATGCCTTCTAGTTGACATTCGTATAATTCCTTCACCATATCTTTAACCCTCCTCTGTCATAGTTCAAAATTTCTTCTTTCATTGAACTTTGCAGAAAAAATTTTAGAAGTCATTATAATCTAATGCTCTGACACCAATTTGTTGTGCAAATGAATGTGCAACGGAAACAAACAATCCTATAACATAGCAATCAACAATGAAATATATAGAAAAACACAATCACGCAGATTATATGAAAGCAATAAAAATAATGACATGAAGAATTGTGTGGTTTAACAATGCCTACATCCACGAGAGCAAATGACAGTGATTTTTCACTATCTTCAGTCAAAAGACAAGGAGTTACAGACAACATGTATATATAACCCTCTTAGAGGTTTTCCTCTCGAAACCCAACCTATACAACTTCCCAATTCAAAATTTGAAAACTAGTGTTATATAACCGAGCTAAATCACTGACGATTTCAGACATATCGTTAACAGTTTAATGCTGAGACCAAAGAGTCGATAAAGTCGTCATATGTTTTCTTTTGAACCTAAAACCATCGAACAAAACCATCGATGGTTTCAGATAAACCATCGATGGTTTTGAGAGCAAACCATCAATGCAACTCTCAAAAACTCGTCGACTGTTTCGTATACACCAGCTTCTCTGTTTTCTACCATGTTTTCTTTGTACATGTGTTCCATTCAATATATGAGTCACATATTACAATAAGAACGATGAAAGAGAATATCTGAGAACCATGAGAGAGAAGACGCAAACAACTTCTAGGGCAGGTGTTGGGTGGAGACCAAACGAGTGCGGTGGAGGAAGAGACGTAGATGTAGAACAATGTGTGTGTGTGTGTGTGTGAGAGAGAGAGAGAGAGAGAGAGAGAGAGAGAGAGAGAGAGAGAGAGAGAGGTGAAGGAAGAGACACAAAACAATAAAAGAAGAGAAATAAATTATAGCGGTGGAGGAAGAGACGCGAGACGAACTTCCAGAAGAGCTATCGGATGCAAACCAAACAGGTTCAAGAATAAATTATAATATAGATTGTTATTTATTTATTCCTTGAGAATTTTATATTTGAAGAGTGATATATTGTGCTAAAAAGTACCTTTTGCTATCGCATATATTTGATACTCATTTTATGTTTTTTTTTTCAACTTTTTTTCACACTGAAGTTCCACATGTGCTCTCGCAGAAGATCGATCACTCTACTATTTTCTCTTACCTCACTAGAATTTAAATAAAAATTAAAATTCTCCATTGTTTTAAAATATTTGAAAATAAATAAATAAATAAATAAAGACGCATGCAAAAATAATTGATATTAAAAACATTAGTTTCTCTTTTGTACACTCTTTAAGAAATCTTACCAACTTGAAATAATTACTTGAATACATTGTATTTTTATTCAAAGAATGATCTTTAAAGAAATTAAATATAATATTTAATTGATTAATATTAATTTTTTTTTACTTTAAAATTGCTTAAAAAATAAGTTTGAGGTTTCCTTCAATCACATCTTAAATCACTAACTTATACATATTGTATAGCCTATAATGGCCCATGCATATTTAATCTTAAGAATAACAAAATCATAATCTACGCGTAGCACATAAAGAAGATGTGTTGTCCTCTTAAATAATCAACAGCCTAAAATTTCATTTCCAACTCATAAAGAGATTAATAAAATGAGCTTTTTACATAACATTTTTAAAAACTATTAATGTGCAATTTGTTTAGTAATTTTGTATTTTATATTATCTTACTTTTAAAAATAAATATTTTCAAAAAAAAAAAAGTCAAAAGGAAACAGTCGTATATTCAAAGGCAGCCATGCTGCCATGCCATTTTTGTTACAATCGCTGTTTTTTTTTTTGGTGTATTTAGATTATACAATAAAAACATAAGTTATTATTTCCTATCTTATATTATTTTTTGCCTTTTTTTTTTTTTTTTTTTCATATTTCACCTTAAAACTTCCAAAATAATTTACCATGACAGAGTACACAATACGCAATGATCATGTTACGTGCAGAAGAAGAGTGAAAGAAAGACTACGTCAATGTCTACTTTAGCATTATTTTTTTATCTGTTGTTCAAATAGAGATGCGGAAGAGAAAGGGGCGAATGGCGATGCGGCGCCGTCTCTACTTTCGCATTCAAATGCCGTTATTAGCCGTTCCCATATCATCCTCGCAGCGCCGTTTTTTTTTTTTAAATCTTTAATTCGTCGTTAATTGCACGGTCCATTTGCCACACAGCTCCCAACCGCCTTCTGCACGAAAACAAACGCCCGTTGATCAGCTGGACAGACAGCGAGACAGCGAGACAGAGATAGCACAGAGGAGGGAAAGGAAGGGGCAAGCGTTACGTGGCGTTTGGTTTCGCTTGACCCCGAACTGTTTTCACGGCGAGGATTTTCTTGACTAAGTGGCGATATATATAAAATAAAAAATTATATCTATGTTATTGAATACGCGTTCAACAATCAAAGATGTGCTAGTCATTCTTCAAACCAACCCATTTTTGTGTCTTTTGGTCCCTCTTCCCTGCCTTAATTGCGAAGGAAGCACCACTTCAGCACCGGGAAAAAGGTAGTAGAACTGATTCATACTGAATGACATATTTGGAAATCTACAGCCTTTTGATTCTTCAATTGGCGCAGAAAGCACAGTTTGAAGATTGAATTTCTGGGTTTTAAGTTATTGCGCGGAAACTTGTAGTCTGAGTCTTGAATTACTGATTTTAACATTGGGATATGGGTGAGTTTGGATTCTTTGCGGGGTTCGTGATAGATGATGATTTTGGGAGATAGGAGGCTTTTAGCTGTGGGGGGGTTTTGTGATTGTTGTGCCATGGGCTGCATATGCGGTAAGTCGTCAGCAGCTATCGCGAATAGCAGGGAAAGCCCAAGGGAGAGGCTGTCGATTAAAGGGTCTTCAAAGGGGCAGGAGAGCTTTCGATTGGAGAGGATATTGGAGAGCTGTGGTTCAGGAGTTGCTCTGATTGAGGAGAAAGCAAATGGGTCATACCGCTTTTGCGATAATTCTGTTGACGAGGAGAAGAAGACCAAGAAGAACAGGGAGAAGTCTGAAGATGCAGCGGTCGCCGCCAGTTTTCGTCGTATTGTAAGCATTCCGAAGGCTACGGAAGGGGAGCAGGTGGCGGCGGGTTGGCCTTCGTGGCTTGCTGCGGTGGCTGGTGAAGCTATCAGTGGATGGGTGCCGCGGCGGGCTGATTCCTTTCAGAAGCTAGATAAAGTATGTGCCTCTTATGACTTGATCACCACTCTTACATATCATTGCATACATTTGATGTTAATACAATCTATCTATATATGTTACTGATCATTTGATCATTCATTCTGCAACTAAAACTGAATATGCGGGATCCCATTTTGGACGCGACTAACAGTTCTGTATCCTTTTTTATTCGGTTTTTTGGTTCTCCGTTTCATTTAGAAACAGGAGAACTTTTCACGTGCTTAGAATACTCAATTCTTAACAGCTGACTTCATATCTTGCAACATTTCTTTCAATTTTTCTTTTTTTTTTTTAGTTTTATTTTATTGCTTTTTTTTTTTCCCTGAAATTTGCAGTTTCAAGGAAGTTTGTCGTAGTCCATACGAAATAAGCTGTCTAATGACAAGAAAAACTAGAACAGAGGAGCTCTAACCATGGATCTAACAGTTGAACGAACTAGATTCATGCCAATGAAATAAGCTATTAAACCTACGGGTGTTAAATGACTCAATTCCTGTTGCCCAACATTCTGTTTTGAAATTCAACGATCACATATTTCCCTGAAAGCATATCCTTAATTATTCAAATTTTATCTTACAAATTTCCTCTCTACTTCTTTATCATATTCTGATCTTTGCCAAACAACCTAAATTGTTCAGTATTCAAGGGTTGACTTTAATTATAATTCCAATTAACAGATTATGAACTAGATTCAGCATTCAGCACTTACTCTTAATTTTGTCAAACACTCCCTTAGATTTCTTTTGGTGATTTCAAAAGATTGCTAAGACTATCACCATGCTCCACTGTCACAAGTTCTCCCACCACTCCTATCCAATTTCCCTCAATTATAAAGTTAGTTTTTAACACAAAAAAAATAAAAATAAATAAATAAATCCAATTGGAAGCATATAGTGCATTTTTTCCAAATAAAAAAGAAATATTCATGCCATATTTTGTACCTCCAACACTGGTCATGGTTTTTAGCTCCTTTTGTGTGCCTGCCTGCCTGTTTGGTTAGTGTTTTTCTTCTCCACCACTAATACTCTCCTGATGGTATGTCATTCTTGCAGATAGGCCAAGGAACTTATAGTAATGTTTACAAGGCTCACGATATCATCCACAAGAAAAATGTTGCTTTGAAAAGAGTAAGGTTTGATAATCTGGATCCTGAAAGCGTAAAGTTTATGGCGAGGGAGATTCTTGTTTTGCGTAGGCTTGACCATCCAAATGTAATTAAACTAGAAGGCTTGATCACATCCAAGATGTCTCGGAGTTTATACCTTGTTTTTGAGTATATGGAACATGATCTTGCTGGACTTGCATCATGTCCTGGCATCAAGTTCACAGAACCCCAGGTGCCCAAACAATTCCTTATTTTATTGTTTGTTTAGACTGGTGCTCTATGTGGCATATTACGGTTGGGGTACTCATGTAAATGGGTGCAAGGTGGGTATAGGATTTTTTTTCCCAATGATTTTTCTACCATTTAAAATGTCTGGATATCTAGTACCTTCTCTAATGATGTGCTTGTAAAACCCCATTCTAAGGTTATATGTATATTTTTATGTTTAGGTCAAGTGTTACATGCATCAACTTCTTAGTGGACTAGAACATTGCCATACTTGTGGCATTCTACATCGCGACATAAAGGGTTCAAATCTCCTAGTCAACAATGGTGGCATCTTGAAGATTGCAGATTTTGGTTTAGCAAGTTTTTTTGATCCTAATCATAGTGTTCCAATGACAAGCCGTGTTGTGACACTTTGGTATCGGCCCCCAGAACTCTTACTTGGAGCCTCTGAGTATGGAGTTGCAATTGATCTTTGGAGTACTGGTTGCATACTTGGAGAGCTATACTCTGGCGAGCCTATCATGCCAGGAAGGACAGAGGTACCACGTTTAGCAATCTATATTTCATCACTCATGCATTTATTGCCCTTTACTCCCTTTTACCTGGAATTCTTGTCATGCTTGTTGATTTTTCAGGGAAGCTAGTAACTGCACACTGCAGATCATAGTGTAAGATAAAATTAGGAAACAAAAAGGAAAGTGAGAGAAAGAAAGAATGAGGGGGGAGAGAGAGTACCCACTTCCCATTTTGATTTTAAGGGCATACGGCAAATTTAAGCTCGCACTTAAGAGTGGCCATTTGGTTTTTAGATCTTCTGTGGAAACGAACCACTCGGTTTTGTTTCACATCACATGATTTAAATGAGCCTACTTCGTTTTCCATAGCATTTGAAATAAACACTTTCAAATTTTTTAGAGGATTATTTTATTTGTTGGTGTATTTGATTATCAATTTTTTAGATGGCCACATGTTTGAAAAATGCTTGATGTTTTAATATGTTTTAAATCAAGGGATGAATTTCTGTACCTTTGTTACCTTAGATTCATTGTGCACAAGATGCAAAGGCCTGTGTGTGTGTTTGTCTGTATCTGTGTGGACTCGTATGTGTTCACTTTTGTTGTTCAGTTAGGAGGATGTGTTTACTGTGACAGAATATTGAAAAATTTAATATATTGAATAAAATCTTCACAAGGATGAATGGGTATATATAACAAAAAAATTTATCTATATTTAACTATACATATATCAAGGCTAAATTGAAGGTTGTCCCTATAATTGAGGGATTTGTATCCAAAATTCCCTCCTATAATCTATCGGAGGACAACTCACACCAACACTCCCCTTCAAGTTGGTGCATATAAATCTCTAATGCCCAATTTGCCAAGTGAGTTGTAGAAGCTCTTGCTACATACAAATTTTGTAAGTATATCTGCCAACTGGTTTTCAAACTTTACGAATGGAAATCGATTTGTCTTGGCCTCAAGATTTTGTTTGATGATGTGTCGATCTACTTCCACATGTTTGGCCCAATCATGTTGTACTGGATTATGAGAAATGTCAATAGCAACCTTGTTATCACAGAATAAGTCCATCTCGTAGCTTGGGGCAAAGCCAATTTCGGTTAATAGTCTTTAAAGTCAGAGAAGCTCACAAAGACCCTTAGCCATCCCATGAAACTTGGCTTCGGCACTTGATAATGCTACCACCTCTTGCTTCTTACTTCTTTATGTAACTAGGTTCCCTCCAACAATCGTGAAATAGCCTGAGGTGGATTTTCTATCTGAAATATTCGCTGACCAATTAACATCTGTATAACCTTTAACTCTCAAGTGGTTGTTTCTTGAGAACAAAAGTCCCTTTTCCAAGGGAGTACTTTAGGTATCGTAGAATCCAAATCACCGCATTCATATGATCTTCACTTGGACAATGCATGAATTGACTTACTACACTCACTGCATAGGCGATGTCAGGCCGTGTAAGGGAGAGATAAATAAGTTTCCCAACCTATCTCTGGTACCTTTCTTTGTTTGTTGCACTTGGTCTGGGAATTCTCCAAGCTTGTGATTTTGGATTATTGGTGTATCTGCATGCTTACAATCTAGTAATCCAACTTCTGATAATAAATCTAGGTAATATTTTTGTTAGGAAAGGAATATGCCTTGCTCAGACCTAGCAACTTCAATTCCCAGAAAATATTTGAGTCCTCCTAGATTTTTTATCTCAAATTCTATCTCCAATTGCTCTTGAAGTCTTGCTATTTCTTTTGGATCATCTCGTGTAATGATCATATCATCTACATAGACTATCAAAGTTATCTTACCCCGTTGATGTTTTAAGAATAGTGTATGATCTAAGTTGATTTTTTGAAAACCATATTTCTTCATTGCCAAGCTCAATCACCCAAACCACACTCTAGGAGATTGCTTCAAGCCATACAAAGTTCATTGTAGCTTGCACACAATCTTAGTTTTGGAGTTTGCCATATATCCTAAAGGAACATCCATGTATATTTCTTCTTCAGATCTCCAAGGAGAAAGGCATTTTTAACGTTAAACTGGTGCAATGGCCAATCAAGGTTTGCTGCAAGAGATAGCAAAACCCTAACAGTACTCAACTTTGCCACCGGAGAACGTCTCTTGATAATCTATGCCATATGTCTGCAATAGCCCTTCGCTACTAGCCTTGCTTTGTACCGTTCAATTGATCCATCGACTTTGTACTTTATGGTAAATACCCATTTACACCACACTGTGTTTTTATCTTCAGGTAGGGGAACAAGAATCCACATCTCATTTTTCAATAATGCCTCCATTTCTTCCTTTATAGCTTGAACCCACCTAGGATCTTTGTAGCGGATTCTTAAACTCAAGGACTTTGGAGGCATGCGGTTAATGAGATGGACGGTCGTGGCAACAGCAGCATCCTAGTGGTGGTTAGGCACGTGAGCTCCAAGTAAAAGAGCGCGAGCAGTTTCATGGATGTGGTGATTTTTGCACTCAGCAATACCATTTTTCTTGGGGGTCTTGGGGCATGAGGTTTCATGAATCAGGCCATGGTGTTGGAAATAATCATGGAACTGTTGATTCACATATTCTCCACCATTATTGGATCGAAGGATTCGAATATTAGCAGAGAACTGAGTTTGAATCATTTGGAAGGATCTCATACATCAGAATGAATTAAAGCAAAAGGAACATCACTTTTATTCAAACGTGACTCGATGACTTTTAGCTAAAATGCAAGCCTCACATTTAAAGTTCAAAATTGACAAATCTGAAAATAAATCAGGAAACACATGCTTAAGATAACCAAACGAAGGATGGTCTAGCTGATGATGCTAGAGCCAAATCTGTTCTATTCTTAGGTTTCTCATGCGGTGCATGTGATGTGCTCGGCCTACACTGAAATCTTCCATGTAATAGAGCCTCCCCCTTTTAGTACCACGCCCAATGATTTCTTTGGTAAGAATATCCTGAATAAGACAAAACGTAGGATAAATGAGCACAACACAATTAAGTTCTTTAGTAACTTGACTCGCAGATAGTAACTTGTGAGAAAGAGAAAGCACGAGTAAAGTATTAGATAGTAGTAGGGCTGGTGACAACTTCACACTCCCAGCCCCGGTTGCCGAAGAGATGACTCCATTAGCATTGGTGATGCTAGTTCGTCGAGGAGGGGAGTGCTGAGAAAAATCATTTGCATTGAGCCTGAGAAAAATCATTTGCATTAAGCGTCATATGGTCTGGCTCCAGAATCAAGTATCTAAGCGCTGCAGTTAGCTTCTTTATTAGAATCGAGGAGAGCATTTCCTGGGTTAGAATTTGAACTATCAACTGGAATGAGAGAAAGATGTGGTTCTGCTGCAGCCACCGTAGCCTTGGAATCTATATTGGCCATGGAAGGAGAGTGTGCGGTTGTTAAGGAAATGGCTAGAATGGGGTCGTCCTGCACATGTGCTCTCGGAATGAAAAGGAGCTCAGCCCATGCCTACAAGAGTGGGTGTGTGGCTATTGAGTCAAACAGAAATCCAAAGGTTGTTTTCTCTCCTCTATTATAGCTTGAGAGTATGGAGACCTTCCTATTCACATTTGAGTCTGTGAATGAAGAGGAAAACAAGATGGGTCAAAAAATCGGGATGAACAGCCAAGAAAGAACAGGGAGTGGGGAGTGAGGTGTCTGTCGTTGCAGTGATCGGGAGCCGGGATCAGGATCGGCTGTTTTCATTGCTGTGATCGTGTTCTGACTTAGACTCGTTATTCAGCAACAGAGTTCCTATGGGTTCCAAGAAGCAAGAAGTCGTGAACGAGGCCTGAGGGGCAAGGGGAAGTGTTGTCGTCGCCGTCGGCAGAGTGCTTGTTGCTACTATTGCTGACGTAAACCGATTCCAAGACGCATTTGCCGATGAGGCAAGCCTTGGCCTTGTCGTCGAGTGGGTCAATGATGAATGGGTGTGTCTGGGCGTGTCATCGTTGTCGTCGTCGTTGTCTGGGCGAGAGATGCCCATGCACAAGGCTCTCGGTGATGAACAGAAAAAATAAAAAATAAAAAATAATCACCAGTTAATTGGAACAAAGGTCCTACGACCTTGCTCTGATACCATGATAAAATATAGAAAATTTTCGTATATTCAATACAATCTTTACAAGGATGAATGGGTGTATATAATAGAGAAATTTAGCTATATTTAGCTATACATATATCAAGGATAAATTGAAGGTTGTCCCTGTAATTGAGGGATTTGTATCCAAAATTCCCTCCTATAATCTCTCGGAGGACAACTCACACCAACACACTGGTCATTTTGCTTGTGCATGACATCTTATTTTGGCAAGGGCTCTGTAGTCTTCCAGCTTAAAATCATGGCAGCCCACCACATAAGAAACTTAAGTCCATTGATAGATAGAGTTGGTCTCTGATGATTTTTTGTTTGAATCTATATAGAGATACTCTACAGGTGGTACAGCCTACATGCAAACACCTCGTGCTTGGGTCTTGGAGCAATTTTTAGGTTATCATTGATGTTTGAACAAAATGAATGAAAAAGTGCTGTTATGGGTAATGGACCTTTGAATGGAATAAGGTTGGAATGAGAAAAGAAAAAAATTCTAGGGAATACTATAATTTATTAAAATATCACTCATTGAAAAGCTTGTGTTATTCCATCTTACAAGGAACAAGATAGGAAGACATTCCAATGCTGAAATTTGGGAATAGTCATTCCTTGTCTATTCCATGTTATGGATAAATAAATTTTTTTTTTTCATTGCCTAAAGGTAGCAACATTTTTCTTTTGTAAGCTATCCACAACTCCAATACTAGGACCATTCTGTTTCTATGAAACAGACATTCTGCAAAACTAAATGTAACCTTAGAGATTCAAATTTGACTAGCCTCACACTAGGAAATAGCAAATAGGAGAAATCAGGAATTCAAGCATGGCTTGGAGCCAATTGATGTGAATTCTGAAGATAATGAAGCAGAAAACTATTAGCCTTGCATGATTGGTTTCTGGAAATCACATACGAGAAAGCCTCACACTTTTTAAGGTTTAATGCAGTTAATGTCGCAATGCCCATGCTGAGAAAACCAATCTCATTACATGAGATCAATAATGGGTCAAATAGATACATGCAGCATTGTGTTGTACTGCACATGCTTCACAGGTGCAGCTTTTCCCATAATCTCATGTATTGCCCAAGTGAACTTTACTTCTATCAATTTACATCTTAAGAATTTTCCTTGTGTTTGTGTGTGTGTATGTTCCATTTTGAGTGTAAATATGCAATTCATTATCATCTTGTTTTTTAAAAATTGCATTTCATTATTATATATAGATGATTATTGATGCCTTTTGAGTATTTATATTTGTAATTTGTAGGTTGAACAATTGCATAAGATTTTCAAGCTATGTGGCTCACCATCAGAAGACTTTTGGAGAAAGGCAAAATTACCTCTTTCAACAGTGTTCAAGCCTCAGCAAACTTATAGGCGATGTGTGGCAAAAGCATTTAAAGATTTTCCTGCTGCTGCTGTAAAGCTTTTGGATACTTTACTTTCCATTGATCCCTCACAACGAGGAACTGCAGAATTTGCTCTCAAGAGTGAGGTGAGGAGGTTTTTCCTTGTTTGTCTTTCCTTTTTTCCTTCTTTTTTTTTTTTATGTTTTCTCCTCTAGAGCATATAATAATTGCAGGAGAAAGGGACGCACCTTGGAGAGTCGGAGGTATTTAGTAATATAAAAATAGTTGGTGATGACAAGTGGAAGGAACTTCCCACTATTGATCACCATCTCATCAACCTGCTTGTGCTATGAAATTATTGTTGCTAATATTTCAGTAATTGCTACTTCCAAAAACTCTTCATAGTGCCCCCATATCCTGCAAATTTTGATGATAAATCCAGCCCAACTGGAGTTGTTCAGTGAGACATTAACGGAGGCAACAGAAAATTAACTAGTGGTTTAAATTCTACTCCTAGTTTTTGCAGCAGCGTTTAACACAACTATGATGATCTTGACATGTGATTTCAACAGATAACAAAACCCTGCCTTTGCTACTTTTGATTGTGTTTTCCTTTGATAGAGGGATGTGGCCTGTGGGTAGGAAGGAATATATGACTTAAAAGTACCCTTAATGGTCAAACAGTTTAATTAAATTAAAATTTTCTGTTTCCTTTTCTTGGTCACATTAACACGTCTCTGATTTTGACTTTCTCCCCAGTTTGCTTGGTATTTGGAACTGGATCTTTGGTTATATAGGAGAAAAATGCAAATGCAGAATGGAAATAGATTATGAGATTTGTCAATGGGGGTCTCATCTGCCTTTGTCCCTTCACTTGTTAGTTTTTTAGACGCTATACTAAATTTCTGCTGGTGAGACTTCATAGGAGCTCATTAAAAGATTTTATTGATTAAGTTGGCTATCGTGGAGTTAGTGCCACAATACTTTCATGTTTAATGAAGCTTTTTGTTCTCTATTTTTCATATTAATACATTGTAATTGCTTCAACTCCCAAACATGTATTTCTCATTCTCAGATTCTTAGTTTTATTTGTTAGCTATTTTGGATTAATATATTTTTGTTTAGCAGTTCTTTACCACAAAACCACTTGCATGTGACCCTTCAAGTTTGCCCAAATATCCTCCCAGCAAGGAGTTTAATGTGAAATTGCCGGATGAAGGAGCTGAAAGGTGCATACCATAGTTTATTTTCCTTCGCAGTATACAATTAATTAAAAAGAAGACTTTCATAGCATCACTTATTTTTAGAAGGAAGCTTGCTTTCATGATAATTTTTCTGATTTATGGAATAATAGTGAGTTGAATAATTATTGTTTATTGTCAGTTAGCTAGAGTCCTTTTGATTAGTGGAGGCATGCATTTTAACATCTGTAAATTGACTGCAGACAACAGAATAAAGATTTTAAAAAATAATAACAACAACAACAATAATGATAGTAGTAGTAGTAGTAATAGTAGTAGCAATCGCAGTAGTAGTAATAATAATAATAATAATCAAGCCAATTTACTTGCTTATGCCGACTTACATAATTGTCTTTAGAAAGTAAAGCCAAACTTTTAGATATATAAGGTCCCAAATGAATCTAATTTTGAAGACAAGAACTGCACATGATACATCAATTATAATGCTTCTTATAAAGTAACGATATCAAAGATAAGCACCACTATGGAACAGTACAAAATCATATCCATTATGGTGAACCCCTAAGTTTAAGCAATTCATAGAGACTGCCAATAAAACTTGTTCAAATATTCCTAAATGAAAGTTCATTTTTAATATGCACATTAATGCATGGATAAAGCCTATTTGAGGTTTTATAGTTGTTCACAAAAAGACTGAAAATATTGTCAATCTAGACTAGAGTACCTCATTTTATGAATACAATATTTTAAAGCTGGCTAATGTATATGCTAAAGCTTGATATACTTTGTTGGCCCACAACCTAATAAGCTTTTAGGTAACATGTAATTCTAACATGGTATCAAAGCTGGTTACTAGGAGGTCCTAAGTTCTACTCTCGTTGCCCACATTTATTGTGCGGTGTTTAAAAAATTATTATTGTTATATTCTCTGTAATAGGTGTTATTTTACCATGGGTGTCTCTCTCCATGTATTGTTGGGCTGCACATGCAGGAGTGTTAAAGCTTGATACATATTGTT